>NW_005371038.1:899068-924033 GCF_000412655.1 Myotis brandtii | reverse complement strand
GAGGAGGGGGGTCCGGGCGTCCTGTGCCTTTAGTGGGTTTGGTGTTGGGGTGGGTGCCTGGCAGCACGGTGGGGGTTCGCTGAAAGGAGGCCTGTGGTTGCACGCGGGGCCTGCGGTCTGGAGTGTGTGCCACAGGGAGGGGCTCTGCTCCGGTGGTGTAACCCTCCCTGTGCAGGAGCACCTCCCAGGCCCTGCGGCCCCAGGGACCGGCGGCCAGACCGCACTTGGGGCCAAGCAGCCGCCCTCCTGCTCTGAGTCTGCTCAAATCCACTGGGTGCCACTGAGTGGAAATTCCCAGGGGGCCAAGTGACATGCTGGCGCGTCACCTCGTCACCTCGTCACCTCGTTCTGGCCCAGGCCCGGGGCCTGCCTGCTGGCTGGGCCGTTATTGGGGATGATTGCTGTGCCCCAGAAATAGGCCGACCCAGGCAGCGGCGGGGCCAGCTTCGGGAAGAGATAATGGCCCGATTGTCACTTGAACTGTTGGTGGCTGTGCGCATGGCCTGCCAGAGCAAAGAAGGAGAAAGCGGCCTGCTCTGAGGACCCGGCTCCATGTGCTGCCAGGAGGGAAAGGGCAAGCGTGAGGGACGCACTGGGCATTTCTGTGGGCGAGAACTGTCCCCCTGGGCGTCACGTCCCTAGGGCTAGGCTGATGTGTCTGTAGCACACCCCGCAGGTGAATCCAATCAAGAAATAAAAGCTAATGGGCGAACTGAGGCCACTCCGCCGGGCCCCTCCCCGGGGGTTCCCTCCCTGGTGGGGTGTTGCAGCACCTGGAGCTGTTGTGGAGGGAGACTGGCCCTGTGATGGGCTTTGCCACCGTCCTTCTGTGCCCTCTGAAATGGTGCCATGAGCGCCTCTGCCCAGCACTCATGTCTGTGGGAAGATGGAACCTTGCAGAGACCTCTCCTCTGGGGACGGGGCTCTGGTGGCCTGGCCAGGAGCCCTGGGCTAAGGTGTGGGTGCAAGGCCAGCCACAGTGTGCCTGGGGGAAGAGAGCCGACCCCCACTGTGTGGGTAGTCTGAGGCCCATTTTCTCTCCAGCGCTGTCTCCACCCCAGGCAGGGACCCAGGCCAGCGCTGGGAGTGCACCCTAATGGCCGGCTCCGAGGGGAGGGCGCTCCCGGTGCCAGCACACCGCAATATCAATAATGCAATATCAATAATGCATCGCGGAGATCAATGGCTGCCTCTGCTTCTGGAGGGAGTCCACCTCCCCTACACCCAGGGGACAGGCCCAGGCCCCCGCCCCTCCCTCTGTGTCCCATTTCTGGTGACAGGGGAGAGGTGGGCGGGACTGGGAGCGCGGCTGGAGAGAGCTGCAGAGGCGCCTCCTGACCCGAACCTTGATGTCTTGTGTGGCGAGCCTGGGGCCAGAGCTCCTGGGACCTATGTCTGGGGTGTCCCCGGTGTCCCTGGATTAGGCCCTGCAGCTGTACATGTGAATTCGCTTCCTGGGTGTTCATAATTCACAGCGGCTTACCCCTTCATGCTAAGAATTTGCTTGGTTAAAAGAATTCCTAGGAAGGTGAGGTGGCAGGCAGTGGCCCCCATGCTCTACCCCCAGGTGTTTCTTGGAGCAACATGGTGGCCTGTTCCCTGCCCAGGCGAGCAGGGTGGTGGCTGGTTGTGTAAAAATGTACAAATGAGTTCATCATCGGGTGACTGTCGAGGTTGTCCCTGAGAGAAAGCTTTGGTCCTTGAAATTCTCTGCTGGGGACAGCTGTTTCTCCCTCGACCTTTCTCCGTTCCAGACGGGAGGGTAGAAGGTAAGAAGGAAAGTGGCCCAAGAATGACAGGGGCATGGCAGGCCCTCTCTCCCTGGCTCGTTCAGGCTGTCTTGAGGCGAGTCCGGGGCGAGAGCAGGCAGGTCGGGCTGTTGCCCTGCACCAGAGATGGCACGACTCAGCCACGTCCAGCCTGCCTGTTGTGGGCCTCGCCCGGAGCCAGGCGGGACTTCGGCATGCCAGTCAAGGCCTCCGTGGGACTAGCGCACCCGCTGATCCCAGCTCCTTGGAGCGGTCACTTTCCAGCTTGCCTGACCCTCCTCATGCAGGCCTGGGCGGCTTCCTGCTGCTGCCCCGGTCCTGCAGCAGCCCAGCGCCCTGCCCCCGCCTCACACCTGTGTGAGTCTCCCTCTGGTGGGACGGGACCCGTTATTTGGCTTAAAAACTCAGATGCTGTCCGTGAAAGCGGAGCCGAACCCTCTCCTGGATCACTCCTAGCCGCACGCCAGGATCGCAGCTTCGACTGAAATGCGGTCAGACCAGTGACTGACCCGGGAATCACTCCTTTCAGAAAGTATGGTCGTTATGAGAGAGTTGGACATCTGATGGGCAAATGGTGATTTTAAGGGGAACTCATATTCCTTAATAACAGCACGGTGGTTATGTTAAAAAGATCTTCACCTTTTTGCCGTAGGTACTGCAGTATTTGCAGAGGAAATGATACTTTGTTTGGGATCCATCCACGTATGGACGGCTGTTGGGTCTAGGTGAGGGTGCCTGAGGATTTGTTGTGCTGTTCTGTCCACTTCTGTGTATTTGTAAAATTCTCCATAATAAAACGTTAATAATAATCTAAGTACCCCATTTTCCTCCCAGAAACATGCCAGAGGGCCCTTCACTTCAGGAAAGAGTTCAGAGGTTTACTTTAAAAGAAGTGCAAACGCCCCCCCTTAGTGTCACACGCATGAAGTGATCCTGTGTCCGTGTGTGGAGGTCCTTAGTATAGAAACTGGTCTGGAAGGTCACACGCTTAATGGAATAGATCATTAAGGAGTGTCCGCTGCAGACGAGGGGGCGGGCGCTGCTCCAGCCTCTAGGGACACAGCTCAGAGCAAAGGTGTCCGCAGTTAGACACGGGTGGGAGGGAAGGGTGTGGGGTGTGTGCATGTGTATTGGGGGAGGGGCAGGGAGTGCAGGGGGGAAAGCGGAGAAACCCATACCTTTTCCCTTATATACACTTCTGTTTGTTTTGTTTCTTATAAATGGAATTATTTTTGTAGTTTTAAAATTAAATTTTAAGAAGGGTAATATAATACCCTATTTTAAACATTCTAGGTTTCTATATCTGAATTTAAATTGTTTTAAATGGCATTGGACTGTAGAAATCCCTCTTGCTACACACCTTAGTAAGAGGTGATGCGGCCTCCCTGAGCACTCAGTGAGGCAGGAGTCACCAACCCTGTGAATAATACTCCGTGAGCCCTGAAAACACAGCTTCATAGATACCCTGCCCTTGGCAGAAGGTAGCCAAGACCCTAACCCTGAACATTCAACAGCAGCGTGTCACCCAGCAATGGTGGGTGAGCAGGGGCAGTCTGTGCTGTCCGGGCCCCGGTCCCCGGGCCCCGGGCCCTTGGCCGTGGGTGGGAGGCCTCCGCTCAGACCCCGCAGTCCTAGTTCTAGGGGAGAAACCCTTTCCCCTGCAGCAGTGAAAGCCAAGATGCGCTGGAGCCTCCGTGCTTCCACTGCCCGGGGCAGTGCCTTTAGATTTTTGGCAGGACTTCCGGGGCCTGCCCAGAATAAGGGCTGAAGCTGGGCCCTCTGTTCTCTCCTCCGTGTGGGAGTTTTCATTGTTGTTGTTGACCACTGCTTTCTGTGGCCTGGGGAGGGCACAGCCGGGCTAGACCCTGAGCCTGGGGTGGTGTGTGTGGCCTTGAGCCGCCGACTGGAGAACATGCGGGCGCACACCCCTGTTCCCATCCACCTCTGACTCAGCCCTGCTTCCTAGCTCTTTGAGGGGCTTTGAGGTCTGGTCGCAGCAGAGCTGTGCCACCCAGGCAGCCAGGGAGCCGGCAGGTCTCTGACCCTGTAAGTGATGCCCCATCTAGAGGTGAAGGAGTGGGGTGTTAAGGCCTCTCTCCTCACAGGTTTGTGCCCTGCGTGGAGCCTCCCTGCTTCCCGTACATGTTCACTGAGCACCAATTACAGCGAGAAACCAAGAGACAGAAGGGCTGCCCTGTGGGAGCTCACGGTCAAGTTGAGGAGACGGAGGACTACAGAGAGAAATGTATTAGATCATGTCACCCATGAAGCTTTAGTGTCTGGAGGGAGAAAGTGTGGGGTCCAGACCCTCAAGGGAGCTAAGAGTTGGGGGTGTTTGGGATTTGAAATCAGGTGGCCGTGGGCCTCCCTGAGCCGGTGGTGTAGGAGAGGGGCAGAGTGACGGGGAGCGAGGGGCAGGCGTCCGTCCGAGCACACGTGGCCAGGGCCAGAGGGCACCGTGGCCACTGGGGGAGGGGTCTGGACAGGTTCTGGGTGTGTCATGGAAACGGAGCCCCAGGTGGCTGGAGCAGTAGAGGAACAGGTGACCCTGAGATTCTTGGCTCAGACATCCCCCGAGACAGAGAATTCGAGAGGATGGCCAGCTCTCCAGGCAGTGCCTGGTAAGCTCCATCGCCCCCCAGGAGGAGGCAGTGTGGGCTCGCCCCAAAACAGGAAGGAGTTGGGAAAGCGGCCTGGGCCCAGTGATGCCCGCACAGAGGGGATGTTTTTACGCCAGGGAGGTGGGTGAGTCGAGGAGGAAAAGAGAGGTCCCAGGCTGATGGACCAGGAAGGCATGGCCAGGGAGGAGGAGAAAGCCACGGGCATGTGTGAGGGCGGAGCACCGCGGAAGGTGCTTGGGGAGGAAGGACTGCCGGGCCAGGGCCCAGTGAGGCGAGGACTGTGCATGGAGGTCACTGGGAACCTAGGAGTGGTCTGGGGGGTGGGGGAGGCAGACCAAGAGTTTATGATGGGGGAGGACCTGATGGGCAAGGGAAGAAGGTGGTGGGGAGGAGGGCCCTGGCCAGGGTCCTCCCGTCTTAGGAGATGAATAGGCAGATGGGAGGGGTTTCTGGGTCAGGCCTGCTGTCCCCCGCAAGCTGATTGGCCTGTGGTGTCAGGGTGCTTCTGCTTGGCCCTGGGGTCTGGAGGCAGGGGCGGGGCCAGGGTGGCTGAGAATGGTTTTGGGAGCTCAGGATGGCAGCGCCCTGAGCACGTGGTGGGCGCTCAGGGGCGGTGGGCTCAGGAGTCCTGGACCCCGTGTGCCAGGCCCCTGGGCAGGGGCGGGTGCCCTCCCAAAGGAGAGCACAGCCCTGTGGGGCAGGAGGGGGCCAGGCCCGCTGGGGGAGGGGGTGGGAAGCGGGCTGAAGTGAGGCCTTGCCTGTGCTTGTCCTGTTGCCTGTGGGGCTGTGAACATCCCCTTCTGAATTAGCCTGTCATTTCCTGCAGTGAGGCTCCAGCCCCCAGCAAGGGCCAGGGCTTTATCTACAACTCAGACTGCGTTCCACACCCACTGAACACGAGGAGAGAGTGAGCACTTTAGGGCGTGGTCCCTGCCAGGGGCACCGAGGCCTCAGAACCCTCAGAACCGCAGGAGGAACAGGTTCTCGGCTCCACCCCAGCGCCCTGCCCCGAATCTGGAGCTCCAGCCCGGCCAGGGATTCAAGTGCACCAGGGGGTTAAGAGCCTGGGGCTAAGCACCCCGCCCTCTGGGTGCATCTCTTGGGTGACAGGAAGGGCGAGGCAGGGCATGGCCCTCACTCTGGGTTCCCATTAGACTGTGATGCTGATCTGCAGAAACAATGTCTCATTAACCACTTTTATTGAGGTATGATTTGCATACAATAAAGGTACTTGTTTTAGCACTCTGTTCAGTGAGTTTTGACTAACGCATACAGTTATGCACCTGCCACAGTAATCATGGTAGAGGCGGGTGGATAAACTCCGGCCTGCAGGTCTGCTGGCCAGCCCGCTCGCCCGTTCATTCATGGGCCAGGCCGTCAATTCTGTTGCACCAGCGTTGAGCCCTGGAGACAGATTGTTTGTCCTGGGAGCCCTCCCCCAATTCCCTCTTCCCTCCGTGCACGCACCTCCCCCGGGCAGTCACTCATCTGCTGAGATTAGGTTATTGTAGATGAGATTTGTTCAAGAGTTTCTTGTGTCCAGCTTATGTTCCTGAGACTTCCCTGTTGCTGAGTATACCTTGTCAATAAACTGTATTTCTTTTTTCTTTTTCTTTTTCTTTTTTTTATTGATTTCAGAGAGGAAGGGAGAGGGAAAGAGAGAGGAACATCAATGGTGAGAGAGAATCATAGATCGGCTGCCTCCTGCACGTCCCCTACTGGGGATCGAGCCCACAACCCGGGCATGTGCCCTTGATCGGAATCGAACCCAGGACCTTCAGTCCACAGGCCGACACTCTAGCCACTGAGCCAAACTGGCCAGGGCTACCGGGTCTTTTTATTGCTGACTCCTGTTTCGTTTCTGGGTGTGCAATGACTTTTTGATTCATTCACCTGTTGGTGGATGTTTGGATTGCTTCCTGTTCAATGTTTTGAATGTAAGTGCTGTGAGCTACAAGCCAACACAGAAGGACAAACAGCCAGTTCAATGAGTAAGTGCATGAAAAGATGCTTAACATCATTAGTCACTACAGACATGGAACTCAAAACCACAGTGAGAGACCACTTCCCTCTTCCCAGAATGACTTTTATTTTTAAAAAATGGAAATAAGTATTGGTGAACGCATGGAGAAGCTGGAATCCTCCTGCATTGCTGGTGTGAACATAAAATGGCACAGCTACTTTGGAAAACAGTTGAGAGATTCCTCAAGCAGGTCAGCATGGAGTCCCCATGTGCCCCAGCAATCCCACTCACGGGCATCTATGCAAAAGAACTGAAAACAGATATTCAGATAAACACTTTGCACAACCAGTCACAGCAGCACCGTTAACAACAGCCAGAAGCTGGCAAGGACGTGAGCAACTGCCCGCATGTCCATCCCTGGGCGACTGGTAACCCAGTGTGGTCCGTCAGACAGAGGGATACTACTTGGCCATACAGGAAGGGGCACTGGCACAGGCTACAGCCGATGGCCCCAAAAACGTGCCAGGCGAAAACACATACAAGAACACGTAGTTATGGTTTAATTTATATGGAATGTCCAGAATAGGCAAATTCATAGAGTCAGAAAGCAGGCTGCCAGGGTTTGAAGGAGGGAAAATTGGGAGGCTGCTTAACATGCACAGGGTTCCTTTCGAGATGATAAAATGTTCCAGAAATAGCGGTGATGTTGCGTAACATTGTGAATGTACTGTGTCACTGATTGCACTTTTAAATGGTTGAAATGGTAAATCTTATGTGCTTCCCATCACAATAAAAAATGATTTGTGCACTTGTGTGCAAAGCTTAGTGTGCACATGCGTTTCCTTTTCTCCGAGCCCCTCCCAAGGAGCGGGTTGCGTGGGAACTGCGTATTTAAGCATAAGAAACTGCAAACTGGTTTCCAAAGTGGATGTATCATTTCCACCCTCACTGCTCATGTGTGAGTGCAGTTGTTCACCTCCTGGCCAACACTTGCTGTGGTCAGTCTTTAATTTTAGCCATTGTGGTGGATATGTGGTAGTGCTGTATCATTGGGTCCAGTTGAGTATGTTTTCCTGTGTTTATTAGCTGTTTGTATATATTCTTTTAAGTTTCTGATCAAATCTTCCACTGTCTTTTAAATTGGGCTGTCTTCTTATATTTGAGTTGTAAGTGTTCACATATTCTGAATTCAAATCTTTTGCCAGGTATTTTTATGGCAGATATTTTCTCTGAGTCTCTGGCATGCCTTTTTATTTTATTAACGCTATCTTTTAAGGACGGACAAATTCATTCTGACTGAATCCAGTTTTATCAATTGTTTTCAGTAGATTGTGCTTTTTGTGCCCTGTTTAAGAAATCCTTGCCTAACCCATAGTCATAAAGATTGTTTCCTATGTTTCCTTCTGAAAATGTTTGCTTTTATATTTAGATCTAATATGCATTTTGAGTTACTGTGCACCTGGACAGAGCTAAGGATTAAGGTTCGTGTTTGCATAAGGTGACCCAGTTGTCCCAGCACTGTTATGAAGGAAACCATCCTTTTCCCATTGACCCCTCTTGGCATGTTTGGAAAGTAATGGAGTGTGTCTGGTGGCTTTGTTTCTGGACTCGATTCTGGTCCACATGGCTCATTCCCCCGGCAGCCCCCAAACCACGCCTTCTCCAGGAAGGTTGCTTTATAATAACTTGGAGTCAGGAGGTGTGAGCCTTGCAGTTCTGCTTTGTTTTCTGTTATTCTGTCTGTTCTAGGTCCTTTGCATTTTCATATAAATGTAAAATCAGCTGGTCAGGTTCCACAGGAAAGCCTGCTGGGTCCTGCCTGGCGTGGCCTCAGT
Organism: Myotis brandtii; assembly: GCF_000412655.1. Classification (NCBI taxonomy): domain Eukaryota; kingdom Metazoa; phylum Chordata; class Mammalia; order Chiroptera; family Vespertilionidae; genus Myotis; species Myotis brandtii. The sequence goes on along the minus strand of NW_005371038.1, from coordinate 915,845 downwards.
TCCTCGGCTCAGTCTGGAGAACATGGACTTCTAGCAACATCTCAGCCGATGAGCGGGGGCTGGCTCGCTGCCTGTGTTCTCCCTTCGCTCCTCCTGGTGGTTTGTAGTGGGCAGCGTACAGGTCTCACACATCCTATCACATTTATTCATAAGTATTTTATGTCTTGAGTTATTATAAGTGGATATAAAACATGTTTATTTTCCAAGTTATATTGCTACTGTATAGAAATATAGTTGACTTTAAATATTGTTTGCTTATGTGACCTTTCTAAATTCACTTATTTGTGTGAGACAGTTATGAATAGGGACTATTTTACTAATTTCTTTCCAATTTCATTGCTTTTTATTTCTTTTTATTCTTTTATCTCATTGTCCAGGATTTTCCATACACAGTTTAACAGAAGTGGTAGAAGTCAACATTCTTTTTTTTTAATTTTTTAAAAATATATTTTATTGATTTTTTACAGAGAGGAAGGGAGAGGGATAGAGAGTTAGAAACATCGATGAGAGAGAAACATCGATCAGCTCCCTCCTGCACATCTCCCACTGGGGATGTGCCTGCAACCCAGGTACATGCCCTTGACCGGAATCGAACCCGGGACCCCTCAGTCCGCAGGCCGACGCTCTATCCACTGAGCCAAACCGGTTAGGGCAGAAGTCTACATTCTTACCTGTTTCTGGCCTTAGGAAGAAAAAACCTAATGTGTTTTTTTTTTATTAAATATGATGTTAGGTGAATGTTTTATACAGATGCCTTTGATGGGGTGGAGGACGTTTGCTGAAAGTTTTTATTATTAGTGGATATTGAATCTTGTCATATGTTTTTTCTTTATCTATTGAGATGTTCGTACGGTTTTTCTTTTTCATAAATACAATGAATTATATTAATTGATTTTTGAATGTTAAACAACCTTGTGTTCCTGGCACAACCACACTTAGGAGAGAGAGAGAGTGACAGTGAGACAGAGACACACACATCCATGTGTTGTTCCACTTATTCATGCGTTCATTGGTCGATTCTGGTGTGTGTTCTGACTGGCCATTGAACCCACAGCCTTGTGTATCGGTGCAAAGCTCTAGCCAGCTGAGCTCCCTGGCCAGGCTGGAATTCTTTCCTTGTGACATTTCTGTCTGCTTTTGGTATCAGGGTGATGTGGCCCCCACAATGATTTAGGAAGTGTTCCCGCTCCATTTATATTTTTAAAGAAGAGTCTGTGTAGGTCTGGTGTTGCTTCTTCCTTCAGTGTTTGCTAGAATTCACCAGTGAAGCACGTGGGGTTTCCTATGGGGAGGCTTTTACTGACGAATTCCTTTTCTTGACGTAGGGCTGCTGAGATGTACTGTCTCCTTGAGTCAGTCCTCAGGATTTGTGTGCTTCAAGGAATCTGTCCATTTCATCTAAGTTATCAAACTGGTTGGCATAAAGTTGTTCCTAATATTTCTTTATTATCCTTTTAATGTCTGTAGGGTCTGTGATCACACTTCCCTCTCTCATTTTTGAGACTGGGGTCCTTTAAAAAAAGCAAAACACAACCCCAGTTTCTCCCCACACTCGCCCAGTGACACAGAACCTCCTGGGAAGTACATCAGTGGTTTTGACAAGCAGCTTGGGCCAGAGTTGAGAGCCTTTGAGGTGGAAGCAGGAGGGAAAATACCTCGTTCCTGGTGGTCCAGGCAGGTCTCCCCAAAGGGGAGAAGGCAGATCAAAGAAGTAGAGGACGATGCGGGGCCTCAGTCCGAACACAGGCTCTATCTGGAGAAGGCGGGTTGGTGGTGGCCCTGGCTGGGGTGGTGGCCCTGGCTGGAGCGTGGCACTCACACAGGCTGTGGTTGAACTTGTGAGTATAGAGGGTGTTGGGTTAATGCTTAACGTGGATGTGGAGTGAGCTCGAGATGGAAGGACAGCAGGTGGGCTGGTGACCAGTCCTAGGACGCCACATCATACCACGTAGACGTCCTTCTTGCGGGATTGTTTGTTTTTAAGTCAGATTTATTGAGGTATAATTTGTATACAGCACAGTTCACCCTTTTAAATGTCCTGTTCTGTGAGTTTTGATACATAGTCACGTAACCACCACTAAATCAAGATATGGAAAATCTCCAGCTTCCTGTGTGCCCCTCCAGAGTCCGATCCTCTCCCCCACCCCTAGGACCACGGGTCCGAGTCCAGCTTCTTCAGTCAGCCTTACTGTCCAAGTGTTTGAATGGTGACCAACACGGTCAGACCCTACTTAGAGGTGACTGGTGCCTCTGGAGTTGGATGACAGGAGGCTATTGTAGGAAAGGACAGTGGGTGAAGGACATGGTGCTCTTGTTGTAAGTGGTGTGTCAGATGCCTTTTCTGGAATCCTGACCATAACCCTGTCATTGTTCCTGGTGAGGAGGGTCAGGCATGCTGTGAGCCCAAGGCTGTGGCTTGAAGCCTGCAGGAAGGCACACTTTCCAGCTCACAGCATCTCACAGGCACACTGAGGGTGGCCATGGGCCAGGGCATTTTAAATATTTTAAATGTGTGGACCATTGGCCATTTGGGGTTCAACATCTAGAATTTTGCCCTGAGGAATCATGGACGTAAAGGAGCATCGAATAGAGACTGGTAGGAAGGGTGGAAGTACGAAAGGCCAGGGAGAGACGGCTGGAAATGCAGGCACCCTCTTAAAGGGCCAATGCACAAAATTGCATGTGCAGCCACTCACCTTGGGCTCTGGCAAAGGGAGCGCAGAGTGGACTGGAGCTGTGTGAACAGAAGCCAGGGTTGGGGGCTCTGGGGTTAGAGCTCAGAAGGCAGACACCCCGGTTTCCTGGGCTGAGTCATTCCCTCATGCTGCAGAGGTCATCTTTCTCAGGCAGGCCTTTGCTATCCAGGCAGTTTTTACCTGGAGGGGGAGATAGTTGACCCACCCTCTTGGAAAACACCTTGCCCCATGGTGTGGAGTTTCTGAGGCCCATTAAGAAACTGAGAATAACAACTAGCCTCCAGGCAGGAGCAATTGCCCCACCCTGTTGGAAAAACTCACCCACCTGTGGACAATTGCCTGAGGGCTACTCAAGACTGAATCCAGTCCGTCTGCAGGCAGAGGTGGTCTCTGGAGGCTTTGAGTTTTTGCTGATCTAATTAGTCAGAAACAGCATTGGACACTGTCCTTCACTAGAGATTGAGAGGCACAGTAGAACTACGTAATACGTAGTCACAAACCCAAATAGGCAGCCAAAATGGGGAGACAAAAAAACAAACCCCAAATGAAAGACAAAGACAATTCTCCAGAAGAAGAGATAAATGGAGAAATGAAATTTATCTGATATAGAGTTCAGAATGATGATTGTAAAGATGTTCAACAGCATGAGAAAAGATATAGCAACTATGAGAAAAGAAGAGTCGGAAATAAAGAATGAATAGCACTAATAAGGAACACATTGGAAGGAATACAAAGCAGATTAGGGGAAGCTGATGGTCAGATCAGTGAATTAGAAGACAGGGTAGAAAAATTCACTCAATCAGAGAACCAAAAAGAAAAAACAATATAAAAGCAGTGGGACAGCTTAAGGGAGCTGTGGGACAACATGAAATGTAACAATATTTGCATAATACGTGTGCCAGAAGGGGAAGAAACTGAGCAAGGGATAAAGAATGTGTTTGGAAAAGTAATGTAGAAAACTTCCCTGACCTGATGAAGGGAAAAAGCACACAAGTTCAGGAGGCACAGAGAGTCCCAAGTAAGAAGAACCCAAACAGGCCCACAACCAGACACATCATAATTAAAATGCAAAAAAAAATTAAGACAAAGGAAAGAATCTTAAAGGCAGCAAGGGAAAAGCAAATTTGTTACCTACAAAGGAGCTCCCATAAGGCTGTCAGCTGATTTCTCATCAGAAACTCTATAGGCCAGAAGGGAATGGCATGAAGTACTCAAGGTAATAGAAAACAAGGATCTGAGACCAAGATGACTGTATCCAGAAAGACTGTCATTCAAAAATATATAGTGCAATAAAGAGATTCCCAGATTTAAAAAAAAAGGATAAAGAAGTTTATCATCACCAAACCAGCACTGCAAAAAATACTGAAAGGACTGCTATAACAAGAAGAAGAAATAGAGAAACATAGAAATACAGAATTAAAATGGCAATAAATAAGTACCTATCAATAATAATCTTAAATGTAAATAGATTAAATGCTCCAATCAAAAGACATAGGATAGCTGAATGGATTAAAAAAAAAACATGACCTAACTATGTGCTGTCTACAAGAGACCCACCTCAGGACAAAAGACTCATGTAGGATGAGAGTAAAAGGATGGGAAAAAATTTTCCATGCAAATGGAAACAAACAAACAAAAAAGCTGGGGTATCAATACTCACATCTGACAAAATAGAATTCAAAAGGGTGGCCATCACAAGAAACAGCAAAGGTTACTACATAATACTAAAGGGATCAGTCCAACAAGGGGATATAACCCTAGTAAACATATATGCACCCAATATAGGAGCACCTAAATATATATATAAAAAAAAAACTTCTAGAGGACTTTAAGGGAGAGATCGACAATAATACAGTCATCGTAGGGGACTTTAACACCCTGCTGACTTTAGCAGATAGGTCTTCCAGACAAAAAATTAAGGAAACAGTGACTCTAGAGGACACACTGGATCCGATGGATTTAATTGACATTTATAGAACATTTCACCCCAAAGCTGCAGAATATACATTCCTCTCAAGTGCACATGGATCATTCACAAAGGTAGACCACACATTAGGACACAAAACAAGTCTCTACAAGTTCAGGAAGATTAAAATCATATAAGGCATCTTCTCAGGTCACAGTGGAATGAAATTAGAAATCAATTATAGTAAAAACACCCCAAAACATTCACACACATGGCAGCTAAATAGCATATTATTAAACAATGAATGAGTTACAATGAGATTAAGAAAGAAATCAAAAACTTCCTGGAAAAAAATGAAAATGAACACACAACAACCCAAAATCTCTGTGACACAGCACCCTGGGACACCACAAAAGCAGTCCTAAGAGGGAAGTTCATAGCACTACAGGCCTACCTAAAAAAACAAGAAAAATTAGTAATAAACTATTTAACCCTACAATTTAAAGAATTAGAAAGAGAACAACAAGAAAAGCCCAGAGTAAGTAGAAGGAAGGAAATAATATAGATTAGAGCAGAAATAAATGACATAGAGACCGAAAAAAAAAATACAAAAAAATCAATGAAACCAAGAGCTGGTTCTTTGAAAAGATAAACAAGATTGATAAACTGTTAGCCAGACTCATCAAGAAACAAAGACAGAGGACTCAAATAAATTAAATCAGAAACAAAAGTGGAGAAGTATCCAGTGACACCACAGAAATACAAAGTAGTGTAAGAAAATACTATGATCAACTATTTGCCAACAAGCTGGGCAATGTGAATGAAATGGACAAAGTCCTAGAAAAATACAATCTGCCAAAACTGAATCAGGAGGAATCAGAAAATCTGAATAGGCCAATAACAACTGATGAAATAGAAGCAGTAATAAAAAATAAAAAGAAAAAGGAAAGAAAAAACTCCCAGCAAATAAAAGCCCTGGTCTGGATGGCTTCATAGGGGAGTTTTGCCAAACATTCAAAGAATAACTAACACCCATACTCCTCAAACTATTTCAGAAAATTCAAGAGGAAGGAGGACGTATGGGCACCAGCTGTCATCCAACTCCAAGCTCTCTTTACAGGGCCAGCATTATCCTAATTCCCAAAGCAGATAAAGACACTACAAAGAAAGAGAATTACAGCCAATATCCCTGATGAAAATAAATGCTAAAATCAACAACAAATTTTTAGCAAATTGGGTCCTAAAAAGATCATACACTATGACCAAGTGGGATTTATAGCAGGGATGCAAGGCTGGTACAATATTTGCAAATTAATAAATGTGATACATCACATAAACAAATTGAGACACAAAAATCGCATGATCGTATCAATAGATGCGGAAAAAGCATTTGACAAAATCCAACACCCATTTTTGATAAAAACTCAGCAAAGTGGGAATAGAGGGAGCATATCTCAATATGATAAAGGCCATATATGGAGAACCTACAGCTAACATCATACTCAGTGGGCAAAAACTAAAACCATTTCCCCTAAGAACAGGAACAAAACAGTGATGTCCACTTTCACCACTCTTATTCAACCTAGTACTGGAAGTGCTAGCCACAGCTATCAGACAAGAAGAAATAAAAAGCATTCAAATTGGAAAGGAGAAAGTAAAATGTGCCGTGCCGGCACGGCCAAGGGTGAACCCGAGTGGGGGTGATGAAAGGATTAAGAAAAGACAGACATGAGAACGAAAGCTGGGTCTCGGTGGGACGCTGCTTCTGAGAGACAGCGACCACGCCCACAAGCCGTGTCTTTATTTTATAGCAGATGCCATGAGGCAAAGTAAGGGTGTGATCAAGTTGTTTACAACATTCTCGTGGGTTTCTGTCCCACTTCACTACATGCACCTGAACTCTATCACTCAGGCACGTGGGGCCACGTGTTCGGATCACAGGCTCAAGCTCACAACTATAGCTGTGACTGTAATTGTACTGGGAGGCCTCTGTCATCCAAGCTGGGACTTGCATGTGCCAATGAGAGGACTGTGCCCTCTCAGTAGTCCAAGGCTTGAACCTGTCCAAAACACTGTGGCCCCACAGTAAAACTCTAATTATTCGCAGATGACATGATATTGTACCTAGAACACTCCAAAGACTCTACCAAAAAACTACTAGATTTAATAAATGCATTTCACAATGTAGCAGGATACAAAATCAAAACCCAAAAATTCAGTGCCTTTTTTATACACCAGTAATGAATTCTCAGAATGAGAAACTAAGAAAACAATTCCATTTACCATTGCAACAAAAAAATTAAGATACCTATGAATAAACTTAACCTAGGAGGTAAAAGCCTTGTACTGGACAAACTATAGGACATTGAAAAAGAGATAGAGGAAGATATAAACAAGTGGAAGAATATACTATGTTCATGGATTGGTAGAATCAACATCATTAAAATGTCCATACTACCCAAAAGCAATCTACAGATTTAGTGCAATCCCTTTTAAAATACCAACAGCATATTTCACAGATCTAGAACAAATACTCCAAAAATTTATATGGAACCAAAAAAGACCCCCAAATAGCCTCAGCAATCTTGAGAAAGAAGAAGAAAGTTGGAGGAATCCTAATACCAGATATCAAGCTATATTACAAAGCCACCATAATCAAAACAGCCTGGTACTGGCACAAGAACAGGCATATAGACCAATGGAATAGAACAGAGACCCCAGAAATTGACCCCAGCTATTATGCTCTATTTATATTTGACAGTGGAGGCAATAGAGTCTCTTCGATAAACTGTGTTTATTGAATAAATGGTGGAAAATTAGATACATGCAAAAAAAGAAACTAGACTACCTTCTTACACCATACACAAGAATAAACTCAAAATAGTTGAGACTTAAATGTAAGCCGTGAAACCATAAAAATCCTAGAAGAAACCATAGGCAGCAAAATCTCAGACATCTCTCGTAACACTGTGTTTACAGATCCATCTCCTAGGGCAGGGAAGCTAGGGGAGCAGCGGGAAGCATGCGTCTGATGGGCAGTGACTCCAGCCTCTGCACGCGTGGCCGGGAAGAACCTGTTGGAGTCAGGTCCTCCCAGCGCAGGCCACCTGGCTTCCAGCTGCCCTCTTCCCACGGCCGCCCGCCACCGGCCGCTTCGCCCAACTGGGCAGTGACACCTGTGTTTGCTCCTGTTCCATCTGGAAATGCGAGGGGAGGTCACCACCACCAAATGGCCTGCCCTGCCCTGCTCCTCCATGTTCATCTTCCGTGTCCTTCTTCCCCCTCAGCGAGATGTTTGCACACGCTACGGTGACAGGCACAGCGTCTGGCTCTGCTCACAAACGGGGCCCAACCGTGTGGCGCCCAGCACACCGAGGCCACGGCCCGGGCGCACTGTTCCCGGGGCACTGCACCCACCAGCACACAGGCGGCGCGCTCGGCAGCCTGCTGTGGCACCTGAGCGGCAGCAGAGTAGCCTGGGGTGAGGCTGGTGGCGGGCAGGGCTGGCAGGCGTTCGCCTTCGCCGGGATATATTCCAGCAAGGCTTTATCAGCAGGAAAATGGAAACCAGAGCTGCTTTCTGTGTCGTGGGGAGTTATAGAAAGGACAGTGGAAACTCGCTGCTTTTTAGATAATTTTGCATTGACTCAGAGGGGAAACAGGAAAGGGCCTTCTGTCTTTTTATGAGTTTTTATCTCTGCTGGTGGGGCCTTTTCTTTCAATCAAATTTCTACAAAAATACTCGTTGAATCTTTAGTGTGAACAGGAAGTCAGATATGCTGACTAACCCTTCCTCTATTTTAATGGCATTTTCATTGTTTAGAAAATCAACAGAACAGAGTAGAAGCCTCGGGTCCAAGGTATGTATGTGCCTCTGATGGCTGTGTTTCTCAGGTGTTCTCCATGCAGTTCAGACACGTGTGTACATGACAGGACATGTTCACATGGATGATGCTTTCCCCAAGGTGTGGTCCCACCCTGGAGGGTTTGCATCTTGCTCTTCTCACTTGGCACTGCGGCACAGACATGCATGCTCTGTGTGCTGGGCACAGCTCTGTGCGGGCTGCCTGCCCCAGAGGGGCGCGTGCCCGCCCTGTGTCCCTCAGCCGTGGTGGAAGTGTGGGTGTCTCCGCAGGCTGTCACATCCTTGACCATTTTCCCTGGTGTACCTCAGGGAATATTTTTATAAAAAAGAGTTTGGGGATCGAAATTTGGAGTTAAGGGTGTATGCATGTTCAGTTTTGACCCGCGTGGCTGCGCTGTGGGCAGGACAGCATGGTGCCCACCCCACAGCATCCCCGTTGAGTTTAGTCCTCACCAGTATGATCGGGAAAGGGAAGGTCACAGGGAAGGTCATGGTGTCCCATCACTTGTCTGCGATGTATTGTCGTTCGTATTTTCCTCCTGAAGCACCGTCCTTGGGCTTAGCCCTGTATAATTAACATAAACTGGGTGATTGCTCTTTTTCTAATTTTATTGATTTGAAGAATTTCTTTCATTTAATTTAGAGTGTTCTAAAAATAGGCTTTCCTTCTTAGAACACTCTAAAATGGAAGAAATTCATTCTAGGGTTTTAAAATTATCTGTGAGTTTTTAAATAGACATGCATGAACTCTGACTGAAGACAAGGGGGCCATCACCTGCTTCCTGGGGCTCCGGGGGGCGGGGGCGGGTTCGATGGAGTGTCCCGAGGGGCAGCCCTTTCATGACCGGCGCTCGGATGGCCAGGTGGCCCTGCCGGCAGGCCTGCAGTGGCCCCTGTGAATGGAGGGCTGGAAGAAGGGACTGGTGGGATTGGTAGCCAACTGTGTGTGTGTGGACATGTGTGTGTGGACACATGTGTGCACTGCATGTATGTGCATGCACAGCTCCAGGTCTGCATTACCAAAGGCTTCCATGGATGAGGAGTCTGCCGTGCGGAGGCTTACAGAACTGTTCTCCTTAAGTCTTCACTGGTTTTTAGCCAAACGATAAAACTCAGCCCCACTCCCTCCCCCGTCACTTGTCTGGAATGGTGGCACCGGTGGTGATTCCTGGGCTGCCACCAGTAATGTTTTCCTGGGAGTGTGTGTGCGCCCTGGGCGGCGTGTCGCCAGTACTATCTGTACGCGTGCTTTTCGGTGGGACCCTCCATGGGGTGCCCTGTGCTCACAGGGCGGGGGTTTCTCTCTGCGGCGGAGGTCTGGGGTCTGCTCGGCAACCGAGGCTGGTCCTCCCGGAAGCAGCGTCCCTGGTTGTATTAGTCACATGACGGGAGGCCGGCAAGTCTGCAATCTGCAGGGCACGTGGAGACTGACCGTGTACGGTTTAAATGTCAATGTCACTCAAAAACACCTTCACAGAAGCCTCTGGAGTAATGTTTGACCAAACACCTGGGCACGGGCCCAGCCAAGATGACAGGTAGAATGAGCCAGTGAGCTGATCAGTACGCCAAGTGCCTGACCCGGGGTGGCCGCAGGTAAGGTGCGCGTGGGCTGTGGGGGTGAGGGTGAGGCGCTCCCGGAGCAGGTAGGGCTCCGGCTCGTCCTGGAGGCCACGGGCCGGCATCGGTGGGGGAGCTGGGAAGGACCCCACGCGCTGGGACTGCAGCTGCGTTCCCGTCACCCTACCCCACGTGTAGGCTGAGGGACTGCCAGGTGCCTCTGGGTGACGCCTGTCGTCCTCCCTCCAGAGAATCCCTTTCCCTGCGTCCACGGCCGGAGGTGTTTATGAACAGAAAGCCTTGGGGTCCACCTCCCTCTTTTCTTTTTCTGGAGAAAAAAACACTTTTCAGTGCTGGTCTTGCCACCCTGTCCTGCCTTGTGAGCCGCTGGCGTCGGCCTCCTGTCCGCCTGGCGCCCGCGCTCGGGCCTCAGAGCCACCCTGTGAACGCGATGGTAAATGTCACGGTGAAGCAGGAACGTGCTGCGGTGCCCGGCGGGTCAGCCTGCCGTGCGGGGGTTGGAAATAGGTTATCGGTGGGTCAATGACGAAGCAGAGAGGAGCACTCCCAGCGGACGTGGAGTGTGGTTCTCTCCCAGCAGGCGTGTTTGAGAGGAGCGATGCGCGAACGAGTGGGTGAGTGCATGAGTGATGCCGCATGGATGGTGCGTGGGCTGGTCCCAGAGGCTGGAAGGTCCCAGTGTGGCTGGCAGAGTGCCTTTTGAGAGGAGCGATGCGCGAACGAGTGGGTGAGTGCCTGAGTGATGCCGCATGGATGGTGCGTGGGCTGGTCCCTGAGGCTGGAAGGTCCCAGTGTGGCTGGCAGAGTGCCGGGCGGGTTGGGGGACATGCGTGTTAGGCTGTGACTAGGGGAGGACCTCGGTTTTCTGGGCCTGACCCTCGACTGGCTCGAGCTTCCCCGCTGGCTGAGCTCAGAGAGGACCTGAGCCCACAGGCCTGTCCTGGCTGCCCTCTCACTGCCCTGGCACGGGGCGGGGCTCCCTGTGGGGCTCCCCCATGGGGGCTCCGCCTGCCCCAGGCCCCAGGCTTCCTGTTTCTAAGGAAAGTGAGGCCTTTGGGGCTGCCTGACTTTGCAGCTGCCCTGGGGTTCGCCCTCTGGCCCCAGTTCTCCTGCAGAGGCTTTGTGGGCACCCTGCGCCTGACAGCCTAGGGCGCTGCTGGCATCCAGAGCTGCTTTGCTGGTGGCCTGGCGCTGGAGGCGGCCCCGCTGACAAGGCGGGCCCACTGATGAGGCGTGCCAGGGCAGTGTGGCAGCGCCAGGCCCGCTGCTCTCAGAAGTGCCTTCGGGACTTCCCAGGCTGGCCCTGCGGGCGTCCAGGGCCTCACAGCTGACCCCATGGGCCCCAGGTATAGGCCCGGGACCAGAATGTCTAGTTCATTGTGGAAAGGTTCGGCCAAGAGGAGCACACAAGAGAAGTATACATTCAGGGAGCCCAGTCTTCAGCCAGGATGGTCTTGGAGTCACAAAACTTGAGATAATGAAGTCCATGTGGTTTTTAAAAAACGGGCACCTGCTCTCAAACGCAGGGTCTGCAGGAAAGTTTGATGGTTTGAGGCCTAAGCACAGGGGAGAAAGGGAAGCGAGTTTAAACGCTTACAGGTCACTTACTCGGTTCTTTCATCTGTGCACACGGAATGTTGCTAGAAGTTAAGGACAGGGAGACATTCAAATAGGTTTATGATTTATTTGTCTGGCATGATCTTTGTGATGTTCTTATTTGGATTAAAATGCCAGTGATTGCTTGACTCAACCAGCAGCACAAAGTTTAAACGAAGATTAATTACTGCCCAGGTACTTGGGGTGCACAGGGCTGGCGAATGAGTCAGACTGTGTTTATCTTCGGTCTATTGATGCCAGGTGTCTAGAGCTGCAGTCTGCATTTGGGCAGCCAGGGGCGGGAGGTGGGAGGATGTGTGCCCAGAGCTGGTGCCCATACGTCCTCAGAGCAGCTGAAACGCCTCTGAATTGGGAGTGGACAGTGCAGCCCTGGACCCACAAACACTGCTGGGGGGTAACTTCCTTCTCTGGGAAGCCCTCAGGGAGGGGGGGGCCCACACTTCCGTCGCGGACCGACTGGCCCAAAGTCTCTGTGGCCCTCTGTGTGCCCGTGTGTCTGAGGGTCTGGCAGGCTCAGGGACGGCTCACTTTGCAAGCTCTGCTTCCAGCCCAGGATGCATCTTACACTGTGTAGTCACCCCTTCTGGGATGAGAAGCATGCTTCTTCGAAAGCCCCAGGGGCTGGACAGACTGAGCCCGGCGCCCTCGCTCCTGCCCTGGCCAGGGGACGAGTGGCCGTCCCTGCGTCACGGTGCCATGTGCCCAGGGAACGTCTGCTGTGATACACACGGACCAACGCGGCTTAGCCAGTGTGAGCTGCCGCTCAAGTCTTCAGTTTCTTGCTTTTAGAACTCCCCATTTGTTGTTTTGTTTTTATACAAATACAGTTTTGTACATCTACTTTTGTGATGAAGAATAAAGGCGCTTGTTGTGGTAAAATATGCATAACATAAAATTAACCGTTTATGTGCAAAAGGCGTTTGTTGTGGTAAAATATGCATAACATGAAATTAACCATTTATGTGCACAGCTCAGGGGCATTAAGCCACTCACACTGCGGTGCCGCCGCCCCTCCCTCTCCAGAGCTGGTCTTCATCCAGGCCGAGAGTCAGCCCTGAGCGGAGCCCCACCCCCAGTGGATCGCACAGAATTGGTCCTTTTGTGACTGGCTAAAAGTAAAGATATTTTTTAAAACATTTCAATCCAATTGGTGTAGTCCTCTTACTCTTCTTTCTTTCTATTTAAATGAGCACACAGGAGAAATGCCTGTGTTGGTGCACAGTTCTGTGAGTGTAACACAGGCATAGATCTGGGAGCCACCTCCACAGTCAGGACATTCTGTCCCCCAGAGCGCTGCACGACCCGTATGTCCCCCAGCCACACAGGGTGGGCAGAAGCAGGTGTACAGTGTCGTGTGGAAAAGAATACAATCTATACTAATAAAAGAGTAATATGCTAATTAGACCAGGAGACCTTCTGGAGACCTTCCGGACATCCTTCCAGACAAAGCCAGGGGCTTGGCCAGCCTGCAAACTGCCCCCAAAAGGCCCTCAGCCGCTCACCCAGACCGGCCATGTCCCCCAGTGGGGACCCCCACCCTGATCTGGGACCCCCTTCAGGGCAGACCAGCCAACCCCCACCCGTGCACCAGGCCTCTATCTATACTAATAAAAGGGTAATATGCTAATTCGACCGGACATCTTCTGGACGACCATCCGCACATCCTTCCTGACAAAGCCGAGCCCAGGTGAAGCCGCCTGCTGGCTGTCCCAGGCACCAGTGCCTACGGCTGGCTGTGGCCTGGGAGGTGGAGAAGCCGCCCGCCCTGCGGTCCTGCGCACCAGCGCCTGAGGCCCGGGTGAAACCACCTGCCCACCATCCCCTGCGGCTGAAGCCGGCCTGGGCAAAGCTGGCCTGGGTCCCAGGTGCCTGTGGCCGGCCAGAGGGAGGGAAGCCCAGGTCCCGGGTGCCTGTGGACGGATGGAGGGGGGAATCCTGGGTACAGGGTATGGGGCCAAGGCAGAGGTGGTTAGGGGTGATCAAACCAGCAGGGGAACAGTTAGGGGTGATCAGGCAGGCAGGCAGGGGAGCGGTTAGGAGCCAGCGGTCCTGGATTATGAGGGGGATGTCCAACTGCCAGTTTAGGCCCGATCCTGCAGTCAGACATCCCCCAAGAGGTCCCGATTGGAGAGGGTGCAGGCCGGGCTGAGGGACACCCCATGTGCACAAATTTCATGCACCAGGCCACTAGTTTCCTATCTAATAAAAGAGCAATATGCAAATTGACCATCACTCCAACACACAAAATGGCTGCCCCATGTGGTCAAAGATGACCACCACAAGATGGCCTGCAGGGGAGGGCAGTTATGGGCAATCAGGCCAGCAGGGGATGGCAGTTGGGAGGGACCAGGCCTGAAAGGGAGGGCAGTTGGGGGTGATCAGGCCTGCAGAGGAGGGCAGTTGGGGGCAACCAGGCCGAAAGGGGAGGGCAGTTGGGGGGGACCAGCCCTGTAGGTTAGGGCAGTTGGGGGCGATCAGGCCAAAAGGGGAGCAGTTAGGGGTTGATCAGGCTGGCAGGCAGAAGCAGTTAGGGGCAATCAGGCAGGCAGGCAGGTGAGCGGTTGGGAGCTAGTAGTCCCAGATTGTGAGAGGGATGTCCTACTGCCTGCAGGGATCGGGCCTAAACCAGCAGTTGGACATCCCCCAAGGGGTCCCAGAGTTGGGAGCCAGCAGTCCTGGATTGGAGAGGGTGCAGGCTGGGCTGAGGGACACACACACACACACACACACACACACACCCATGCACGAGTTTTGTGCACCGGGCCTCTAGTATAATAATAAAAGCGTAATATGCAAATCGACCAAATGACCAAACAGTAGAACGACCGTCTGGACAACCTTCCGGATGACCTTCTGGACAACCACGCTATGACACTCACTGGCACCAGGCCAGCCAAGGTGGGTGCAATGCAATTGGTCGGGGGCCTGGCCATTGCTCCATGATTGCCCTGCAGAGGAGGCCCAGGCCACCAGTCAGTGGGGTGATTGATCAGTCAGGGGGCTCCATGATCACTCCAAAGAGGGAGGCCCAGACCACCGACCAGCGGGCTGCAGCTGCTGGGCAGGGCCTCCTCTGCGGGGGCAATCCATCGTGGGGGTAATCCATCGCGGAGCCCCAGCCAGGTGGGCAGGGCCTACCTCTTTGGGGCAATCAATCACGGGGCTCCCAGACTGTGAGAGGGCACAGGCTGGGCTGAGGGACTCACCCCTGCCCCCTGCCTGAGTGCACAAATTTTGTGCACCGGGCCTCTAGTCTATAATAATAAAAGTGTAATATGCTAATTAGACCGGACGTCCGACCAGACATCCTTCCAGATGACCTTCTGGACGAAGCCGGTGGCCGGAGGGAAGCCCGGGTCCTGGGTGCCGGAGGGAAGCCGGTGCCGGCAGTTGCGGGAAGGAAGGCCTACTCTTGCACAAATTTTGTGCATCGGGCCTCTAGTAGTAACATGTAATAAGACAAGAATGCACTCTGTTAAGCACATTCACAGCTGCACACCTGCTTCTGCCCACCCTGCACACTGCTGCCCCCCCTTGTCCCTGCAGGCTACCTTTTCAAGACTGTCCTGTAGATGGCATCACACCACAGAGAGTCTTTCCAGATGGCCTTTCACTGGGCATAATGCTTTCAAGGCTCAAGCTATTGGTGCTTTTGACCTGAGTAGCGTGTCACTCTACACAGTAAAGCTGCCATAAACACTCCAGGGTGGGCTTGCTAGGCCATACGGTATGTGGTTGCATGTTTAACCTTATAAGAAAACGCCAAAATGCCAAAATGTTCCTGGATTGGCTGTCCTGTTTCACATCATCACCAATGACATCAGCTACACATCATATTAATTAGGGTTTTATTTTTAGCTATTTAATGTGTGTACAGTGTCTCATTGAGAGTTTAATTTGCATTTCCTGGTGGCTAATCACGTTAAATATCTTCTCATGTGCTTATTTGCCATCTGTTTATCCACTTTGGTAAAATGTCTGCCCAAGCCTTTTTCTCGTATTTTAATTGGAGGGTTATTTCTTTCCTGCTGAGTCCCAAGAGGTTTTCATATGTTGTGAATACAAGTGCTTCGTGAGGCTCATGATTTGAAAATATTTCCTCTCAGCCTGTGGCTGCTTTTCATTCTCATAGCGGGGTCTCTCACAGAGCATCACATCTGAGTGGTGACGCTGCTCCGTTTACCCGCGTACCCAGTGCCGGCAGAGTGCGCCCCTGGCCCTGGCACCACGGCCTCGCTCAGTGCACGTCTTAGTTCGAAGAGCTTTTCTCTTTTGGTGGATTCTTTGAAAATTCCTTATGGGGTTTTTTTTACATAGGCAATCATGTTGCCTGTGAAAAGGCTGCTGCATTGCTTCTTGCTAATCTGTATGCCTTTTATATGTTCTTCTTTCTTCACTCACTAGCCAGGCCTTCAGTGCAGGAGCAAGGAGGGGGGACGTCCTTGCCTGGGATTCTGGTCACAGGGGAAGGCCCTCAGTCACCTACCACGGAGACCCCGTCAGCTGTAGGATTCTCCATAGACGTCCTTTATCAGATGTGGGGCTCCTTCTGTTCCTAGTTCGCTGAGAGTTTTTATCATGAGTGGATGCCAAATTTTTTCCAATGCTTTTTCTACATAAATTGATATGCTCTTGTGTGTTTTTATTCTTTAAACTGTTAATATGTGGATTGCATGTACTGACTGTTGCAAGTTGCACATTTGCCTTGCATTATGGGATAAACCCCTTGGTTGTGGGATACCATCCTATATAATAAAAGCCTAATATGCAAATTGACTGAACGGCAGTGTGACCGGTCGCTATGACACACACTGACCACCAGGGGGCAGACGCTCAATGCAGGAGCTGCCCCCAGCCTGCAGGCCCCAGGCCAGCCAAGGCGGGTGCCAGTGGGGCCCTCCCAATTGCCCTGCCAGTTGCTCCACAGATTGGCCCTGATCGCCGACCAGGCCTAGGGACCCTACCCATGCATGAATTTCATGCACCAGGGCTCTAGTAGATCTACACTAATAAAATACAAACATGCAAATTGACCGTACCTTTGCTATGCCTTAAGCCACGCCCACCAGCCCATCAGAGCAACTATATGCAAATTAACCCAACCAAGATGGCGGC
>NW_005371038.1:881037-897987 GCF_000412655.1 Myotis brandtii | reverse complement strand
TAAGCCTAAGCGACCAGATGACCGGCCAGTAGCTATGATGTGCACTGACCACCAGGGGGCAGACGCTCAAGGCAGAAGCTGCCCCCTGGTAGTCAGTGCGCTCCCACAGCAGGAGCACTGCTCAGCTGACAGATGGGCACCAGACGCCAGACTCATGGTTGGCAAGCGCAGCTGTGGCGGTGTGAGCCTCTCCCGCAGACACTTCCCCTGCGTGCCCTAGCGGCATCGGAGGCAGGCGCAGCGGGGCTGGGATGAGCTGTAGTGGTATGGCATCCAGTCCGGGCTCAGGCTCCTCCCTGGCCGCATGCTGCTTCGCGCACTACTTTGTGCTGTGCAGATCGACATGGACAGTGGGCTGGAGCTCTACGAGCTGGTGGGTAAGGCCAGGCTGTGGTGGCGCAGAGGTCCACTGATCCCCGCAGGCCAGGCCGAGGGACCCCACTGGTGCATGAATCCATGCACCGGGCCTCTATTATGCATATATACTAGTATATAACAACCACTGGGTCCACTTCGTTGGTGTATTGTTGAGGATTTTGCGTCTCTTCACGAGGCATGTTGGTCTTGTGGGGGCTCTGTCTGGCTTTGCTGTCAGGGTGATGCTGGTCACGGTGAAGTTGGGAAACATTTTCCTCTCCTGTTTTCTGTGTAGAATTGTCATTGCTTGTGTCCAGTAGAATTTGCTGGCAGAACCATCTGGGCCTGGGGATCTCTTTTCCAGAAGGTTTTTAGCTGTGAATTCAGTGTCTAATAATCACAGCATTGTTCAGGCTATCGGTTTTGTCCCGGTGGTTGGGGGCTGGGGGTTTTGAGAAACCAGGCCGTTCCCCTCTAAGGTGTCGACTGCACTCCTTTAGTCACTGGCGTCTCCAGTCTGCAGTGGGAACAATCCCGGCTCTGGGAGTGGGAATGATCAGACCTGGTTTGAATGCAGCCTTTGGAGCAGTGATTGGCACAGCCAAGGGCACGGCCCGAGGCTGGATTCCCAGGGCTCACGAAGGGTCCCCAGGGAGCCACAAATGAGATGTGTTAGAGCAGCATTAGGGCGTTTAACCCGCTAGGGCAGCATTCGGTGCCCAGGCGTGGGAAGCTGATACGAGGCAGCCAGTGCCCTGCCCGTCTTCACGTGTTCCTGGAAGCATCAGGTTGCGCCAGGAACCGTCTCGCACAAGGAGACTCTCCCTGAGGTGGGAGAGGTCCCACCTGTTCGTGCTGTGTGAGGGCAGTGTTCCCAGTGGCCTGTGGGTAGCACCAACGCTCTTCGTCTGTTTCCCATCATGCCACGTGTTGCCCACCTCGCCAGCCCTGGTTAAGCAGAGATTGTTGGGTGTTTGCCTGGCAGGGCTGAGAATGGACGAGAGTAAAGTATGTTCTTCTCTGCGATACGTTGTCTTCCTTCGGCGTGAACCCTAAAGAAGGTGTTTTTGGAATGGCCGAGCTATGGGTTTCGGTTCCTGACTGAGCCCTGGTGTGGTAACAAAATACCAGACTGAGTGGCTTATAAACGGCACACATTCCCACCTTCCTGGTGCTGGAACTCCGAGGTCAGGTGCGGGAAGTTGGCCAAGGCCCTGTTCCGGGTCGCAGCCTTCTCCGTGTCCTGATGAGGTGGCAGGGCCGACGGGCGCTCTGGTCGCTGTCATAAGGCACCAGTGCCTTTCCCAGGCCCCCCTCACAGGTCCTGGTCACCCTCACGCTGGGGCTAGGATTTCAACACGTGACATGCAGACCGCAGCCGTTCCTCACGGGTAGTGTGGCATCTTCCTGTCTGAGCGAAGGTCACAGTTGTTTAGTCATTTCTCAGTGAGATTAACTTGGCTTCCTTTAATTAAAAAATCTGTGTCACTCAGGGCTTTAGAACAGGAGAGGGGTTATGAGCACTAGAAGGAAGATAGGTTTTTGCAAATGCAGGAGGGTGTGGGAATCCCTGTTCAGGGAGAGTGAAGCGCGTCCTGTGTGAGCCCTGGCGCGGTGTCGCGTGGTGTGTTTCCCAGGTGGTTGTGAGGCGTTCGGATGGCCAGGCCTGGCACAGGACTGGGAGTGGGAATGATCAGACTTGGGGTCTGAATGCAGCCTTTGGAGCAGTGATCGCTGCGTTTGACTGCTGCCCATCTCACTGTCCCGCGGCAGCTCAGTCTGTCGGCGCTGCTCGTCCGCCGCAGGCTGGGGGTGTAGCTGGTCAGGACACCTGAGGGGAGGTGCGGTGGCTGCATCGCCAGGTGCAAGACAGCTCAGGAGCGGGACAGCGCAGGTGCCGGAGGCTGTTTCTGAACGTGGGCTGGGGGGTGTGCTCCCTACAGTCATACCCTTGCAGCCATGGGTAAGACTTGTGACCTTTCTCGGTGTGATGTCTCCCAGTTGTAAAAGTCACGCATGTTTAGTGTAGTGAGTCCAGAAAGAAGGGAAATTCAAGTTGGCCCCTCCACTGAGCGAGTTTGGGGTACATCCTTTCAGACTTCGCCATCCTCTTCTCCTTCAGGCTCGATTCTAGGACTGAGTGCTGGTGTGGGACCACAAGATCCCCGGTTCTGAGGTGTCAGAAGCCGGCAGCCAGGCTGGGTGGGGGCAGGGAGATGGTGGTCAAGTGCATGGAGTTGCTCTCCCAGGAAGAGCCAGGAGGTGGGCTGTGGGCGAGGCCTATGGAACCCAGTGCCCACTTCTCTTCTGGGAGGGTTGTCAGCCATGACAACCTGCAGTTTAACCATTCAGTTTCCTTCTAGGAGCTTGGTGACTTTTTAGCTTCTGTTCTGATTTCTTGTAAAAGAGTAACGAAACTCTTCCAGCCGTGCTCTCTAGAGCTCTCGGCTTACAACCTAATAGTCACATGTAATGAGAGGCCACAGGAATGGGGTGGCGAGTGTCCTTGCAGAAGGTTACAGACTGAAGCTCACATTTGTCATTGTCATGTGAACCCAGTGAGGACTCTGTGGCCTGGCGGTCACAATCCCCTGCTTCACATGGGAACAGCTCAGCTGACCACTCTGACTGTGGGCCTGCAGACTGTGGGGGGCTGAGCAGAGGGCCTTGGTGAGTCACACTGACCGCAGTGCAAGGGTGCAGCTTGGCTGTCTCTGAGGACCTCTGCACCCACGTGACTAACCTGGGCCTTGAGAGGTGTTTCTTGAGCCTGGCCCCTGCAGACGGGAGCACATGCTCTCAGCGTGACACCATGCACTCTGGACAGCAGGGACCTCATGGTCCCTGGGCAGCCTCTCGGGCAAGAAGTCCTCTGAAGGATTCCCACCTCTGAGCCCTGAGGAGTGGTCTGCGCAGGACCAGGACCGGCCTGTGTGAGTGGGTGCACGTCCCTGAGGAGTGGTCTGCACAGGACCAGGACCGGCCCATGTGGGCAGTTGCACGCCCCTGAGGAGCGGTCTGCACAGGACCAGGACCGGCCTGTGTGAGTGGGTGCACACCCCAGGAGGCTCTGTGCTTGTGGAGACCGCGGCTGCTGGGCGGTGGTTTTACTCGGGAAGGAGAAGGCCCGAGGCAGCCCCCTCCCTGGTGTTAGGGTTTCTGAGAAATGGTCGAGGAGCCTGGGAAGGCCCTGGATTGGCAGAAAGAAGAGGCATTTCTGAAAGCGAGTAGGTGTCACCATTCCTTAGTGCTCACAGGTCTGAGCCGGCACCACGTGTGGTTTGAGGAAGCGGCATCTTTCTCACCATATCAGTCAGCATTTTGTGTGTGGGCTTCCTTGGTGCCTGCCCCACAGCCCCAGAGCTGCTGGGACACGCTGGGCTTCTTGCCAGACGGTCATGCGGGGACCTCTGCCAGGCTAATGTCCTCACGCCTGCTCCTCGGCTCCCCCACGGCCCCACGGCCCTCTAGGGTCCCAGGGCCCCCCCAACACCACTTCCCTCTTTCTCACACTCTGCTCTGTCCCCTGGCCCTGGCCCCTTCCTCTTAAACCTCAGAGCCCCCCCTCTCCTCTTCCCACTGGGACTTTGGAGTGAGTGGCCTCCAGCGAAGGGTTAGAGCCTCCAGAGTGTGGCATCCTGGAGCTCTGCAGGTCATCACCGTGGACAGCCTTGCACAGTCGCGTCTGCAGACATGCAGACGAATTCTGTCCATTGACTGCCGCCATGGAAAAGCCAGCTGTGTGCTCCTCACAAACTCATTTCAGTATTCTTTTGTTCCATACTAGAGGCCCGGTGCATGAAATTCGTGACTGGGGGAGGGGGCTGTCCCTCAGCCCAGCCTGCACCCTCTCCAATCTGGGACCCTTTGGGGGATGACCAACTGCCAGATGACCGGCAGTCAGACATCCCTCTCACAATCCAGGACTGCTGGCTCCCAACCGCTCACCTGCCTGCCTGCCTGATTGCCCCTAACTACTTCTGCCTGCCAGCCTGATCACCCCCTAACTACTCCCCTGCCTACCTGATCACCCCCTAGCTACTCCCCTGCCAGCCTGATTGACACCTAACTGCTCCCCTGCCAACCTGATCGCCCCCAATTGCCCTCCCCTGCCGGCCTGGTTGCCCTTATCTGCCTTCCCCTGCCGGCCCAGTTGCCCCTAACTGCCCTCCCCTGCAGGCCTGGTCGCCCACAATTGCCCTCCCCTGCAGGCCTGGTTGCCCACAACTGCCCTCCCCTGCCAGCCATCTTGTGGCTGTGGGCACCGCCATCTTTGAGAGCGTGGCAGTCAATTAGCATATTCCCTCCTTATTGGTTGTGGTGCTGCCATCTTTGAGGGTGGGGCAGCAATTAGCATATTCCCTCCTCATTGGCTGTGGGCACCGCCATCTTTGTGACAGCGTGAGGGTCGATTAGCATATTCCCTCTTTATTAGATAAGATATTCGTGAAATTGAGCTAAGGTTCACATGACACAATTAGCTACAGTGATGATTTAGTAGCGTTTAGTGCATTCACAGTGTTGTACAACCTCCACCTCTATCTAGTTCAGGACATTTCCTCACCCAAAGGAAACCCCACCACCAGGCAGTCACCCCCTCCCCTCCCTCAGCCAACTCTGTGTCATTGTCTGGTTCTTTGACTTCTCCTTTGAAGGGATTGTGACGTCTCATTGGTTTCTCAGGAATAACGAGTAAAGAACATTTTAAGACACTTTTGCAAATGGCCTTCTAACCACTGCCGTCCTTGTCTGAGAAGCCAGCCCTTCACACTGGGCGCTGCTGGGCTGCCGGGGCCAGGGGCGCCCCCTGTCTGCCCTCCATGGTGCGGCGGCTGAGTTATCTTTAGAGGGAAAGCTGGTGGTGGAAGGCAGCGGGCTGAGCCCTTCACCTGCGCATGTCCCAGCGTGTCTGTGCCAGGACGGGCTCCCAGGTGATGCTGAAACGGGCTGCCTCCGTCCGGCCGGCACCCTGGCCCTGGTTACTGCTCACTTGCCGGGGCTGTGTGGAGCACGTGAGGTGCTGACAGCTGTGGAGAGGACATCCTGCCAAGGACAGACAGACATTGAATAAAGACATCCCATTCAGTTTGGCCGAGCAGGCTCTCTTACAGTGGTCCCATCAGCTCAGCAGGGAGCAGACCCTCGCCCACAGAACAGCCTCGCCCCGTGGTGCGGCCTGGACGTGTCCTGCCCTGCCCTGCCCTGCCCAGAGGGTTGTGGACCCCCAGCGCCCAAAGGGGGAGCTGTGATTTTCCTTAAGGCCTCCACTTTGTGAAGGTTGAACCCGTAACAGCCTGAGTCCTGGCCGGTCTTCCACGTGGGCCCTTGCTCCAGTGGGACCCGCAGGTGCGAGCCTGCCCTCAGCGACCCTGGCTTTTCCCACGCATCCCTGCGCCCCAAACCAGCAGCAACGGAGAGCTGGTTGTGACCTTGAGCCCAAAGAGAAAGGTCAAGATTTGATGGTGGAGAACCCCCAGAAACACTGCTGAACCGAGGGGAGCCCTGTCTGCAGAGAGGAGGGTGGCTCGCAGGAGGCCGTGGGAGCCTCGGTGAACTTCACCCCCGAACAGGCCGCTGCTGTGGTCGCTGTGGGCAGCTCCCCTCAAGGCGGCGGCTCGCAGTTCCGAATGATGGGCATCAGTTGTTTCCTGTTGGCTGGTATTTTGGGGCATGTTCACTCCCTCACATTTAGGACATTTCAGGGCCTTGACATTGTGTAGGTATCCACAAAGAAAACACATCCCGCATCTTATAAGAAGGCCGCCGCCAACGTCAGGGTTGTAGGGAAGAGCATGGGGAGCACTCCCCCCGCGGCCCCTCTCTGCAAAAGCCAGCTTTGTGGGGTTTCCTGCCATAAGCAACATGGGCCAGTGGTCCTAGTTTCTGTGAGTTTTCAGGCACCACATCTAAGCTTGGAGTGAAGTTGGTGAGACGCCCCAACACCGTACTCCTGAGAAGTCAGCTTTCAGAGCGTGGACCCCGGCTCTGCAGGGGGCCCTGCTGGCTCGGTGAAGCCGAGAGCACCCTTCCAGCCCAGAGCTCATGGAGTCGGCTGCCAAAAGAGCCCTTTGCCAAAGCCTCCCCCGCTTAGATCCAATCTGTCAGCTCTGCTGTGACTGAAGCGCGTGGACCCCACCACCCGGGACTCGGGGCTTATAGAGGCTCAGGACACCCGGTTTCTACCCACCGGAGAAACCTGGGGTGGATGCAGCCTTCAGAGGTTGATTTTGACGGTTCCCCGGGAGCCCACAGCGGGGTGGCGTCCCCACCGCCTCCTGGCTGGTGTGGGTGACTGAGCCACAGCGCTCTGCTCCAGGTCACGTGCCCCACTTTGGTGCCACTCGGGCCCGCCCTGCCCTCATTACCAGCCCTCTGGGACGCTGGTCTGTGGAGTGCCACAGGGGTGAGGACACCTGTGTGCTTACGGGGCCCGTTTCCCATCAGTGCCCTCAGCTAACCCCGGTGCCCCTGCCAACAGCGGGCTCCCACCTCGCCCGTGAGCCTTATCCTTTTCTCTCTGTCATCCTGTAGGGGCAGCGCCTCTTGCTTTATCTGCTTTTCTGGTCCCAGTGAGAACATCTCCCCCAGACGCTGCAGCACTTTCAGAGGAGGCGTCGGCCTTTAGGAACGCAGATGGGCGCCAGTATGCAGGCCTGGGGCAGGGTCCTGGGCACCCACCAGTAGCTGTGGGGGCTGCTTTCGATGGTCCCACAGAGCCCTGCCCGCCTCCTGGAGGGAATGTCTCCAGGACCATGGCCTCAGGACACGAGTCAGTGCATGGCTCCCCTGAGCCGCCTCCCTGCTCTCGCCTGTGGCAGGGATGCCCTGCGCTACGCCTCGAGCCAGTCCCTGTTGGTACCAGGACCCCGATCTGGTGACACCTTCCGGAGGTGGAAGTCACAGGTCACCTGTCCATTGGGCCTTCATCGGTGGGTGTTTGGGGCTTGAAGTCGTGTGTGATCACTTGTCAGATGAAAACACACGGACTTCGTAAGAAGAGGCTTTATTAGAGGCCCTTGTGGGGACGGGACCTCGCAGGGGCGTGTGACCATGAGATCAGCTGGCACATGGAGGTCCGACACCAGTTTCCCTTCTCAGGGAGGTGTGGACAGGACCCGGCGGGACAGTGGGACCAAGGGCATAGAGAAGGGTAGTCATCGAGGTTGTGCCCCGGGGCTGGTCTGTTCTCAGGGGCGTAAAGCCTGTGTTCCCCCTCACGCCCGGTCTGTGTGATGTATGAGCCAACACCATCCCAAGGCCTTCGGTCTGGATTGTATGACAGGAGCCGTAGGCCCCTGACGTGGAGGCCTGTGCACAGCAGTGAGTCCCAAAGTGGCTGTAGCAGGACCGAGAGCCCGGCAGTCCCTCGTGACAGATCCACCGGCGCCGGTGCTTGTCCATCAGCTGAAGACAGGCGCGGAGGAGCCTGGACGCAGGTGGGAGGGGCTGCCGTCCAGGACCTCTGTCCCTGCAGTCGTGCAACTTGGACCTTGTTGGGTCCATTTGCCATGATTGGAGCTTCCACACCTTCAGCCACACCTGGGCCTGCACCGGCTCCTACGTCCGAGCCTCTGTGGCCTTGCTGCAGCTGGTGATGCCACCGCGGTCTGCGCTGTCCGCTACCGTGGCTGTTACCGCCCTGGGTGGGGCCGTCCCCGTGTGGCACTGCGAGTGGGGACACAGCAGGCAGGAGGCAGCCTCAGGACGGGGCAGCCCATTCGTGACTCTGTTCCTCACGTGTGGGAAAGACAGTGCTTTGGCTTCGTGTTGGGTTAAATACAATATGTTTAGGCTTCACCTTTGTTTTTACTCTCCGAACGTGGCTTCTAGGAAGATCTGAACTCTCGCATGGGGCTTGCACATGCGGCTCAGCCGGTGCTTCTGTTGGAAGCGGAAGCAGGCGGTTCTCGGTGCTCTGCGCCTGTGCGCCCCTTCCCTCCGGCCCAGCCCTGGGCGGGGAGGCCGAGGGAGCAGGCACCAGCTTTGAGAGGACCCGAGAGCCCGCAGCACTGCTGCTGTCTTTCCACGTCCACAGACAATTGCTAACAGACAGCTGGGCCTTGTCAGACGGGGTGCCCTGCGCAGACTGGGTTCTCCTGCACAGGGAGCCCAGCACTCTGGGGGGTGGGGGTGCCTCCCCGGACGGCTCCTGTTCTCCGGCATCCGTCTCCCTGGTTTCTGTGAGACTTGCAGTCTGCAGCCTGGCCGTCCCCACGGCGTGTCCTGCATGTGCCGGTGGCGAGCAGCCTGCATGGCCAGGCTTTGATGAAACCCTGCCTTGTCCCTGAGAGAGGAGGCTCCACCCATTAACCCTCTGCTGCCCGAAGTGCAGCTGCTTCCTGGGGATCTGCTGGGGGTGCAGCTGTGGGTGCCTTCCCACATCTGGCCAGGCTATTTATAGCCCACAAAGGCCCCTTTGACTCTGAAGAGAGCGGGCATGTGGCGATGCTGTCATGCACCCGGGGAGCCACTGAAACGAGCCTTCAGCGAATGACTCTGGTGCTCGCAGCGCGTTTTCATCCCCTGCAGAGGCCCGGGTCTCGGGTCTGCCCCGCTGCCATCTGGCTGCACGTGTGGAGCCTGGGGAGAGCTTGGCCCCATGCGGCCCAGCCCCCCGACACCGTGGGACAGGTTTCCTCAGGCCCAGCTCTCCAGGACACTGAGCGCCCTCCCTCCGCCTGGCAGGCTCTGGGCACTGGGGCCTCCATGTGGAAGAAGCTTCTAGTGGCCGGGAAGACAGACTGTCAACGGATGAGTAAGTCAGATGCGAGGAGTGAGAGGTGATGGGTGCAAATGAGAGAAGCCAAGTGGAGAAGGGGCAGCAGGAGGCCCTGCTGGGAGGGGCAGTTGATTGAGGACAAACAGGAGCTGGGCCTGGGTTCGGAGAGGAGCATTCCAGTAGAAGGCATGGCCGGTGTGGTCGCTGGTAGGAGCGCCCTGGGACGGGAAGCAGCGTATGACCTCTTGGTGCTCTGCGGTGCACGTGCTGGGAGCCCAGGTTTGGACAGGACTCCCGGCTTCTGGGGAGAATGGACCCTGGAGGGTGCAGGGAGTCCTGTGCAGAGGCTGCGAGGTGGTCCTGGAGGGGGTGCGGGCCAGGGTGCCGCAGCGGGTGGGAGGAGAGCCCGCGGGCGTTCATTGGGAGGCGGAGCCCAGGGGACTTGCTGCCATGTGGGTCTGAGTTGGGTGGGGGTCAAGGATGAGCCTAGGTTTGGCTGAGCACCTGGAAGGGTGAGGATCCATGTACAGACCAGTTCCCCCAGGTTGTCTGAGGCCTCCACCTGGGGCAGCAAGGCTGGGGACGCAGGGAGTGTGGCAGGGAGGAGGTCTTAGCGTTGGGTGGACATCTGAGGAGCAGCCCCAGGTGGGTCCCTGCTGGGGCACCGAGCCACCAGAGGGCAGAGGACGGGCCACCTCCCCTGGGAACAGGCCTCATGGACGTGCCATTAGATGGGTGAGGCTGGCTGTGCGGGACACAGAGTGGGGAGGCCCTTGGGGAGCCTCCATCGAGTTTGGAGGGACGAGGACGAAGGCATACAAGGGTGGGGAGGGGTGAGGTTCCCAGTGGCTGCCAGGCTGCTCAGGGGTGAGATGGCCTTTGACGGATGGGAGACCCTGACGGGTGGCGGCAGGGGAAGGAGAGGATGTAGCGGCATTCAGGGACACGAGTCTTTGGATACGCCCCACGAAGCCCTGTGGGGTACCCCTGAGTAGCTGGCGCTAAGGCAGCTGGAGTCAAGGGTCGGAGTGTGGGCACAGCAGAGCCCACCCATACCAGGGCACAGCTGGGCTTTAGGACTCAGCACTACATGGTGGGGGGGCAGGAGTGGTTATAGGAAGGTGGCACTGCCCTCCTCCCATACACGCCTCAGAAGGACACTTGGTGCCTTCATCACGCCCTTTCGCTGCCTCGTTGGAAAGGCATGGTGACCCAGGGTCGGGATGCCCCACACCTTTGAGTCAAAGGGGGACACTCATTTTTGCAGAAAAATGCTGTGGGCAGCAAAGCTTACCCACTGTCCTCATTCCAACCCGAGAGACCCTGTTGTGTTCAGTACAGAGACAAGACCGTGCGTCTTGCCTTCTTGGCCATATTGGGCAGGAGAGTCAACTACCAGCCAGGCAGGGCTTCATTATGAACTTGGACCTGCTCCCCTTGGAGCCCCTCACGGCTCCAGGATTGTTATGTGTGGTCCCTGGTAGGAAGCTGAAGAATAGCCCCAGCGAAGGCAGGTTCTAACCCCGGCGCCTGAGTGCCACCTGGTCTAGAAAGCGGCTCTTAGCAGAAGTGACTCAGGAATCTCGAGATGGGGAGGTGATCGTGAGTCACGTGATGGGCCCTAACTGCCACCACAAGTGCCCCCCGGAGAGGGAGGCGGGTGGAGATTGGAAAGATGAGGAGAAGCTGATGGGAAGACGGAAGTAGAGATTAGAGTGATGTGGGCGTGAAGGCTGATTTTGTGTGTCAGCTTGACTGGGGCACAGGTGCCCGGATACCCGGTCAGACATGATCTGGGTGTGTCTGTGAGGGTGTTTCTGGATGAGATTAGCATTTGAGTCTATAGACTGAGTAAGCAGATGTCCTCCCTCATGTGGGTGGGCCGCATCCTATCAGTTGACAGCCTGAAAAGAGCAGAAAGGCCAAGGAGGGGAGAATTATTCCATCTGTCCTGCTGCCTTTGAGCGGGTACATTGGTCCTCTCCTGCCTTCAGATTTGGACTCCAGCTGAGATTTGCACCATTAGCTGCCCTGAGTCTGCAACTTGCTCACTGCTAATCTCAAGGCTTGCCAGCCTCCGTGATCACATGATCTGATTCATTATAATAAATCTTTCTCTCTGTGTAACCGGACAGTCAATGGATCCAGGCTGCCTGTCACTACTTGAGCCAGCTCAGCTGAGACAGGGTTGAGTCATATATGAGCGTTTATTCCAGTAACCCCAGCAGCAAGGAGAGCAGCAGGTCAGCCACAAAAATCTGCTCCACACCCTACCAAAAGCCAGCTGCTATAGTGGGTAGAAGGACGACCATGGGGAAGTAGGCGAAAGGGATAAGAATGGGTATGCAAAATGGGCAGTTTACAGGCAATGCAAAGGCCTGTGGGTATGCAAAGGGCTGGGGGTCTTCAAAGGGCTGGCGGCTCTGGTTTTGCAACATGGTTGTCAGTCTTTCCATGATGACAGGCAGCTTCCCGGTGGGGAGGATGGGCCGCATTTCCAGGTGAGCTCCCAGGTCCCACATGCAACTCCCAGCCAGGACAGCATGAGCCTTGTGTAATCAGAACAAGACATCACGGTTAACAGAGCAGGATGAATATTTCTTACAGTTATAGCTGGTCCCAGTATCCTGCTTCTGCCACTGACATCTACACCCACATCCTATTGGTTCTCTCTCTGGGGATCCTGACTAATAACAGTGGCCAGAAACCAAGGAGTGCCTGCAGCCCCCGCAGCTGGACGAGGCAGGCGGGGTCTCCTCCAGCACCTCTGGAGGGAGCGGGCCGGCTGCACCTGGAGTTCAGGGCAGTGAGACCGCTGGCCCCAGAACTGGGAGGGGTTGCTGCTGTTCTCAGCCTCCCAGTTGGTGGTCACTTTTTAGCGCTGCCACGGGAAAGGAGCTCAGCCAGCGTAAACAGAGCTCCGTGAACGCCCGCCACGGGCATGAGGCCACTCTTCCGGGCCTGTCGCTGCGGGCCGGGGGGCGCCTCTGTGTTTTAGGTGCTGCCAGAACAGTTTTGAAAAGATCTAACAGCTGGTCTTCCCCTGCGTGGACCCTGATCCCGGCGCTCCCTGAGCAGGGTCCTCCCGGGGTCCCGGGGCAGCGGATCTTTGCTGCAAGGTCCCTGGAGGTTTGCGTTTCTCCGTCTGTGACTCGCCTCTTGTGTTCTTGGACTGTTTCTCTCAGAATGCCTCTCTCACCCGTTTGCAGTGGCTGTCTGTTATGGAAACTGACGGCTCCCTTCAGCCTTGAAAGCATCTAGAATGCTTTGCATAATATGGACTAAGACCTTTGAGGGAGGAAGTCCAGTTTGCTCTTCTTCCTGGTGCCAGCACTACTCTTCAGTAACCCGTTCTCTGACAGGGCATCGGGCTTCCGCTCTGGGAGGACTGCGGGCTCCTCCGTGGCCTCCCGCTGGCTGGTCCTCCCTGTGCCCGCTTCACACTGGCAGCAGCTGGGAGGGGTGGCGGGTGAAGGAGCCCGCTGTGCTGTGTGCTGCACGGGAGTTACCGGCGCCCTCCTGTGTGTGCACCCGTGACTCCGTGTGTTTACATGTCTCTCATGGCCCCGGGCAGAGGAAGATTTGGGAGGACACACGACGGCAAGTGTATGATGGGGAGAGAAAGGATGACACACTGCACAGCTCCTCTGCTGTCGGGGGCGGGCACGGCGTGGGTCCCTCTGGGCAGGGGTGCTCTTACTCTGTGCGTGGGGGGCGTGCACAGATTTGGCGGGTGCATGGACCCTTGGCATGTGCAGATGTTGCTGTTCCAGGTGCCCGTGTCTGACCCTGGCTGCCCTCAGGAGCTCACACCTGAGCACTGACTCGGGCTCCCTGGGTGGCAGCCCTCTGTGTCCCCCAAATGCCCTCTTTGCCTGAGTTCCCGCTGTGCTGCCCACGCTGGACTGGCCCCACCCACGCTGGGAGCCGGTGAGGTCAGGGTTTAACTTCTGGTGGCCTTGGCCCTGCCCATGCTGCAGGTGGAGGTGTACCTGGAGGCTCACACACTCAACCACACCCGGCCGGACAACTGACAGCCTCAGCAGGGTGGGCGTGGGCGTGGGCTGGGTGGGCGTGGGCGTGGCCCTGCCAGCCTGGGGCTGTCAGTCATTCTGTCCCAAGCAGGTGGCCCAGCCTGCTTCACAGGTGGCAGTGATGGACAGCTGGGGTCCAGGGTGCACGTTGCAGAGTAGGCTCACTCGTCTTACCGACACCTGTGTGACTGGAGGCTCTGCAGGAGCAACCAGACGGCACATCTGCTCCGAGGTCAGGGAAGGTGACCCAGGAGCCCCCCTGGGAGAGGAGGACGGGAGCTGCCCCGTGGGGGAGGCAAGAGGAGGGGAGCAGCTGTGCTGGCGCAGGACCGGCGTCTGTCCGCTCTTCAGCATGTTTCATGGGTGTCTGGCCGTGTAGACATGGGCAGTGGCTGCATGTAGGGCTGTCCTCGAGGGTGCAGACATGCCTGGCACACTGCGGGGTAGGGCTTCACCTGGTGCACATGGGCCAGGCCCCACCACTGGCCCGGGATCTGTGCCCAGTGGTCCTGGGAGAGGGTGAGGAGGGTGGGCAGGGTCAGTTCTGGTCCCTTCCAGGGCTGCAGGGCCCCACACTGTACTGACAGGAGAGCTCACCAGGGTGGGGTGGGGGGTGTCCTGTTTGCTTACTGCGGTGCCTGCTAAAGGACACTCACTTCTTTCCAAATTTTACTCTGGACGCTGTGTCCCCAGCCAGAGGAGGAGGTGACCGGCCGGGCAGGCTCCTGCCCCTCTGCCTTCTTGCCGAGGGCACCTGACTCCTTGAGCCCCTGCAGGCCCCCGGCTCCCCAGCACTCCTCCTTGCTGCTGCACCCAGTGGGGGCTCCGTGCCCCTGCAGAGAGCGGTTTGCACTTCAGACACTGAAATTGAAGCTGCTTGCTGGCATCAGCAGGGCTGTGGGTGGGCACCAGCAGCTCCGGCCTCTGTCCCACTCACCGTGACCCAGGCCACACGCAGGAGTTGAGGCCAAAGGCTGTACCAGCAAGGAGGGAAGGACACGTCGCTCGGGTCCTGGCAGGGCTGGCGGGCAGTGGCAGCCTGCCAGCTTTGCCTGGGACAGTCTGCTTGTCCATGACCTGCACACAGAGCCACGTGTCTGGCAGGATGAGAGGCGTGGAAACACGGCTGTGGGACTCTAGGAGGCGCTGCCAGTCTCGCTGAGGGTGTCCCACAGCCACTGGTCCGCCCTTCCCGGCGATGGCCTCCTGTGCAAGGTGGTCCCGGCCACCCCCTCTGGCCAGCCTCAGCCTTTGTCCTCACGGTGGAGGCTGGTGTTCTGTGCCCGCCGGAGGCGAGTGTAACGGAGTTTAGTGCAGGCCCAGGGAGGAGGGCTGGAAGCGGAAGCATGGGGCTGCCGCGGGAGCAGAAATGGCGAGAGGAAGCCAGGGGTCTCTGTGGGTGGAAAGCGGCCATGACCACAGGTGCAGAGGGGCCTGGGCTACATGTGGAGAGTGGGGAGAATGCCCTGCGTGGCTAATGTGTGGAAGGTGCCCACGCAGAGGGCAGTGCCACGGGGGTCGTGGGGCCAGGAATGGTGATGCCGAGGGTGTGTGCAGGGAGGGGTCCGGGGAGAGAGCGGAGAGCAGCCTGTGTCCTGGTGCAGGCGGGGTGGGACCGCTGGGCCTCCGCTGCGCCTGGGCTGTTCTCGGGGAGACTGCAGGCAGGCGGGCCGTGTGCACAGCGTTCTCACCCCAGCCTTCCTGTCGTGTGCACTTTGTGGCTGTGACCACGGCTGTGCGTTCTTGGGCGGGATAGGGCTAAATTAATGCTCAAAATGGGTACTAAGATGTGGTGAACCTGAACATGGGTGGGTGGGTTTTTCATTTGACTAAAATTTGTACAGTGGTTTCTTTGCTAACTTTGTTTTAAAGGGCAAGTACAGTACCTGCAAGTAAGTTTTTAAAATAGACTTGTCTCTTGCCTCTTTCTGTAAATCCACTTGCCCCTGGCGGTGCTCTGGGCCTGGGACCTGCCCGCCGAGCTCGTCTGCACTTGGGGGGCCATCAGGCGGGAGTGGGGTCGCGTCCTGGGTGGTGAAGGCGCTGTTTGAAACCCCTAGCCTCTCAGGGGCACCTTAATTTTTGTGTGAGATCTTTAATCACAGAAGAAATGTGTTTCCCAAGTGTAAGTGTTCCTTTGCATATCCTGCCGCTTTGGGAACCTGCCTTGGCTTCCCTCCCAGGAGCTGGGTCTCAGAGGTGAAGAGGGTTAAACACCCTGTTCCCTAAGCAGAGTTCATACGTCACCGATCCATGAAAGCCCTACAATGTAAGGCATATTGCAGACCTAGTAAAAATCTGTAAATCGGGGTGGGGCAAACGTAGGTTTACAGTTGTTTGTATGGAAAATAATACAATAATTAGTAAATAGTAATACAAGAATAAACTCTGTGTTTCACATGCTCACAACTATAAACCTACCTGTGCCCCACCCTGCACATAAATTGCAGATGAGCAAGGAGGGGGCTAAGGGCACCCCCACCCACGCAGTAGAAAATCCTGGTCTGACTCATGTCGGTCCTGATTCCCAGCCATGGCCGCAAGTACATAGATGCGATTCTAGTCAATGAATACGAGGAGTACCTGAGCTCCTCCCTCCGCACATCTCCAAGGCCGGGAGCATTCTTTGCAGCTCGTGAATGAGGGTGAGGCGCTTGCCTTACGCTCAGGGAAGGATGGATTCATGCTTTCTCTCATTTCAGCCCCGAACTGGGAGGGTCACAGTCACCTGACTCCCTGGTCAAACATGTCCAACACTTTTTTGGATTGTGATGAGGTCCTGGGAGGCCCCAAGCCAGGCCGGACGTGGCAAGCTCACCAAGCCACGCCAGCACCCGCCATGGCCGCCACGCCTCTCCTGCATCGCATGGGTGAGCCTGCTGCTCAGGGCGCTGCCACCAAAGACTGTGCGGGAGGAGCGGGCAAGGCCCCGGGACAGGGGCGGCGGCCACCTCGCAGGCTGCAGCCTTTGCTCCTGGTCACACCCCCTGTGTCTTGGGAAGACCGGCCTGCGCCTGCGGTCTCCAGTGACAAGACACTGTCCTGTTCGCAGAGGCAGGCCCGGTGCCAGCAGCCGCCTGGCACTGCTTGCTTCGGTGGTGGATGGGCCGGACCCTTTGTTGCTGGCTCAGGGGATTTTAGACTTGGGGTCTGGGACCTGCCAGGGTGGGTCAGCCCCTCGAGGGCAGTGCCCACCATCAGACAGGTGTGCCCAGCCGCTGTCTTGCTGAGGACTGAGGCTCACACACTCAATGTGTTGTACCAGCTACCTGTGCCCACCCAGGTCACCGTCCTGCTTCCTGTGGCGCTGGGCACATCACCAGACTTCCATCCCGGTGACTGTGGGGTGCGAAGTGGCACAGAGCCCGTTGTGGACGGCACACTGGGGTCGCTGCCCGTTGTCAGGGGCTCTCTGTGTCCCAGGCCCATGTCCCCCCTCACTCAGCAGCAGCGAGCTGCCACCGCGGCGGTGATCTGCGGGGAAGGGGTGTGTGGGTCGCAGGCCGGTGCCTGGGAGCTGAGCCTGCTTGTAGAGACTGGACAAGCCTCCCTGCCCCCCGCCCGTCTCCCCAGGTTGTTCACCACCGTGCGTGGGTGCCACCGTCTCCTTGCTGTGCCTCCCCCAGGCCCTGCAGGTGACCGTGGGCTGAACCCCTGTGTGATGGTCCCTGGGTTCGGCCCACTTATGGGAGGACAGACGTGCCAGTGGGCAGTGGGCAGCGGGCAGCCGGGAGAGAAGAGGTGCCTTTGCCAGCACCTTCTCCTTCCTGCGGGCTCCGAGCTCCTTTCTCCAGGCACAGCGGCACCTTCCACCCATTCCCCCTCCTCCTTCTCCCCCCC
>NW_005371038.1:878613-880984 GCF_000412655.1 Myotis brandtii | reverse complement strand
GGCTGGGCCCTGCCCTGCTGCCTGAATGAGCCAACACAGGAAAACAGCCAGGCCCACATCTTGCACAGCCTGCCATTCAAAGGGACGAGAATGGGGCCAGCCTGTCCCACGGCCCAAGGGAGGCTCACTGCGGGGCCTTGTCCCACTGCTGAACGGAGCCTTGTCGCGGCGGAGTGGGCCCAGCTGCCCACGGCCTGACGGCATGGCCCCACCAGGTTGTGCTGGAGTTCTCAGGGCGTAGGACAGTCGCTGAGGCAGCAAAGGTCCCCGTGAGGATGGGATGGCCGGGCCGGGCTGGTCTGTTCTGAGCACCGTCGTCCCCGCGGCCAGACCAGCATGGCGAGCAGAGAGGTGAGGTCACGGACCCGGCGGCAGGGGTGTTGCCAGAGGCCTAGCGATTCTTGTTTTCTTTTATTTGCAGATGGTATAATCGTATAATGTGTTATTTTTTACTAGAAAAATCCAAGGGGATCACAAACGAGTGGGCACAAGGGTGGAGAAGTCGGAGTGTGGCTTCTGTTCCGAGTGCTTGAGGTGCGGGACCTCGTTTCACCCCCCGGGACTGGAATCGGCCCAGGTTACTGACCAGGACTCTGCGCACCCAGCGCATTATTCAGGGATAATAAGAGTTTCCTTATTGTTCACGGGACGGCTTTTCTCTCCCCGGTTCTAAGGGCTCAGTGGAGTAGGCTGAGTGAGTAAGCAAGCAGGCGCCTTCTGTCCCCAGCCCAGGTGACTGGACCGAGGGACCGGCCCCTTCCCAAGGACCAGAGGAGTGTCTGAGAGGTGCGTCTGTCGGGCAGCGGGGCAGCCGGTGAGCAACGGGGCTGAGGCCAGGGCTCCGGGCAGCGCTGCACTGGCCTGGGCTGCTCCGGGGCTTTTCCTGGGCAGCTGACTCCGGCCCCGGCGATGTGGACAGCTGGAGTGTTGGCCGCCTTCCTTTCTCGTGTGGATTGCCTCGCTCTCTGGGTTGCCCCGTGTCCCCCGCACTCTGGGAGGAAGCAGGTGGAGGCAGTGGGCATCGGCTGGCCTGCCATCAATGTGGTGGCTGTGGGGTGCACCCTCAGGCGAGGCGGGTGGGTGGGGCTGGTGGGCCTGGCTCAAGGCCCTGATGGCTTCGTTTAAAGAAGCAGGAGTGCTGCCACCAGGGTCTCCTTTGAAACGCAGTTCTGGCGGAGAGACTGTGCCGGGGCCGGTGCTCAGTGTGGCCCCCGTGTGTGAAAGTCGGAGAACGGGGGTGAGTGCTGAGCGCTGTCCCTAGGGAGCAGGGCCGGGGGGTGAGGAGGACAAAAAACGCACCAGAAACTGTACAACCCCTGCTTCAGAAGCCCGCCACCCGTGTGAGGGGCTCATGAAAAGAGTGGCAGGAAAGTGCTGAGCTGTGGACTGGGCTCTGGACAGGGGTGCCTGTGATCCTTCCAAAATTGGGGTAAAATTTGCATCTGAATGAGTAATCTAATCGAGTGCCATGGAATGTTCTGGTTTCCTTGTTGTCTCCAGTTTCTGTTAACAGTCATTTGCATTTTATTCAGCCAGCGTTCTAAAATCAGTGCCACCTCAGGTTGCCTCAGCCCACTCTCCCCAGCGTGGGTTTCTGCGTTGGCACCTCCCACTGTGGCCTGGAGGTGGCAGCAGCACTTGCCCGGCCCTCCCCGCAGGTGGGCTCGGAGCTCCCTCCAGCCAACAGCTCTCCGTAGCAGGCAGGTTTTGTTTGGACTTCCCAGGACTACATATTATACATTAATTACTTCTCAGCATCAAGGAAATTGGGAGACCAACTAAAAATCTAACTTTTTTAAGAAAATGAAATCAGCAGTTGTGCCCACCCTGAGCCACGTCCCTGAATGGCAGCAGGGCCAGCTAAGGGTTTGCAGGAGGCAAAACAACGACCCCTAACGACGTCCACACCCTCATCTCTGGAACCTTCAGAAGTGTTGCTTTCCCTGGTAAAGGGACTTGGCAGATGTGGTCCAGGATCTCGAGGTGAGGAGATGAGGATTGTCTGTGGGTCTTAACGGTAACCACAGGTCCTGTTGAAACCAAAATGTCGGTGTTTGAGTCCGAGTTCATTGTCTCGAGAAATCGAAGAATGAAGTCACAGACAAAGACGGTTAGTGGAACCGAAGTTTATCGGGAGAAGCCAGTCCTGGAACAGGTGCCGCCGGGGTTCCAGGAGCAGCCAGCGTCCAGGCTTCCTTTCCACGTTACAGTCGGGAGTAGTTCGCATCCCAGCTAATGGAAGTCTATGAGCCTGTGTGTGGAGGCCCAGTGGCCATACGCCACGTGGGTGCTGGGAGGCGCATCTCCTGCCACCAACCCAGGAACCTAGTGCCAGGGAGAGTGAAGAGGAAGTGGGTGCGCTTTTTTTTTT
>NW_005371038.1:873963-875761 GCF_000412655.1 Myotis brandtii | reverse complement strand
TCGTGCATGGGGCGGGGGCCCCTCAGCCAAGCCTGCATCCTCTCCAATGTGGGACCCCTTGGGGGATGTCCGACTGCTGGTTCAGGCCCGATCCCCGGTATCGGGCCTAAACCAGAAGTCAGATATCCCTCTCACAATCCTGGACCGTTGGCTCCTAATCACTCACCTGCCTGCCTGCCTGGTCGCCCTTAACTGCCCCCCTGCTGGCCTGATCACCTCTCACTGCCTCTGCATGCTGGCTTGATTGCCCCTAACTGCCCCCCCTGCCAGCCTGGTTACCCCTCATGGCCCCCCCGCCGGCCTGGTCGCCCCACGCAGCCTGCTGTTCAGTTGTTTGCTCATCCCTCACTAACCCCCCTGCCGGCCTGGTTGTAGGCAGCCATCTTGTGAGGGTGTGGTGGTCAATTTGCATATTGCCTCTTACCTCTTTATTATATAGGATAGATATGTTTGTTAGTTCCTGATTGGTCCTTTCAAAGAATTTTGCCTTAGCAACATCCTCGGGATTGGTTTATATGCCTTACAGCCTTGTGATTGGTTATCTGCAAGCTGTCTTAGCAACATTCATACATTTTAAATCTCATGCCTTTCACACACGCCCTCCCTTCCCCGCCCAGTTGGGGCGTCTTACTAACTCTGCCCAGTTGGGTTCCTGGGTTAATTCTTCTCCACCCCTGGCCCCCATCCCTGTCTACCTAGCTTGCTTCTGTCTCCTCACTAGGGGTGAGTCGGGAGGGCGAGAGGAGGGAGAGGCAGTGCGGCTGGTGTGGGCAGGACGCTTTCCCTCCACTCTGGTAGGTTCTGTCAGTGGGCCTGTGAATTAAACTGACAAGTGGCAGATTAGCAAGAGAAAAGGCACGCCATCGTACACAGGGGCTGCACAGAAAACAAGTGAAAAGTCTTGCTGCGAATGTATCATTGTAACAAAGGGGAGGAGGTTGGGCCTCGGGCAGTGCACTGTGGGCAGGTGACCAGGAGACACAGGTGGGAAGGGTGGTTTGTAGGTTTGCCATGCGGACTCCTCGTGTGGGTCTGGGGCACCTTTACAAAGCGAACGGGCAGCCTGCTTAAGCGATGGGGGTGGCAGGGAGCTTTCTGTGTCTCGGTGGCCTGCAGCTCAGAAGAACCCTCTGCCAGCGTGGCCGGTGTGGGTGGCGTGCTCTGATCCTCTTCGCTGGCTGTGCAGGTGGAGGAGGGAGGAGGGGCCAGGAGCCGAGGAATGCAGGCCGTGGAGAAGCGAGGAGCCAGGCCTCCCTGGGGCCTCCTGAGGGAGCACAGCCACTCTCGGTTTGAGCCCAGGGAGCCCCATGTTGGACGTCTGGCCTCCAGAGCTGTTCAGGTAATAAATGTGTGTTGTTTTAAACCACTAAGTTTGTGCTGCTTTTGGACAGCAGCCGAAGGAAACCAATAAGGGCCCTTACGATGTGGTCTTGTGCTCAGAGGAGCTTCAGGACAACTTAGAGCAGGGGTGGGCAAACTTTTTGACTCGAGGGCCACAATGGGTTCTTAAACTGGACCGGAGGGCCGGAACAAAAGCATGGATGGAGTGTTTGTGTGAACTAATATAAATTCAAAGTAAACATCATTACATAAAAGGGTACGGTCTTTTTTTTTTTTTTTTTAGTTTTATTCATTTCAAACGGGCCGGACCCAGCCCGCGGGCCGTAGTTTGCCCACGGCTGACTTGGAGAGACAACATCAGTGAGACCATAGGGGGGGTGGGGAGGGACGGGGAGGGCGTTGTAGAGGGAGGGAAGCTGCAGCTGCAGGCCACTCAGGCTTAGCTGTGTGCGAGTCA
>NW_005371038.1:872875-873665 GCF_000412655.1 Myotis brandtii | reverse complement strand
GACGCACGGGGCGCTGTGCCTGCTGCCCTGGTCGGGTCTGGGAGGGAGCGCTGCATCGCACCCTCGGGGCGAGGCCTGAAGTCCTGTGGCCGGTGTGGCCTTGTGCTCTCAGCCACGCGCCGGGAGGTGGGCTCACTCTCCAGAGGAGCTGCTGAGATTGGCCTTGAGTGTACTTTTCGGGTAAAGACTGTCCTGGACCCTCTGCTGGTACAGATCTCCTTCCAGCACGCCTTGGGACCGTGAAGGTTCTAGAAGGGGAGCAAGCTGCTTTCACAGTGCTGTCTCAGACACCCCAGGCGCTGCCCGACCACCCACCTTGCTCAGTGTGCACGGGGGCTGTGCGGCCTCTCCTGTCACCCCAGTGTCACGTAGACATGAGCCGTGGAAAGGTCCCCAGACGCTGGTGCTTTCTTGTTAGTGGCAGCTCTGTGCACCCGAGTGGTGCCCGTGGGTGGTGCCAGGTGCAGAGCCAGGTGCAGTGGTGAAGCTGGCGGGCCACCGTGGAGGGTGGCCGCGGGGCGCCTGAGGCATGGTGACGAAATGCACCCTTCCCTGCAGGAGGGAATGACATTCCGCTGTATGTCTGGACCCCGTTTTATGTATCCCTTCACTCACCCGCCAGGTGACGCTCGGTGGCTCCCACCTTTTGATGTGAATAATGAATAATGCTGCTGAGAACGTGGGTGTGCAGGTCTGAGTCCTGCTTCGGTGCTTTGGGGTAGCTGCCTGGTGGAGTTCTTGGATCCCGTGGCAGCTCTGCACTTACCGTGTGGAGGAGCCACTGTGCTGT
>NW_005371038.1:864788-872669 GCF_000412655.1 Myotis brandtii | reverse complement strand
ACCCCCCGCGGTACACCAGGGCTCCTGTCTCCACTCCTCGCCGCCTGTGTTCCGTTGCTGAGATAGCAGCCTCCTGAGTATGAGGTGATTGTGTTTAAAGTCTCAATTTAGAAACTCACATAAATTTCCTGTGGTTATCACCATTATTCTGAGCACTGCGCGTCTGTTGTTTGGACCTGTGAGTCCCAGGGGGGCGTCTCACGCTGGTTGGTGGCCATCAGCTCGAAGGGAAGCACATGGAGGACACAGCCATATGCCCAGCCACAGCCAGGGTGTGAAGCCAGAGTGGCCTTGGCCTGTGACCTCTCACCCCACACTGGGTCAGTCCTGGCCGCTGCTTGGCTGTGGACACTGCTTCAGGACTTAGTTGAAGGGAGGGTCAGGGTGCTGATCCCCCGGGACCATTCAGGTTGAGAAGGAGTCAGGAGGCCCGATGTGTGGCTTCCTTCTGGCTCCCCATGGGGACCTCGGCCCTTGTTGCCCATGCGCGGCCTTCACGGTCCCTACGTGAGGCAGCAAGCAGGCGCCCCGGGGCCCGGCCACTCCTGTCTCCACTCTTACCAGTTCTTTGGCCTCTGTGCATGTGCGTGCATGTGTGGTCTATGCATGCATGTGTGGGTGTGTGAGTACAGTGATATGTACGTGTGCATGTGTGTGGGGTGTGTGATGTATGCACTGTGGTGTATGTGTGTGTATGGGGGGTGTTTGTGTATGTCACATATACGTATGCATATGTGTGGTGTGTTTTTGTTATGTATGTGTGCGATGTGTTTGTGCATATGTGATGTATGTGTGATGTGTGCATGCATGTGCTGTTTGTGTGTGCATGCTGTCATGTACGTGTGCGTTGTGTTCATATGCACGTGTGTGTGATGTGTGTTGGATTTGTGCATGGCTGTATGTGCATGTGTGTGATGTGTTCATGTGTGCACGTGTGTGAAGTCCTCTGTATCTGCATCTGTCAGCCTCGTGTCACGTCCCCTCGGGAGTGGGCCGGCAGTGCTTGTCATGAGCTCTGCGGAGGCTGTTTTCCAGTTCCTGCCTGGGAGGCAGCTCGGGGCTCCCAGGAGGGGCTCGGGCCCTGGAAGCGGCAGGGAGGCCTAGTAGAGGTGGGCCAGCCCCACTGTTCCCTGGGGCCCTTCACTCCTCTGAGCAGGACCTGAACTCCCGTCTTCACCCCGACACCATGGCTCCTTGTGGGAAGGAACTGTCCCTGGGAGACCAAGACCTGCCGAGGGAGGCTGAGCTGCGAGCGTGGGGACTGAGCCCCGGGAGCCCCCAGGCAGGAGCAGGGGAGCGGGAGGGAGGCCTCGCTGTGCTCAGGCTGGGTGCTAGGCGAGGGGCAGAGCCCCGCCGGCCCTCTTTCTGCTCAGCCCTGGGGGGATGGGCAGAGCTGAGCCTGGTGGGAGCAGGACATACCCGTGCATAGGATGCCCTGGGGGGCGCGGTCTTCGGGGTGCAGTTGGTATGGTTTGGGGGTGAGATTTGCAGGCTTTGTGCTTCCAGGTTCACTTGTCTTTCTCTTGTCTGTTCCTCTTACTATTGTCATCAGGAAAGAGCACTGGGCAGCCTTGCACGCGGGTCTTCATGCTTCAGGGCCTCCCTCAGGTCTGGTTGTCCCCTCGGACTGCGGCTGTCCAGGGCCGCTGGGGGCCCGTCCTGGCTCTCCAGGCGTCGGCGTTGACTGCTCCCTGCTGGTGCCACCCTGATTCTGTGTGGTCTGCACAGAGCCCGAGGGCAGTTTGCACCTGGGTCCTGGGTGACCATCCCTGGGCTTCCTCCCAGCAACTGCAGTGTCTCGGTGGGGCCGGCACGGCGTGGCCTCGCTGCGGCTGGAGGGGTGGGGAAGCCGAGGCGGGGCGGGAGCGGTGCCTGGGCCGGGCTGTCGGGGTCCGCTCTGCACCAGGTCCTCAGTAGCGACTTCATCTCTTCAGAGGCTCGTACTCCGGGCACTAAACGCTTGGCAATCAGTGGCACCACGTGCAAGATTGGGGAGGGCAGTGAGGTCTATTTTCCAAGAGTCAGCATCTTGTTGACTAAATGTTCCAGAGTTAAATCAGTAAAGTGATTCCTGATCGCATGCAGGTGTAGGGTGGTTGGCAGAGTGGACACTGCTCCCACTGTCCCTGTCGTGGGCCTCGCTCCCCAGGCGTTGGGGGTGATAGGTGCAGAGTGGTGGGGGCCCGGAGCAGTGTCCTGGTGCTCCACGCTAGGTGGTGTAGTCGACAAATCTAGTCCTCCTGCTTCTAATAAGGGTGTTAGGCTGCTGCCTGAGTCGGGGTTCGCAGCCGCAGCGCCTGTGCTGATGCCTGCGGGGAGCAGGTGCGTGCTGCGGGGGACGTTGTTTAGGGCCAGAAGTGAGAGTCGGGGGCAAGACCAGCGCCACCAGGGGTGCGGAGACGAGGTGATTTCATCAGGTGCCCAGGACAGTCTCGGTCCCTCTCTGATCAGTTTCTTCGGGGAAAGTCATTGTAGAAAAAGCAAAATGTGGAACTTGACGGGTTGTTTGTAACGAACTAGTTGAGGGCTCTTTGCAGCTCAGGCCGTTCTGTGGTAGATTTTAGTAGTATTACTCACATTGGCTGTCGCTAAGTGGTGTTAGAAACAGCCCACACTCTTTGAGGTCGGCTCAGTCATACAGCTCGGAAGCCGAGAGCAGAGGGTTGAGGAGCTGGCCCTGGGCCAGGGGCCTGGTGTCCTATCTGATTGGTGTCTCTCTTGGGTTAGACCTCGACAGGGCAGGTGGCACACGTGTGGGGTGAAGGAGGGGACCCCGTACCGTGAGGACATGAAACCAGAACCTTGCTGGGGATCTGAAAGTGCGGGGCCTGGTCGGGCTGAGGACGGGAGGACCGGAACGTGTGCTGGGGGGACTCGGGCTACCTTCCCCTTCGCTGTGGGGTGGCCTGGGGGCACCGAGAAGTCCCAAAAGAGAATCTGGGGAAACTGCTGATATTTGGGGACAACATGATTGTTTTGTAAGGAAAATACTGGGAGGGGAAAGAAAAGAAAAAAAACTGAAAATGCATTTTCTAATGTGAAGACATCAGAGGACACAGGAGTGTCCAAAGAGGATGTTTAAGATGCCCCGAAGCCCCACCCAGCACTGAGCACTGCTCACCTGGTGCCCCTCTTCCGCCTCTGACAGGCGGGCCCCACTCAGGTGCACTGACGAGCTCACCTGGGAAAGCAGGCGGCGCCGTCCTGCCAGGAGCAGGAGTCCAGGTGAGTGCTGGGTGCTCGGAGCGTGTGCCACCACGGCCCTTCTGGCGTGAGTGGCCCTGACATGTTTTACCTGAATAAGCTTCCATTTAAGGGCCCCTTTGTCATCTCCTTGCATTTAATAACATGCTGTGTGTCAGGAAGCAGTCACTGCGTGGCTGTGCTCTAAC
Organism: Myotis brandtii; assembly: GCF_000412655.1. Lineage (NCBI taxonomy): Eukaryota > Metazoa > Chordata > Mammalia > Chiroptera > Vespertilionidae > Myotis > Myotis brandtii. Next base: position 869,277 of record NW_005371038.1, on the reverse strand, counting down.
AGTGTTTCTCCAGGCAGCTCCCGGCGGGCGCACACCTGGATAGCACATCTCTATTGTTAGGCTGTTAGGCAACGTGGAGATAAACATTCCTGGGCTGACTTCTCTTTGAACCTGCGGGGTTGCTGAGCCGAGCAAACAGCGGGGCCGGCTGGTCAGGCTCTTCCGGAAGGCCCGGAGGCGGGGCGGGACCCCGGCATCTCCGCCCTCCCCGGCATCTCCGCCCTCACCCCCTCACCGGGAGCAGCCGCTTCCGCGGGCCTTTTCCTCCGTCTGGGAAGATGGGGTTCACTGGCCCTGCCGCTGGCCATGTGGGGCTTCACTGCTGGTGGTAGTCGTTGTGTCCAGCTGAAGACTGAGCGTCCACATGGGAGAATGAGCATGAGAGAGGCCCCTGGGGTCTCTAGAAGTGGGGGCCAGGCTGGTGAGCTGGCAGCTGGCACAGGGGCTTCGAGTCCTGGTTTGCAAGCTGAGAGAACATTGCAGAAACATGCCAGTTCTGAGGTTTTGTGGTGTAGTCCTTGACTCTGAGTAGTCCCCCTCCCTGTGGCTAAATGTTTCTAGAACCTTCTGCCATTTGTGGAGCCTGTCCTGGGCAGCTGGCGTGAGCAGTCCCCTCCCCACCACAGGTCAGAGTGAAGCAGCACCTTGGGAAACGTCCAGGCAGGTGCTTCAGTGAGTGTTTGGTGAGGCCGCGTCGTCATTTACGGTTTCAGTTTACCCGTCCGAGGAGCTGCACTTCGAGTGGAAGCCGGGGAGGCCTGCGCTCGGCCATGAGGCTGTGCCTCCTCTCACATGTGCACTTCGCTTCCTGTGAATTCTTTCATTTGTGTGCTTTGTTTTAAGCTGGAAGGAAAAAATGAGTAGAGTGCAGTCGTGACCGGCCTGCTTGGCGATGCTGCATTTATCTGGCGGCGGCCCTCCCACACTTCCCTGGAGGACGTGTCCATCCTACATAAGGTCCCCCCGGGGCTCACCTGGAGCAGGTTGGAGAATGTGGTAAGAAACTGGATGCAGTGAGCTTAGTGAGACCCCAATGTGTTCACCTGCTTGGTGGTCCCCTCGGTCAGGACCCCCACATAGGAAGGCAAATACTAGGACAGCTCCCCAGCCCCAAGGAGCTGGGAGCAGGCCCTGGTCAGACATTGGGTTTTGAACACTAACTCCTCTGCTGGTGTGACTTCTGGAAGTTTCTAAGCCTTGGTGTTCCTGTCTGGGAAGTGGAGATGATGATGAATGGTTCCTGGATCATCGAGTTGCTACAAGAGTCTCTGTGAGGAGTCAGCACATCCCTGGTGCCGTTGGGTGACCTGACTCACTCTTCTTCCCACCCCGGAGGCTCTTGCTACAGTGACAGGAAGGCCGTGCTCCCTACATGTGTCCAGTGATGGGAAGTCCGTGCTCCCTACATGTGTCCAGTGATGGGAAGGCTGTGCTCCCTAAATGGCCCAGTGATGGGAAATCCGTGCTCCCTACATGTGTCCAGTGATGGGAAGTCCGGGCTCCCTACATGTGTTCAGTGATGGGAAGTCCGGGCTCCCTACATGTGTTCAGTGATGGGAAGTCCGGGCTCCCTACATGTGTTCAGTGATGGGAAGTCCGGGCTCCCTACATGTGTTCAGTGATGGGAAGTCCGGGCTCCCTACATGTGTTCAGTGATGGGAAGTCCGGGCTCCCTACATGTGTTCAGTGATGGGAAGTCCGGGCTCCCTACATGTGTTCAGTGATGGGAAGTCCGGGCTCCCTACATGTGTTCAGTGATGGGAAGTCCGGGCTCCCTACATGTGTTCAGTGATGGGAAGTCCGGGCTCCCTACATGTGTTCAGTGATGGGAAGTCCGGGCTCCCTACATGTGTTCAGTGATGGGAAGTCCGGGCTCCCTACATGTGTTCAGTGATGGGAAGTCCGGGCTCCCTACATGTGTTCAGTGATGGGAAGTCCGGGCTCCCTACATGTGTTCAGTGATGGGAAGTCCGGGCTCCCTACATGTGTTCAGTGATGGGAAGTCCGGGCTCCCTACATGTGTCCAGTGATGGGAAGTCCGTGCTGCCTAGATTATCTCCCTGGAGCTCACAGGACTGAGTGAGGCTAAGACTACAGGAACCAGAGAGGCAGGGGTTGGGGGGGAGTGGCTCCTAGTGGGTGGAGGACTTCTTCCAGTCCCGGTCCGGTGGCCAGGTGCCTGGTCGTTGTCTCAAAGGGGCTGGGTGTGCCCTGGCTGTGGGTGCTTCCTGGGCCTGAGACAGGGAGACTTGCACCCAGGGTCCCTGCATGTCCTCCCCCCGACCCTCCCGGCTGCAGATCGGCTTCCAGACCCGGAGCTTCTGGTGGTCAGGCAGGGACATGGAGGGATGCATGGAGCGGGGGAGAGGCGTTGAGCACTGGCAAGGTCAGACAATAGGACAGCATCCTGCTTTTCCTGGTCACCCCCGGTGGGCCCGGTCCAATCTCGTTTTCTGCTCTTCTGGGTGCTGTCAGGGTCCCAGTGCAGGCTGGGGTCCCAGTGCTGGGGGAAGCACGTCCTGGAGGAGGTGGAGATGGAGGGCAGACAGGGCTGGGAGCTGTCTTTGCCTCAGTTTCTTCCTGTCTGAAATGAAGGCACTAGGGCTGCAGGGGTTCCGAGGGCTGCTGAGCGACATGTGCACCTGTGCCTGGCCGAGGATGCCGTCTGTCCCCTGCGGCCCAGCACCCACCTGGACGGCCTCAGGTACGGCCATGCCCACACTTGTAGACCCACCATGTCCCTCCTGTACCAGCATGCAGAGCTCAGGGGTCCTCAGCAAGGACGTGACTGGGCAGCCTTGGCTGGCACTGAGCGTGGGGCCCTGAGGGAAGCCGAGACAGTGGGGTGGGCCCATCCTGAGCTGGTGACCGCGAGGAGCATAAGGAAGTGCCCTGGCAGCAAATGGCACCCCCAGTTCCGTCTCGGCCTCGTCCTGCCATATGGTCCGAGGGAAAGGTCCTCCGTGGGTGGGTGTGGGCTGCTGCGGTTTGGCCTTGTTTCAGAGGCAGCAGTCTGGGCTGCACGGTGCCCAGCCGGCACCAGGGGCTAAGCTGGCTCCTGGAGGTCACTTTGGAGGGTGTGGACGCCAGGGAACCGAGAAAAGGTTTGTGCGGGTAGCATGCGCACAAGACAGTGGCAGTCAGAAGTCTGCCATCATCTGAGCTGGGGACGTTCTTGGTCTTGCCAGGAGGGAGGTGACCTGGGGCCTGGCGTGCGGGTTCTCCTGGCCACGTCCCGGGGAGGAGGAGGCTGGGTTGAAGGGCGAGGCTGGTGCTGGCTCAGGCCCTGCTGACCCGGGGTGGATATTGCCCTGCGGCTGAGCTGGCCCGACTCTGCACCCCTGCTGTGTAGTTGTAAGGAATTACTGGAGACGAAGGCAAAGAGAGTGGTATTTTGTGGTTTGGGGACTTAAAAAAAATCCTGACTCCGGCCTGGGCTTGTCGAGGCCCCATGGCCATCCCTCCAGCTGCAGTTGGGGGACTTCCTCATCCCTCCGCAGCCGGGCTGGGTCTAGGGGCCAAGACAGGCAGGAGGAGGCCCGTTCCAGGTGGCACCGCACACACTGTCCCCCAGCCCCCAGCTGTGGCCACTGGGAGGAGCCATGAGCACCTAGGGTGCAGGACCTAGGGTGCAGGATGCTGCCACAGGCGGCCCAGAGTGCAGTCCTGAACCAGCCCCGGCTTCCAGATGGTTCTGGGCAGGCGCCGCCGTCACCACCTGGCAAATAGAAGGAGGAAGGAGCCACCGTTTCTGAAGCGCCTGCAGTGGGGCCCAGGCATCTCTTCTCTCTGCCTTGAGTTTCTGGGGAAGGAAGTGGGGCTGCTGGGGCACCAGGCGCATCAGCGGGAAGCGCCGTGGAGACAAGTGCACAGGGAGTGGTTCCTACGCTGCTCACCAACACCCTAGCCCCAGAGCCCAGGTGGCCTGCAGGCCACTGCAAGACCCTGGAGGTGAGTCTCAGCCAGGACGTGGCTCTGACTGGTCCTGTGAGTCTCTTTCTACTTGACAGCAGCCCCTGAACCCTGTCTCATCTGGGCCCTGAAGGACAGGTGCCTAAGAAAGCCCGCTCCTTCCCCTCCTCCACTAGTTTCTGTTGGGATGTGGCCCGTGTGGCCTTGAGATTCTGGTCAGACCTCTTTCTGCACTGGGGAGTGTCACATCTGTCACGAGGGCACGGTGCCGTGTCGTGTGGCTGTGTTACCCAACACCATGGCATTAAGTCCCTTCTGTAGCACGTGGACTTAGTCACACAGCGTTCTCCCCAGAGGTGGAGGGGCCGAGGGAGGGGCTGGGGTGGTGGAATAGCTTAGAAAGGTGGTGGGGGTTAAGGGAGTGGTTCAGGAGGTAGAATACCTGGGGGCTGAGGGAGTAGCTAGAGAGGTGGAGTAGCTGAGGCAATAGGGGTTCTGAGAGGTAGAGGGGCAGAGGGAATAGTTGGAGGAGGATGAAGGGCTCAGGGAGTAGCTGGGGGAGGTGGAGTAGCTGAGA
>NW_005371038.1:848689-864715 GCF_000412655.1 Myotis brandtii | reverse complement strand
GTAGTTGGGGGCGGTGAAGGAGCAGTGACCTGTTCTAGGTCACACAGCTAGGAAGGGGCAGCCCCGGACCTGAGCCAGGGCAGGCTGGCCTCAGAGCCCACATCTGGCCAGGACACTTTGCTGCCTCCCCTGTTAGGGGGAGAATAAACACAAACTGAACTTGAGCATTGAATTGACTTGAAATAAGTATAGAATATGTTCGTGCTACATCACTTGATTGTGCTTTATAGCAGGCAACATATGTGTGTGCCTTTTCAAAAATAGCCCAACTAACTAGAAAAACTTAGAAGAAGGTCACATGAACATAGTCCTGGAAGTTGTAGGACAAACCCCAGCAGAAGGGAGCAGAGCTGTCACTGTGACGAGTTACGGTGCTGAGCCTGTCCCCAAGGACAGAGCCTCCCCACCATCTGCGGAGTCCTTGGGTGACCCCAGACTTCTGCAATAGGCTCTGCATTCTAGATTGAAAGCTGCTTGGTTGTTTTGCGGTGGTTAAAATCCATCTTTAACATGAATTTTACATTGTAAATTGGCAGTGATCTGAATTCCAACATTGTCAAGTTTAATTGGAACATCATGCAGCCATGAAATCATGCGTGGGAGCCTTGGACACACGGATGACATCACACGCAGACTTGCAGGAACTGGCACAGTTAAAAAGGTCCTGCCTAGCCTCCTGCCTCGGTCGGCAGCAGGTGCTGGCCTCCTGGTGTCATGGCAGTTATTATGCCCACTTTCTTGATAAGGAAATTAGCACAGAGAGGCCCAGGAACTTCCCCAAGAACACACAGCTGGTCAATGGAAGCCAGGCCCATAACCCAGGTCATTCCCACCGCAGAGCCCCGTGCTCTGGCCCCATCCCACCTGTGCCTTCTCTCCTGCTAAAGCGAAGACCTGGCTACCGCTGGGGTAAGGGGCCCTCAGAAGGGGCGGTCACCGCTGCAGAACTCGGGCAAGATGCCCCTAAGGCAAAGGCAAGCTTCCCCGGGCTGTTGTCAGGAGTGGCCGCCAGGTGTGGGCGTTGGGGCTCCCCACTCCCCTGCTCTGCTGGGGCCTGGTGCAGGGACAAAGGCATGTTTCTCAGGCCCAAGAGGGAAATATTTCTTTCTGATTTAATTTCATTCCTTTATTTTGCAAATAGACCCCTGCATTCTTTTTTAGATGCCATGATAAGAAGTTACGAAAAGCCTAGCGAAAACTCCATGGTAGTGGTTGCATGAGGAATATGTACTTTGCAGTCTCTAATGTGGTGATAACTAATTGTAGCTCGTGGGTTACCTTGAGGAAGAAGAAAAATTGTGGTGATGAAGGCTGCAGACAGTGGGGGCCAAGGCCTCCGTGGTTGGCTGAGGCCGGAAGTGTGTATTTTTACCCGGGAACCACGGGGCCAGAGCTGCCTGGCCAGGGGAGGGACGGGGACTTGCTCGAAGGAGGAAACGAGGGTGCCGGGCCAGTGCTCTGAGTGAGGTTGAGAGTACAGACCCCTAACCTGTCGCCGTGTGTTCATCTCCGTGAAGTTATGGTGACTAGGATGCGTGCTTGTCCAACCACAGAACAAGCAGCGTGGGCTTTTACTTATTAAAACGGCAAAGGCTTACTGAACTTCCAGAAGAGGCGTTTTTCTCTTTATAATTCTGGGTTTCTCTTTATAATTCTGGGTATCCGTGTTGCTTATCTACACCTCTTCTCTGTGCATGAGTCACCCTTTTCCCATAAGCGTTTCCGGCCGTCTCCAGGTGGCTGCCGGGCCACACCGGCCTGTGGGACAGGAAAACTCCACGGTTTCTCAGGTTCCCACGTGTCCATCCGCTAAGCCAGCGCCTCCCCGGCGTTTAAATAGAAGACAGCGTCCGTGTGCTGAGTGGCGTGGCCTTGTCCAGGCAGCTCCCTGCTTGCCCGGGTCAAGGCTGCTTCGCTGACAGGTGGCCGTCAGGGGCAGCCACCCTGCAGGGAGGCCAGACGGGTCCTGACAGGTCCTACCCATTTCCACCTGGCACTTTGGGGTCTCATTTGCTAACTCGAGGTGTTTTCTCAGGATTCAGGGAGCATGTCAGGCCCCGGGTGACCCTGGAAATTGTGTGCTGTGGGTGGACGTGTAAGAGTGGGGTGTAAGCTGGTGAGCGTGTTTGGTCCCACTCCTCGGGGCTGGGAGGGAAAGATGGGGCACCAGCGTGCTCCTGGGGAGCACCCCCACTTCTCACTTGTCTTTGGACAAACAGCAAGAATCGTATAAGCCAGAGGTTCTCAACCTGTGGGTCGCGGCCCCTTTGGGGGTCGAATGACCCTTTCACAGGGGTCGCCTAAGACCATCGGAAAACACATATATAATTACATATTGTTTTTGTGATTAATCACTATGCTTTAATTATGTTCAGTTTGTAACAATGAAATTGGGGGTCACCACAACATGAGGAACTGTATTAAAGGGTCACAGCATTAGGAAGGTTGAGAACCACTGGATAAGCTCTTAAGGCAAAGGAAAGCTATGCTCCAACTACAAAAAACGCTAGAGTTTGATTCTGAAGTTTAAAAAATCTGTGGGATCGTTTGCTGCCATCGGGGGTCAGACCAGTTTCACCGGCCGCCAGGCGTCGGACCCTGCACGGGCTCGGGGACAGTGCGAGACCCTCCTGTTCACAGACAGCAGCACAGCGGGAGGGTGGGAACCGCAGGCTCTTTAGGAAGTCATCGCCTTGTGAATGCTGTGTCCGTGTCTTTGCTTTCTCCTGCATTGCCTCCTGCCTTTCGGCTTCAGGGAAGGGGAGAGCTGCCGCTGGCTCTGCAGCCAGTAGACAGGTCAGGGATTCCTTTTCTGATGAATGACCGTGACCGTGGCTCATCGTGGAGTGGTGGCTGTCAGCCATTGGGGACCAGCTCCTCTACCTGGGTGACCAGCCGACTCGTGTGTCCTGTGTTTGTGGGTGAGTGATTGCACACTCACTCCCTCCTGTTTGCACAAGTGCACGAATGGCACCCTGATCCTGGGTCCGAGTCAGCTGCCAGAGGGTCCAGAAGTTAAAAAAATATCACAGGTTTCTTTCTAGTGGTGTTTCAGAACGGATGCTGAGTTTGTGTGGACAGACCATCTGAGTGATTAAATGTTCTCATTTCCCATTATTTCCAGGGCAACGCTTTCTGAAGACTTCCTCCTAGACGACTGGCAAGTTCCGAGACCCACAGGATACAGGTACATCATTTTTTTCTCAATCTATATCCAGTCTGTCAGAGCTGACACCTATGGAAGCCTCACCTGAGTCAGCAGCAAGTTGGTTGTTGGTCCCTGCGCGCTCCGGGGGGCGAAAAGCTGACCTGCCTGGGGTGGCTTGAGGTGGAGCCCAGAGGGCAGTGGGTGCTGGGCACCTGGACCTCCGTGCATCGCCTGCTTTTCCTCCCTCCGACGCGCTCCCGGCCTGTGCTGTGCCCTGCTCGCTGAGCCGGCAGCCCCTGGTCTGAGCCCTGACATGGGCCACCTTCTCACGGGGAGCGTAGGGGTCGTCTGTGAGGGCCGGGGCCGGAAGAGGTTTCTCAGTGTCACCCCTGGATCGGGGTCGTTTGTGATTGGTTTTCATTTTGGTCAGTTAATACGTGGTCACCCATGTGTTTTCAGTTGTGGAGGAAAGAGAAATGCCAGTTTAATTTGTGAAAACGAAAGGAAAGCCCCACGGGGCCGGGCCGCCACAGGGCCGGGTATTGGCCGTGCACGCGGGGCACAGCCCGTGCCAGTTCGGTGGGCGGTCGAGATGCACCTTACTCCTGGGCGCTTGGCGCTGTCTGTTAAGTGGCTGGTCACAGACACACGCCTTCTGTTACCGGCTGGTGTGCTGGGCCCTCCAGGGTTTCTGACCGCTGTTAGGTCGCTGCGTTAACTAGGAATTCCCAGCCCCGGCATTTATGATCCCAGGGTTTTTTCCTGTTTTCTCCCCAGATCATTTGTCTTTGAATCTTGCATGCCACGCCTGTTAGCTTACAGGGCCAGGAGGGTCCCGCTGCCCCGGGTAACCCCCTGCTTATGCCCTTCTCAGCGCCTGCCCGTCACACTGCTGATCGATTCATGGTTGAGTGGTCACTGTGTGTGTCCGTCCCTCAGCTGCTGCCCTCTGTCCCCTTCCCAGCTCCCCTCAGCACTCACGGCTCACACGTGCCAGATTGGGGTGAGGGACCTGGTTGAGGTGTGCTGGGCGTCCTGACTGGCTTGTTTGCCCCTCGAGGTGGCTGGAGGGGAGCAGGTGTCCCGGGACCGTGTCCTGGGTGATTTTCTGCAGAGTGGGTCCAGGACTGGGCACGCCCCCGCGCAGCTGGAGTGCTGCTCCCGGGGTCTGCTCTGTTCTGGGGAGACTGCAGTTGAAACAACTCGTGGTGTGGGCCTCGGACACAGAGCTCCTGAAACCCATCCTGGTTCCTGGGGCAAGGCCATTTCTTGGAGGTGGTGACGTCAGCACCATAGCCAGGGCTGGGGCGGGAGGGGGAGCATGGTGTGGGGACAGGCTGGGGATGGCATCGGGAGGGCCTGGTCTTAGGCGGCTGTCTCACTCTGCTCCCGGCTGGGAGGGGAAGAGGTGGGCAGGTGGTGTCCTCTGCTGTCCCCGCCACGTGGCCTGGGGGGGAGGAGGGCTTCAGCGTCCTGTTTTTGTATCAAGCCCAAAGGCAAGAAGCCCTTTCGGCTGCCCGAGCAGCTGTCCACCACTGTCACCCAGATCCCCTTTCACGGGTCCCTGGGAATTCTGGTGAGGGCACTGTTAGCATTGGCTGGCATCCTGCTGCTGACAGGAGCACTGACGCTTCGTGTGTGGTTGTGGGTGGTGTCCCCTCTGTGACTCACCCCCATGGTCCCAGACAGCTGGTCCAGGAAGGGAAGCCACCGCATGAGGCGGGTGGGACAGACCCAGACGGCACCTGCCGTCTGCGGGTCACATCTAAGAATGCAACACCACAGCACAATTTTTATGCTGATCAGAACAGAGTGCATATACCACACATGCATGTGGACACACGTGCACATGTGCATGCCCACGCAGGCACACATGACCACACAGATGTGCATACATGCAAAACATGCTCGTGCATACAGGGATTTACACATACATGAATGTACACGTGTGTGCATGTGTGTGTGCAAGTGCAGGTGCTCATATACACATGTCATACCTATACAATGCACACAAACACAGAAACTCGGGTGCGCATAGATACACATATACATGTATACACACACGTGTATGCGCAGACATGCATGTATGCCGTCTCGTGAACGAGCCCTTCCCCGTGCTGCTTGCTGTCTGCCGGGTGCATCTGTTTTCCCTGCCACCGCCCCTGGCTTGATTCAAGGCCATTTTGGTGGAAAACTGCCATGTGACCGGCAGTGATGGCTCAGAGCCCCCTCCGGCTCCTGCTCTCCTGGCATGGAAAGTGGGATCGTGCCCTCCCCATGAGCCAGTACAGTTCCGTGTCGGTGATGGGAGTGACGTGTACCCTATTGCCGGAAGCCGGTCCATCCTTGCTGCTTGACACAGTCGCTGCAGGAAAGAAACATCTGCACAGCATATGTTTCAAGGGACCTGGCATATATAGCATATTGTTCTTAATATGTTTGCTCTCCTTAAGCGCCATGTGTTTTAACCAAGGTCACCTCTCCGAGAAAGGTTGTTTCCCCAGGTGGGGATTTTTCCCCGAGGTTAGGGAGGGGATACAACCCCTTAATTAAGTGCCAGGCGGGTAGTTAAGCTACATAATCTTTACTCCCTGGAATGGAGATAAGAAACGCCCTAACCTTTGTAATAGAAATTGACAGGATTAAAATCGGCTGGTATAAATATAGATGTAACAAGACAATAAACATCAGATCCTGATCAGTTCCTAACCAGAACTCCGACCAGAACTTTGGCTGGAGATCCTGGCTAGAGGTCCTGACTAGGCTGCTGATCAACTGAAGGCTGTCTCCGTGTCATTCCTTCTTCGCCGACTCCGTCCACACCTTTGGGGACCCCTGGACCTGCTGGGGTTGGACCACAGCACCCTATCCTCCTGGCGGGCCCCGTCTCAGTAGGAAAGGCAGACGTCACACGGGAAGGCGGAATGCTAGTCCTGACCGGCTCCCATACTTCCTCCTGCTGTTCCCACCTGGATGCTAGGCTCAGTGCCTAAGGCTCTTCCCCTCCGAGGTGGAGCGGCTGCTGGAGCCGTGCACGGTGGCAGCGTGTGCATGGAGGTGTGGGCTGTGCTTTGCTTAGCAGTTTTAAAATTATACAAAGCCATGCATTCTTGGCAGAAAATAAAAGAATCCAATCCTTCCAAAGTCATACAGGCACCCCCCCCCCCCCCGCCCTCTTGTCGGGAGGGGTCTGTGTGGTGGGGGCCCTCCTGCTTCTGCTGTTCATGTGGATTTTTTAAAGACCTTTGGGAACGAGAGGTGGGGTCTGATGGAGGCCATCAGGAATCTGGCATCTGCTGATGAGGCAAGTGTGGTCCAGAGCGGGCTGGGAGCCTGCGTGCTTCCCAGAGAGAACTGCTCTGCCCTCGGGAGGGAGCGCCGGTCCTAATGGCGGTGTCAGGGTTGGCCCAGGCATCTGTCAGGGCAGCTCTGCCTGTCGGGAAGCTGTGGTTGAGCAAGTCATCCGGTTCCTGCAAGTGTGGGGCCCGCACGCTGTGCAGACGTGCGCTTCCGTCCTGGGCGGCCCCTCTGCAGCTTCAGGCCCCCACGGAGCCACTGCCTCCCAGGCTGCATGGAAGCTGAGCACGGGTTTCTTTTAACCATTCAGTTAATTTTTATCAGACCCGTCAATACACACGACTTTTTAATGGAAATTTTTTTAATTTATTTTTTATTTTTATAGATTTCAGAGAGGAAGGGAGAGGGAGAAAGAGATAGAACATCAATGAAGAGAGAGAATCATTGATGACTGCCTCCTGCAGGCCCCACACTGGAGATCGAGCCCACAACCCGGGCATGTGCCCTGACCGGGAGTCGAACCGTGACCTCCTGGTTCAAGGTCAACACTCAACCACTGGGCCACGCCCGCCGGGCAGTACACGGGATTTTGAAGTGAAGTCGTTCTCACGCCGTTTATGAGAAAAGGGAGCGTCCTCCGGTCTTGTCCCTTCGTCCCCGAGGCGGCCAGCTGCAGCTGTTTAGCCCTGTGGGGATCTTCCTTCAAACTGCTTATACTGCTGCTTCCTGACTTCTCTCTTTTGGATGACATATGGCCGGAAGGTGCGGGTTGGGTCCTCCCACTCACCCCACCCTCCCTGTGGCGTTGCCGCAGATTGTGTTATGGGGCCGTGTCAGGGCTGGTCACAGCCGGGCCGTGGTCAGTGCACGCTGATTGCATTCCCTGCCGCGTCCACTTCTTGCTTTCCCTGGGGCGGCGGCTGCTTCATGTCGAGTGTGTGCACTTCATTTTCTATCGGGGTTACTAACGCGCCTCAGACTCTGCCAGGCCCGTACGCCCGTGTCCCTCACACAAGCCCATGGCTCTGGGTGACCCTCCTGCACCTGGGCCTGACCTCCACCCTGTGCCCATCGTCCATGCGCACACCCTGCCTCCTGTCACCGCTCTTCTCCCCCCTCAGGAAGACCTGGGAACGCTCCCTGGTGTTGGTGGAGCGTGTCCTTGAGTAGCTTTCTGAGAACGAATGTGAGGGAGAGTGGAGTTTTGAGAACTTCCAGGTTTGGTACGTGTTTCGTGCTGCACTCATAGGACTGATAATTGCCTCGATGTAGAATTTCAGGTGAGAAATCCTCCTCCCTCGGGACTTTAAAGGCACTTCTGCCTCCCAGCTGGCAGCGCGGCTCTGCGGGTGCCTGCATGGGGCTGGGCTCTCCGAGGCTCTCCGAGCCGCCCTGTCTCCTGGTCCTCGCCCCTCACGGCGTGCCTGGAGGAGGGCTTCGCTCGCTCATTGTGCTGCTTGGCGCTTCGGTGTCCCTGTGTTCTGGACGTTTTCCTTTTATTACGTGTAAGTAAGTTTTTATATGTTTTTATTATTTTCCTGATAAATCCTCCTATCTTCTCTCTCTCCTGGAGCTCCTGTCAGTTAGATGCGGGTCTCCTGATCCGATCCAGCTTTCTTGTATTTCTCTTCCTGATTTTGTCTCTGTCGCGTTGCCCAACTTCTGGAAAACTCCCCTCCAATCCTTCAACAAGCATTTTCTTTCTTTAAGCAAAATGTTAACTCCTAAACCCTCGTTTCTTTCCCTGGGCTGTGTTTCTTTGTGACTTCTCCCCTCAGACTCTGGTTTCCACTCTGGTCCACAAACTCAATTCATTACCAACAGTGGTGATCATAGCTGTTACCAAAAACTAAATTACGTAAACTTCAATAAACTATCTATATATATAAAAGGCTAATATGCAAAGTGTCCCCTCAGGAGTTCAACCATGAGATCGGGAGTTTAATCGATCGCTATGACGTGCGCTGACCACCAGGGGGTGGCACGGAACATGGTGTGTGAGCAGCAGCAGCGGTGGGGTGCTGAGGGAGTGAGGGAAGGAGGTGGGGAGGCGGGGGTGGGAGAACTGTGTGATGGTGGTGTGCGGGTTGCGAGAGAAGGAGGAGGCGGGGAGGCGGAAAACCTGGTCAGCCCTGATCGCCGGCCAGGCCTAGGGACCCTACCCGTGCACGAATTTCATGCACCGGGCCTCTAGTTAAAAATAAAGGTGAAAGACAACGTACCGACACCACTTCCCTGTGTCTCACATACTGTCGTACAGCGTGGGGAGACACTGCACGGTCCACGGCGTGCGTCTCGCCCTGCCGCTGTTCAGTGGCGTCATGTCGGGAGCTGGGAAGCAGCATTTACACCCAGAAATCGGCATCACTGCAGAGCAGGACACCCCCCACCCTCCCCACACCCACCCTTGGACCCGGTGGTTGAGGTTTGCCAGCACACCGCTGGTTGTGCCCATCTGTGTACTCTCCAGGTTCTCAGCTCTGTTCAGATCCTCACGGCTGCCGTCCTCGCCCGCCGTCACCCTTATGGCTCATGTCCTTTAAAGTGTTGTTTCACGGGCTTTCAGGAGAGAGTGGAGATAAATCCCTGTCGAGGGCGCCAGGTTCCAGAGAGATGGCCCCATCGCCCACGCCTGGGTGTAAGCCTGGCTGCAGCGCCGTTCATGGCCTGCCCCAGAGGAGCGACTGCTGTCAGGGAACTCGTTCTCGTCATGGGCCCTGGCTGACCGGTTCCTCCACGAGGCAGCTCCTGTGGATGCCGGAGGGGAGGGAAGCAGCCGGGGCCTCTCCCCCCGCATGGGCGGTGGCACCCGTGCCGGGAAGGACTCTCCCAGCCAGTCTATTTATTTATTATTTTCCTCTCCCGAGGTTACGTTATTGACTTAGAGGAAGGGAGACAGGAGAAAAGAGAAACATCGATGTGAGAGGGAAATATCAACTGGTTGCCTCCTGCATGCACCCCAACTGGGGATTGTCCTGCAACGTTGGGATGTGCCCTGACAGGAATGGAACCCGAAAACTTTTGGTGCACAGGACGATGCTCCAACCAACTGAGCCACCCGGCCAGGGCCAAATAAGCTTTATTTTAAACAGCAGTTTCAGATTCACAGAGAAATTGAACAGAAAGTACATGGACTTCCCATACCCCACACACACAGCCTGCCCCATCTCCACCCCAGACCCCACACGCACAGCCTGCCCCATCTCCCCGTGCCCCACACGCACAGCCTGCCCTATCTCCATCCCATACCCCTCACGCACAGCCTGCCCCATCTCCCCGTACCCCACAGGCACAGCCTGCCCCATCTCCATCCTGTACCCCACAGGCACAGCCTGCCCCATCTCCATCCTGTACCCCACAGGCACAGCCTGCCCCATCTCCATCCTGTACCCCACAGGCACAGCCTGCCCCATCTCCATCCCATACCCCACACACACAGCCTGCCCCATCTCCACCCCAGACCCCACACGCACAGCCTGCCCCATCTCCCCCCGTACCCCACAGGCACAGCCTGCCCCATCTCCACCCCGTACCCCACAGGCGCAGCCTGCCCCATCTCCACCCCGTACCCCACAGGCGCAGCCTGCCCCATCTCCACCCCGTACCCCACAGGCGCAGCCTGCCCCATCTCCACCCCGTACCCCACAGGCGCAGCCTGCCCCATCTCCACCCCGTACCCCACAGGCGCAGCCTGCCCCATCTCCACCCCGTACCCCACAGGCGCAGCCTGCCCCATCTCCACCCCGTACCCCACAGGCGCAGCCTGCCCCATCTCCACCCCGTACCCCACAGGCGCAGCCTGCCCCATCTCCACCCCGTACCCCACAGGCGCAGCCTGCCCCATCTCCACCCCGTACCCCACAGGCGCAGCCTGCCCCATCTCCACCCCGTACCCCACAGGCGCAGCCTGCCCCATCTCCACCCCGTACCCCACAGGCGCAGCCTGCCCCATCTCCACCCCGTACCCCACAGGCGCAGCCTGCCCCATCTCCACCCCGTACCCCACAGGCGCAGCCTGCCCCATCTCCACCCCGTACCCCACAGGCGCAGCCTGCCCCATCTCCACCCCGTACCCCACAGGCGCAGCCTGCCCCATCTCCACCCCGTACCCCACAGGCGCAGCCTGCCCCATCTCCACCCCGTACCCCACAGGCGCAGCCTGCCCCATCTCCACCCCGTACCCCACAGGCGCAGCCTGCCCCATCTCCACCCCGTACCCCACAGGCGCAGCCTGCCCCATCTCCACCCCGTACCCCACAGGCGCAGCCTGCCCCATCTCCACCCCGTACCCCACAGGCGCAGCCTGCCCCATCTCCACCCCGTACCCCACAGGCGCAGCCTGCCCCATCTCCACCCCGTACCCCACAGGCGCAGCCTGCCCCATCTCCACCCCGTACCCCACAGGCGCAGCCTGCCCCATCTCCACCCCGTACCCCACAGGCGCAGCCTGCCCCATCTCCACCCCGTACCCCACAGGCGCAGCCTGCCCCATCTCCACCCCGTACCCCACAGGCGCAGCCTGCCCCATCTCCACCCCGTACCCCACAGGCGCAGCCTGCCCCATCTCCATCCCGTACCCCACCCGCACAGCCTGCCCCATCTCTGTCCTGTGCCCCACAGGCACAGCCTGCCCCATCTCCACCCCGTGCCCCACACACACAGCCTGCCCCATCTCCACCCCAGACCCCACACGCACAGCCTGCCCCATCTCCACCCCGTGCCCCACACACACAGCCTGCCCCATCTCCACCCCATACCCCACACGCACAGCCTGCCCCATCTCCACCCCGTGCCCCACAGGCACAGCCTGCCCCATCTCCCCCCGTACCCCACAGGCACAGCCTGCCCCATCTCTGTCCTGTGCCCCACAGGCACAGCGTGCCCCATCTCCATCCCATACCCACGCACAGCAGCCTGCCCCATCTCCACCCCGTACCCCACACGCACAGCCTGCCCCATCTCCATCCCGTACCCCACACGCACAGCCTGCCCCATCTCCATCCCGTACCCCACACGCACAGCCTGCCCCATCTCCATCCCGTACCCCACACGCACAGCCTGCCCCATCTCCATCCCGTACCCCACACGCACAGCCTGCCCCATCTCCATCCCGTACCCCACACGCACAGCCTGCCCCATCTCCATCCCGTACCCCACACGCACAGCCTGCCCCATCTCCATCCCGTACCCCACACGCACAGCCTGCCCCATCTCCATCCCGTACCCCACACGCACAGCCTGCCCCATCTCCATCCCGTACCCCACACGCACAGCCTGCCCCATCTCCATCCCGTACCCCACACGCACAGCCTGCCCCATCTCCATCCCGTACCCCACAGGCACAGCCTGCCCCATCTCCATCCCATACCCCTCACACACAGCCTGCCCCATCTCCGCCCTGTGCCCTAATGTACAGCCTGCCCCATCTCCCCCTGTGCCCTAACGTACAGCCCTGATTGGGAGCCATCCTAGAAACCCTTACCGTGTGGGCGCTCAGAGCAGAGAGGCTCTGGAGAGCCAGCCACTTACCGATCCGTCACACAGAAAGCAGTGTTCTTGGGTAAACTGCCAAGACTGGGCTGTGGAATCGACCCCTGTGACCTCCGGAGCGGACACATCGGGAGATGTTCAGAGTGAGCGCAGCTTTGCATATCCACGTGGAGCCAGGACAGAGGCGGGGGAGCGCGACACGGGAGGGTGACACGGAGAGGCTGGGTGGAAGGTGGACCAAGGTTGTCCACGTGGTTTAATCCAGTGAGACCCGCTTCACAGGGGGAATGACATGCTCCGATTCATGTTACAATCCTAATTCCGGCTGCGGGTAGTCTTGGGTAAATGTATTGTAGGGAGGTTGTATCTGTTAGGAATTGTGTCTGACGGCTAGTAACAAAAATCTGAAAAACAGTCATTTAAAGGGACCAACAGTTTGTTAGCAACTCTGGGGAAGCGGAAGAAAGCAGGTGCTGTCTCGTATGTTGTGAGGGCCCTGGTTTGCGGATGTCCGTTTGGTTGTTCTCAGCATGAGGCCCTGTCGTCACGTTAATAAGGTGGCAGCCATCGAACTCGAGCTCCGCAGGAAAGGCAGGAGAGACTGAAAGCAGGAATGCGATCCCTGGCTGGGCCAGCTCCTTCAGAGAGCTTCCCGGAGTTCCTGCTGAGAACTCCTCGCCGCAGGGCTCTGGTCCGAACTGCCGCGGGAAGCTGAGGTTTCGTCAGGTGGCCACACGGCCTCCCGGGTAAAATCCAGAGTCTGATAGTGAAAACGGGGCCTGGACGCTGGGACAGAACGGCTCGGTGCCGTTGGCAGCAAGAACGGAGCAGGGTGGGCGGTCGGAGGCCAGGAGAGGTCGGGACGGAGGCGAGCGTGGCTTAGATGGGGTGGAGGTGCTGGACATGGGCCGGGGATGACCGAGGTGGCACCCGCCGCTGCCCAAGCTCCCAGCGTCGTCTGCGCAGGCCCCTTCACGGGCCTGTGTCCTGCGCCGTGTGGAGTTCCTCGGAGCATTTCGCCATCACGGACACTGGCGTTGCTTAGCGAGCGGCTCACGTTGGTAGCACAGCACAGGGCAGAGGCCTCACCTGGCCGGGCTTCTGGAGCACCTGGTGCCTCACCCCCTGGGCAGGGCTGGACAGCAGGTCCCCCAAGGCCAGGGCCAAGGGCAAGTCCCTCCCCCCGGGGAGAGCCCTCTGCAGAGAGCACGCACTCGCGGCCCCTCCCCAGCAGCCTCTCTTCCTCCTGCGCCTCTGGTGTTGCACTTAGAGTTCGGTCACGCCCTGGCTGCGGGGTGTGGTGTGCAGACGGGCGCTCTCTGTGAGTAGTTGTGTTGGCGCACAGCCGTGCGTTACTGGGGCGGACCCCAGGAGCTGGGGCGACACTGCAGGACCTGAAAAGCTGACGGTAATGCCTCTCTGGCCCTTTGTGGGAAAGGGCTGCCCCCCCCCCCTCCAGCATGTGCCAGTCCCTAGAGAGAGTGAGAAAGTGGGTGCTCCCTGACGTCGGTTCTAACGGTTGGTCAGGAAGGGGAAAGATGCCGGTGGACGGGGGCCTGGCCGGGTGGGCCTCCGGGCCCAGAGAGGAAGTGCAGAGGGGGCCCGGGCGAGGCAGGCGGGAGCAGAGGAGGCCTAGTGGTGCCCCAGGCTCCCCAGTGGCAAGTGCCTACAGCGAAAATCCCCGTGAGTTCTTCCTTCATGAAGCAGAGCTGAGCCCCATGTGCATGTGTGAAAATAAAGAAAATAAAGAAGACCCTAGTAAGCCCTGCCTGCTGGGGGTCAGACAAGGACACTGAGGGCGCAAGGGGAGACGCCAAAGGTGACTTCCGGGTGGGATGAGGAAAGAGCCCTGGAGGACTTCCTGGAGGCAGTGACTTGAATGGGTGAACAGAAGCCAAAACTTCTCCCAAACCCTCTGGGAGGTTTTGGTTGGCCTGGGGTGTGTGTGTTGGGGGGGGCGGGGGGGCAGGCGGGCAGGGGCAGGCAGCTGGACAAGGGCTGGGGTGTGGGAGGTGTGGGCCTCATGGGGGAGGGAGTGAGGAAGCTGGCTGCCCGTGGTTGATTCTGGGGCGTGGCCAAGTCAGGAGCCCAGCGGTGATGAGTGGGTGAGGGGAGGGTTCTGCAGAGGAGCCTGGACGTCAGTTGGACTGACAGACCTGGAGTGGGTTGGCTTGGGTGGGAGGAAGAGAGGGGGGTGGTGAGGGCCACCTCTGGGGCCTGGGCTGGGGGAGGGGAGGGCAGGGGCTGCCCCACCATTTGGAGAAGAGGGAGCTCAGTGAGGAGGTGAGCGCGGAGGCGCGGAGCCTCCTGGGCAGCGTGTCTGTAAGTGTAGGGTGGGCTCTGCGGTAGCTTAATTGTGCTTCCGCTGTGCTGGGCAAGGGGCCGGCTCTGCTCAGCGCTGTGTGGTTTGAGCTCCTTCCTGAGACGTGGGGGCTCCATCTCTGAGTGTCACTGGGGTCCTGGCGGGGCCCTGGGGCAAACCCCCGCCGGACGGCCTTCTCGCTGGCCCGGGCTCACTTCAGGGAGCCCCACCCTCGGCTCAGGGGCAGGTGGCCTGTGGGGCCAGGAGGCCGGGGACCCCAGCCCCACAGGCTGTGCTTTCAACGAGGTGCTTCTCCGTGAGTCGGCCCAGGACCACTGCTGACCGAGCCTGGAGGGGTGCGGCCGTCCCTCCGGCAGGCGCGGTCACCCGCGCCGTGTGTGCACCCACACGTTTCAGCCTCTGCTGCCCCTGGCCTTCCGCAGGGGCCGTCGTTCTGGACAAGCACCCAGGCCTTGGGAAGCCGAGTCTCCGAGGAAACGGAAGCTCTGCTGTTCCTTCCACCGCGGGAGCCGGGCAGCCAGGCGGCGTCTGTCCCAGTCGGCCACCCTGTCTGTCCCGCGTTCCTGGCGGCTCAGGGTGGGAAGCACTGCTCCAGGGCATCTGGGGTGCAGTGTCTGTCCCCTCGAGCTCCCCGCGTCCCCGCAGATGGACCCCTGGCTGGGCTGAGTGGAGCAGCGCTGTGGATACTGAGCACAGAATCAGGCAGCATTGCCACGCGTCCTGACTGGCAGCCCTTCCTTCTTGTTCTCTTCCAGATTTCTCCGGAAGGTCGGGACGAAGCCCACTGTTCAAGAACAGGAGGCCCGTGACGTTGGCAGAGGCGAGAGCCACCGGACCCCCCAAGGGTGCTGAGAAATGTGGGTCCTCGGGGGTCACGGTGCCCGTCGGCTCCAGGCCGTGCGGCGGGTCAGGGCCCTGGGGCTCTGAGTGACCCACCGGACACTCGCAGCGGCCTCGCTGCCCACAGGCACTCGCTGCTGAAGCCCTGCCGCGGCCCCGGCCCAGGAGGATGTGTGCCCGCACTGGGGGGCCGCTCGCCGCCCTCGCCATGGTGTTTGGGGCAGCGGTGGCATTTGCACCCATACCTAGGATCACCTGGGAGCACACAGGTGAGGGCAGGAGCGCCTCAGGCGCTGACGGCATCTGCTCATGGTGCCCACGCGTGTGCCACTGGCCGCTGGCTCTGCGCTCTTGGCACTTGTGTGTGAGCAGGCGGCCTGTACACTGGTTGGGCGGGGGAGATGCTTCAGCAGCTGGAAACGCTCATGGGCTTGCAGGGGCCGCTGGTCTGGTCTCTAAGTCAGGCCCCTGAAGGCAGCCCGCCTGGTGCCTGCTGACACCAGCCACGCGGTGTCCTGTTCAGAGGATGTTAACTTCGTGCAGCTGAGCTTCTGGCCAGTGGTTCCCATTTGCTGTTTATTAGTTTCTTTTGTATTTATTTCCTCTCTTGGGAGCTGTGTCTGGAGAGCAGGACCCTAGCTTGCCAGGCGCACTGGCTGAGCGAGGGGAGCCCGCACAGGGCTCCGGGCAGCAGGTGTGCGGGGGCCTTGGTCTCCACACGGGGACTCAGAGAGCAGGAGGCGTGAACGCCTAGCTCTAGAGCAGTGGTTCTCAACCTTCTGGCCCTTTAGATACAGTTCCTCATGTTGTGACCCAACCATAAAATTATTTTCGTTGCTACTTCATAACTGTAATGTTGCTACTGTTATGAATCGTCATGTAAATATCTGATATGCAGGATGGTCTTAGGCGACCCCTGTGAAAGGGT
>NW_005371038.1:842270-848625 GCF_000412655.1 Myotis brandtii | reverse complement strand
GCCAGAGCGCGGTGACACACAGAAAGCCAGTTCAGAGCTCTCACATAGATGCGGTGGTTAAGCGGCTCCTCAGGAAACAACGCCAGCAGAGTTGTGTTATCCTGGTGGCTAACCAGCATTCCTCCTGCCCGAACAGCCACGCTCAGTCAGTGGCCTCGCAGGGAGAAGGCCAGTCCTCTCCATGGGGTCAGTTTGTGTTGGTTGTCCCTGAAAAATGCCTGGTTAAGGGATATATTCATTGAAGTCGATTTTATTAAAGGTACATCTTTTTGTCTTTTCTTGAATAAGAACATCCTAAATAGTTAAATGCTGTGTGCACCTAATCTGTGGGTGATTCAAACACAGAGAGAAGAGTTTGTCAGGACGGGGAGGGAGCCGCCACGGTCAGCAGCTTGCGGTGTCTGGATAGTAGTCTCCTGGGAGGTCACAAGGTCGTGGTGCCAGGGCCTTGCTGCTGTGGCGTCACTTTCCCGAGAATTCACACACGTAGAGGTCGTGCTCCTGGGAGGCACGCTGCCTGAGGCACACGGGGTGCACGGTTTGGATCTCAAACAGTGGGCTTAGGGAGCCAGGCCCCGCACTGGTCAGCGCAGTGGCTCGGGCCTCTCAGGGGTCCCCACGCACTTGGTGGCTGCCTCGGCAGTTTTGCTCCACCCAGAGGTGCCTGAGCTCTGGCTGGCGGGGCTGGCCACCGTGGTAGGGGGTCCACACCGGCCCTGGCAGCGCGGCACCACACTGAGGGAGACGTGCTCAGGGTGTGTCTGGGCTCAGAAATGCCTAATGCGCCCCCTCTCCCCAGAGGTGCAGCTGGCGCAGTTTCACCAGCCGGGCATCTTCAACTACTCGGCCCTGCTGCTGAGCGAGGACGAGGACATCCTGTACGTGGGCGCCCGGGAAGCCGTGTTTGCTGTGAGCGCACTCAACGTCTCCCAGAAGCGGCACGAGGTATGGCCCGGGCTCCCTGCCCCTGCGATTTGGGCTGCAGACCCTTCCAGTGTTTCCTCGAATCGGCACACGGCTCCTCCCCGGGCGTCAGGCCCCTTCCTGGCCATGCTCGCCGCGTGGCGGGGCCTCCCAGGCTCCTGTCCGTGGGCCTCGGGCCCTGTCATCCGGAAGCTGCCTTCCTGCTCTGTGTCCACACAGCCCCAGCTCAGGTGTCCCCCACATCCTCACCGGGAACCACCTCTTTTCAGCTGGGGTTTTTGACGTTATTGAGGAAGATCTTAAGGGTGCACAGGAGCAGAGGGAGTGCTGTGACGGACCCTCCACCCACCCGGCTCCGCGGGCAGGGCTGCCCCTGTCCTCCCCCACATCCCCACCCCCCACTCGCTCCACGTGGCTTTGAAGCAAAACCCAGACAAGGGTCTTCATCTTCTAAGTGTCTCCCTGGAAAGGACTCCTTTTTTTCAAAATCACCAAAATCCCATGATCACATCCAAAAATCAGTTCAGCTCCAGGCGCGCTCAGAGTGACCGTTGAGTTTGAGTCCAGTGGCGATCAGAGTGCCCCGCACTCTGTCCTCGGGCCGCCCCT
Source organism: Myotis brandtii (assembly GCF_000412655.1). Taxonomy (NCBI): domain Eukaryota; kingdom Metazoa; phylum Chordata; class Mammalia; order Chiroptera; family Vespertilionidae; genus Myotis; species Myotis brandtii. The sequence goes on along the minus strand of NW_005371038.1, from coordinate 847,092 downwards.
TCCCTGACCGCCCTGGGTCCCCCACTGGGAGAGCCACCGCAGCCCTGTGGGTCCCCGGCCGCCGAGGCAGGTGCTCCTCCCGGCTCGACCGCTGCAGCCAGAGCACCTGTATATCAAGGATGTGAAACGGGACTTTCCAAAGTTCTCCTTCTCCATCTGTGAGCCAGAAATTGCCCTTAAAGGGGAAATGGCCCAGCCAGTGTGGCTCCGAGGTTGAGCGTCAACCCAGGAACTCCACCCCCAGTAGGGGTGCGTGCAGGAGGCCTCTGATCGGGATGTCCCTCTCTCATCGATGTTTCTATCTTTCTATCCCTCTCCCTTACCCTCTCTCTAAAAAAAAAAAAAATATCAATAAATAAAGGGGACATGCCTGTCGCCAGCTAGTCGTGTCTTTCTAAAGGGAGACTGAGTTTTTGATTTTTTTAAGAAGATGACCATGGACTCGTGGATTTAAACGTGTTTGAAGCCCCTTGGTCGTCGGCATTCATTCGGGACCTCACTTGAGGCCCAGCCGGCCCCCTCCCTGACCAGGCCTCTCCGTGGCCCGAGAGGCCTTAGTGTTGGGGTACCTTTCTCAGTCTCGGACACCAAGGTGGCCAGGTCCGTGTGTGTACTTCCTGCTACACGGCACTCCCTTTATGCCTTGTTTTGTGTTGTCTTAATCTCCACAGTCTAGCGTGGTGCCAGTCTCTGTCTGACACGTAACTGAGCTTCTGGGCACTGCCCTTCGCAAGTGAGGTGCAGGTGTGGCCCGCGGGTGCTCGGGCCGGGCTGGCCTTGCTCTGTGGCATCGCCGAAGCCCCAGGGCGAGGGAGAGGCCGCCGGGCCTCCTCTCCGCAGAAGAGGAAAAAGTGGGAGCCACATCCGCGAGCGAGGTCACGTCCGCCATCTTCCACAGAGATGAGGAGGCGGTTACCTGCATCTTCATTTCTGAAGGCGCTGCTGTTGGAAATGGGACTCGATCCTGCTTCTGTGTCCGAGCGGCTCCGTTTCTCTGAGAACAGGGGCCGCTGGAAGCCGTTAGTGCGGAGGGCACCCGGTTCACTCAGCCTCCAGGACGGGACGACGGCCCGCTTTGATTCTCGGGGCAGAAATATATGTATTTGACATCGATCCTGGACTAGCACTCGGGGAGATGGGACAGTGTGGGAAGGAGAGGCGGGATGGAAGCCCCGGGCCTGGCTCTCCATCTGGGGGCCAGGGACCGCTGCTCACCGCCGCCTGGTGTGAGAGCAGGAGCCGGTCCATGCGGGTGCGGCTGCCCTGCCTGTGAGCCGTGCAGACCCGATCCCGCCCGTGCGGACAGTGCGGACAGGGAAGCAGCCTCAGGGCTTCTTCCCTGGGACTCTGGAGTCGCTGTAAATGGAGTGAAAGAAACCCTCCTTGACGTTTGGAAGCACCTACAGTTTAGCTTGTTGATGGGTGTCACCCGCCCCCTTGCAGAGGCGTAGGGTCCGTTCCTGCTTGCAGTGAGTAACGGGCTGGGAGCCGAGGGTCCCGGTCAGAACCCTCCCGGCCTCCGTCCGCTCTCGGCCCACGTGCCGTCTCGGATTCCCCTGTCCGGAGGCGTCGGCCCTGCCCTGCTGCTTCGTAAACTGTGTTCTACGCCAGCGTCTGCTTCCAGACGGGGCTGCGCACTGAAGTGACTCCCATTCCCCCAACAGGCATATTGGAAGGTCTCAGAAGATAAACAAGCCAAGTGCGCAGAAAAGGGAAAGTCAAAACAGGTAATTTTTTTTGCTACAAAAGCCCAGGTGAATGCCTGGCCGTCTCAGTCTGGACACTGCTGCTTCTGGAATGCAGCCTGGGGGTTGTGTCAGGTCTCCCACGACTCACCTACCCCTGTTCCCAAACTGGGTCCCTCAAAGAAAGAATCAAACAGAGTGGGATTTGAGAAATACTTTTTAAAGTTGAACTGAATTGAAATTATTCATGGGGCCTAAAACTTGGGCTGTGGAAAGGGATTTCTGGTGCCTGGGGGGTTGCCATAGGACTCCTGGATTTGGGGCAGCTCTCATCCCTCGGGAATCTGCCCTCTCCAGGAGGCCTAGCACCTCGGAGTGCTGGCCGTGCAGGGAGCACGGGCCGAGCTCAGGTCGGGCGCTCTGGGTTACCCCACCCCCCGGAGCTGGGCAGGTGTCAGTCTCCGGGTCTCAGAGCCCCACCTGCTTTGGTAGTTGGTGAGGACAGCTGAGCTGGTTATGGTAAATTTCAGCAGTTGTTGGCTATTTTCAAAACAAAACTTTTTTTATAAAAAGGCCAGTGTTGTTTTTTTGCTAAACATTTTTAGCAAAATGCTACATGCTTCCACTGAAGTCGCTGCATCTAAAGTTACTCTGTGCAGGTTGCGCTGTGGTAACAGCGTCACAAGGAGTTGTCTTCGAGCTGAATTACAGCGCGCCCTGCCCACGGGTGAGGCGCACGGTCCCTCCCGGCTCCTGTCGGAGGCCACGAATTACCTCCAACCAGATCTAAAGCCGTCACAGCAAAACAGCTTCCCTCTTGGGCATAATTTCAGACGACAGCACATACAACCCCAGCACATTTCACCTAAAATAGCGGGTGGGCGCTTAAGTGGCACCTGGCTTTCCCGCGGCCTTTCTGATGTGGCGCCAGGCTCGGAGCCCTCCGCAGGCCAGCCTCTCCCCTGGGCTGGGCAGCCGGACACAGCCCATCCCCAAGTGCCATTTCCAGTTTCATGGGTTTGGGTGGGAGGGTGGGTGAGGGAGCTGCACAGCGTGCCCCCTGCAGGCCTGGCACCAGGGCATGGTCTGTGTTCAGTGAGCATAAGCACTTCCTGTGGGGAGGTCAGCTTTCACTGCCTCTGTGGCCAGCCCCTCTCTTCTGGGTACAAATTAGCAACTGCAGTGACGCCTCCTGGCACCTGACAGCCAGCCTGTGGGCCCTGCAGAGAAAAGCACTCAGTCCAGCAGCAGAGGGGGTTCGCCCGGGGCGGGACAGGGTCTCTGCACCTGCTCTCCCTGCAGCTGGCAGGGCGGGGCTGGTGCGGGAAGATCGGCACTGCGGCTCGGTGAGAGGGCACAGTCAGTGCACGGGCGGAGCTGCGTGTCGGGGAGCCCGGGTCAGCACCTTCTCGGCGGGTTCTGAGCTCGGAAGTGGGCGGTGCCCCCAGGGTGGATGTGGAGGCGTCCGGTGGAAGCTGGTTGTGCATTTTTCTTTCTTGTAGACCGAGTGTCTCAACTACATCCGAGTGCTCCAGCCGCTTGGCACCGCTGCCCTGTACGTGTGCGGGACCAACGCCTTCCAGCCGGCCTGTGACCACCTGGTGAGGCCCGGCCCCGGCCAGCGTTGAAGCAGAGCGGGCTCCGCAGGCCCGGGGGCTGCCTTCTGCACGACAGAGGCTGTTCCAACTCCAGGCTCTGCCTCCCTTGGGCCTGGAGCCCTGTCTGCAGACGGTCATGATGAGGGTGTGGGGAGGGCTCCTGACTGGCTCCTGAGGGTGTCAGAGCCAGGAGCGGGCGGGCATCAGGCCGCACATGCGCCTCCCTCGGTGCCCTGACAGCGCGTCTGAAAGTAACGCCGCAGCAGAGATGCCTCGTCTGACAGATGCAGACATTCGAGGACTCTTTCTTTCCATTCAATTGCAGGACCTGACGTCTTTTCAGTTTCTGGGGAGAAACGAAGACGGCAAAGGAAGATGTCCCTTTGACCCGGCACAGAGCTACACGTCTGTGATGGTCGGTGAGTCGTGCGGTGGCTGTCACGGGCAGGGCTGTGCTGGCAGCTGAGGCGCACACAGGACCAGGACGCAGCGCCTCCCCTTCTCGGGTCCCCTGCGTCCCTCCCAGAGTCCCCATCCTCAGAGGGTGCCGGCGCCTCTGCAGAGACCCTGCTGGGCTCCTGAATTCATTGCCCAGAGGAGAGCAGCCCCACTCGGCCCAGCACGGCTGCCCAGGCCATCCTGTGCTGTTTGTTCGGGTCCCCTGGCCCCGTGGCCACGTGGGGTCGCACTCCCATTGAGGGGAGGGTGGTGGCTGAGCCCTGGAGGGTCTCACACGGAGGCAGGGAGGCCCTGTGCCCGCGTGCGCCTCTGTCCCTGACTCATAAAGCAGTTTAACAAGGAGCCTGAGACTGTCCGTGTCAGGAAAGGAGCTGACGCAGGCGCAGTGCCGTGTGTCCGGGCGGAGGAAAGTGAGGTGTAAGGCCCCCCGCCCCCCAGCACCATGCTGACGCCCTTCTCCTCTCCTCCTGGGCCCGAAGACGGAGAGCTTTACTCTGGGACGTCATACAACTTTTTGGGAAGCGAGCCCATCATCTCCCGGAATTCCTCCCACAGTCCTCTGAGAACGGAGTACGCGATACCTTGGCTCAACGGTAAGAAGCAGCGGGGTCCCTGAAGGTGTGTGTCCACTCAGGCAGCCGCCTCGCCAGGACTGCCCCACATGCTATATTTCTAGAACCTTCCTTCGGCTCGACCTCATGTGGGCCCCGCGCTCTGGTCCTGCTCGGGCTGCACAGCCAGCCTCCGGGGCTTCATGGCGTCTCCACGGAGCAACTGTAAGGCTGTGTAAGGCCACCTCCTCCCTCTCCCCCCCCCCCCCCCGGGACATGCATCGGCTTTCATAGAGCGGGCTCTGAGGGCAGTGGGAGCTCAGGCTGGCCAGATCGGCCTGGGGTGGGATCGTGTCACCCTCGGTGGCACGTGTCCACGTCACAGTCATGGAGCGGGTGGCTCGAGGCCACTCACGAGGCCTTTCTCGTGGGCGCCGGCCAGCAGGCCTGGGCCCTGAAGCCTCCTGGACTCTCAGCTGGACTCGGAGAGGCGGGCGGGCTGAGGGACAGCGGCTCCTCCTCCGTGCGG
>NW_005371038.1:839346-842131 GCF_000412655.1 Myotis brandtii | reverse complement strand
CCTCCTGGGAGCGGGGCAGCCGGAGGGCTGGGGCCCCGAGCTGTGGGCAGGGGGTTGGCAGAGGCGCGAGCTGTTAAGACCAGCAAACGCACATCTGCTCACGGGTCTCCGCAAGCGGGGACGGGGGTCTGGCTCCTGGGCCCCGGCTGCCTGCCGGTGGGAAGGCCCAGCCTCGAGTGCGTGGGGTCGGTCAGGCGAGTATGCTTCAGAACCACATCCAGGCACCGGAGGCTGAGGAGGGCGAGATGGGCACCCTCATCCCTCCAGACCCTGCAGTGTGCTTGGGCATGGCACATGCACCCTCCGTGTCTTGTAGGGGCACATGAGCAGGAGCACGGCGGGGTCCCTCCATATGCGCAGGGACATGCCAGGGTCCCTCCATATGCGCAGGGACGTGCCAGGGTCCCTCCATATGCGCAGAGACGTGCCAGGGTCCCTCCATATGCGCAGAGACGTGCCAGGGTCCCTCCATATGCGCAGAGACGTGCCAGGGTCCCTCCATATGCGCAGAGACGTGCCAGGGTCCCTCCATATGCGCAGAGACGTGCCAGGGTCCCTCCATATGCGCAGAGACGTGCCAGGGTCCCTCCATATGCGCAGAGACGTGCCAGGGTCCCTCCATATGCGCAGAGACGTGCCAGGGTCCCTCCATATGCGCAGAGACGTGCCAGGGTCCCTCCATATGCGCAGAGACGTGCCAGGGTCCCTCCATATGCGCAGAGACGTGCCAGGGTCCCTCCATATGCGCAGAGACGTGCCAGGGTCCCTCCATATGCGCAGAGACGTGCCAGGGTCCCTCCATATGCGCAGAGACGTGCCAGGGTCCCTCCATATGCGCAGAGACGTGCCAGGGTCCCTCCATATGCGCAGAGACGTGCCAGGGTCCCTCCATATGCGCAGAGACGTGCCAGGGTCCCTCCATATGCGCAGAGACGTGCCAGGGTCCCTCCATATGCGCAGAGACGTGCCAGGGTCCCTCCATATGCGCAGAGACGTGCCAGGGTCCCTCCATATGCGCAGAGACGTGCCAGGGTCCCTCCATATGCGCAGAGACGTGCCAGGGTCCCTCCATATGCGCAGAGACGTGCCAGGGTCCCTCCATATGCGCAGAGACGTGCCAGGGTCCCTCCATATGCGCAGAGACGTGCCAGGGTCCCTCCATATGCGCAGAGACGTGCCAGGGTCCCTCCATATGCGCAGAGACGTGCCAGGGTCCCTCCATATGCGCAGAGACGTGCCAGGGTCCCTCCATATGCGCAGAGACGTGCCAGGGTCCCTCCATATGCGCAGAGACGTGCCAGGGTCCCTCCATATGCGCAGAGACGTGCCAGGGTCCCTCCATATGCGCAGAGACGTGCCAGGGTCCCTCCATATGCGCAGAGACGTGCCAGGGTCCCTCCATATGCGCAGAGACGTGCCAGGGTCCCTCCATATGCGCAGAGACGTGCCAGGGTCCCTCCATATGCGCAGAGACGTGCCAGGGTCCCTCCATATGCGCAGAGACGTGCCAGGGTCCCTCCATATGCGCAGAGACGTGCCAGGGTCCCTCCATATGCGCAGAGACGTGCCAGGGTCCCTCCATATGCGCAGAGACGTGCCAGGGTCCCTCCATATGCGCAGAGACGTGCCAGGGTCCCTCCATATGCGCAGAGACGTGCCAGGGTCCCTCCATATGCGCAGAGACGTGCCAGGGTCCCTCCATATGCGCAGAGACGTGCCAGGGTCCCTCCATATGCGCAGAGACGTGCCAGGGTCCCTCCATATGCGCAGAGACGTGCCAGGGTCCCTCCATATGCGCAGAGACGTGCCAGGGTCCCTCCATATGCGCAGAGACGTGCCAGGGTCCCTCCATATGCGCAGAGACGTGCCAGGGTCCCTCCATATGCGCAGAGACGTGCCAGGGTCCCTCCATATGCGCAGAGACGTGCCAGGGTCCCTCCATATGCGCAGAGACGTGCCAGGGTCCCTCCATATGCGCAGAGACGTGCCAGGGTCCCTCCATATGCGCAGAGACGTGCCAGGGTCCCTCCATATGCGCAGAGACGTGCCAGGGTCCCTCCATATGCGCAGGGACGTGCCAGGGTCCCTCCATGTGTGCAGGGACGGGCCAGGACCTTCTGTGTACGGGATGTTTGGGAATAACCGGGTCTCTCCCTGCAGAGCCCAGCTTTGTCCATGCCGATGTGATTCGAGCGAGCCCGGAAGGCGCCGAGGGCGGGGACGACAGGGTCTACTTCTTCTTCACGGAGGTGTCTGTGGAGTACGAGTTCGTCTCCAAGTTGATGATCCCCAGGGTCGCGCGGGTGTGCAAGGTGAGGCCGCTCCCCATTTCTCTCTGGTTCCACCTGTGCACACAGCACCTCGCCCAGGCCCCACACCCCCCTCAGTGCCACAGAGGTCAGGTGGGCGGTCCCTCCGCTCAGGCATCCGGAGGGAGCTGGAGCCCAGGGAGCTTGGCACCTCTGAGTGGCCGGTGCCTGGTCTCCTGTCCTCAGAGGGTCTGCTCTGCACGCACCATCCTCAGACCTCGCCCGGGAGCAGAGAGCGCCTGTTGTCACCGCAGTAACCGAGGCTGTGGGACTGGGACTTCTCCGTTCCAGGGTAAAGGCGGGGAGGGCTCGTTGTGATTGTGCCCACAGTAGGTAAGGGCACTCGGCGTTACTCCCCTCTGCACCCGCGTTCCCGAGTCTCAGGCTTTCTCTGCGGGCCAGGTCGCTGCAGGTGCGATTTACGATCGTCCCTGACGGTTCATGGAGAGCCCGGCAGGTCCAGAGCACTTGAGCGA
>NW_005371038.1:838463-839326 GCF_000412655.1 Myotis brandtii | reverse complement strand
GCAGACCTGCTCTGCCAGGAGGAACATTTGGGGGAGACCAGACCTACACCCATTGGCCTAGGACGACTGGGGCGCCAGTGCGTGGGTTGCTCTGGCTCCCGGCCCCTCATGGGCAGGTCACGAGCTGGAAATGTGCAGCCACAGGGACGGGCCGTGCGAGGGGGCCGTGGTGTTGCCGAGCGGGGACAGGTTAAAGCGCCGTCCGGAGGCCACGGCGGCTTTTCCCCAGCGGGTTGGGTTCTGTGGTTGGGGGAACCCGCGACCCGAGCTGCGGGGAAGGGTGCTGGGCTCACGGGTGTCTGCAGAGGCCTCCCTCTCAGCTGGGGCTGCTTTTCATTCAGGCACAGCCATGGGCCCCGGCTGGCTGGGCCCCTGCAGAGGGAGTCTGCCCGTCCTGCCACGCGCGTCTCTGTGTTTCAGGGGGACCAGGGCGGCCTGCGGACCTTACAGAAGAAGTGGACCACCTTCCTGAAGGCCAGGCTGCTCTGCTCCAGGCCGGACGGCAGCCTCTTCTTCAACGTGCTGCGCGCCGTCTTCGTCCTCAGGGCCCCGGACCTGAAGGAGCCCGTGTTCTACGGGGTCTTCACCCCGCAGCTGTGAGTGCTGTTGAGGGGGATGGGGGGAGGGCGCTTCGCCGCCGCCCCCTGCAGGCAGTGACGTGGCCCTTCCTCCCCAGGAACAACGTGGGGCTGTCGGCCGTGTGCGCCTACAACCTGTCCACTGCCGAGGCGGTCTTCTCCCGTGGGAAGTACATGCAGAGCGCCACCGTGGAGCAGTCCCACACCAAGTGGGTGCGCTACAGCGGGCCGGTGCCCTCGCCCAGGCCCGGGGCGGTGAGTGAGGGGCCTGGCTGTGGGCACCTG
>NW_005371038.1:836387-838380 GCF_000412655.1 Myotis brandtii | reverse complement strand
GCACACCCCCGGGCCTCGCGGGGTTTGAGTGTGTCTCCGCGGGGAGCGGGCACCCCCTGGGACTGGGCAGGGCGACAGGCTCTCTGTCCTCCTCCTGTGTCCCGTCCTCGGCATATGTGTGACCGCTGTTGCTGCCCTAACAGGAGTCTCCTCGGGCTGCAGGGGGTGTTTTGTGGAAGTAACTGTGCATGATATCGTTAGATCTGTTTCACTTCCTGTTTCCTGTAGAGAAACGATCTCTTGGCAAAGAGATGAGCTACACTCTCCATTCATTAATATGAATCATTCTTTGTCTCTTAAAAGTGGTGCATTTTATATAGAAACCAGTTTCTAGGTGGATTCGGCTGTGTCCGTTCGCCCTGTGCCCGGGGGTGTGGGTGCCCGGGTGTGTGGGTGCCTAGGTGTGCGGGTCCCGGGCGTGTGGCCCCGCGGACGGCCTTTCCCCCGACACCAGCTACTGTTTCCTCAGGCACATTATTAAGTAAAACATGTTCACTTGGGGCCCCAGGTCTTGGCCTGTGCGGGTCAGGAGCCAGGACAGAAAAGGACACTCCTGCGCCTTCGTGCTGGTTAGAAGTGGACCATTTTTAGCAATTTTCTCACCAGTCTTCTCTTCTAATGGGAGAGCTATCAAATAATGTTTATTTTTTAACTTTAAAATCTTAGTACTTTTTTTCATTGATAAATAGATAAGAATTGCCTCACTGGCTATGTGTCATGAAACATAATTATGCTAGTATCTTGGGGATAAAAAGACAGTTGCACTTCCACATGCCACAACTGTCTTCAGGTTCAGAGAAGGGCCTCTTGGTTCCCCTTTTTCAAGAAATCCACTGTGGAGTCCCTAGCTCTGCGCCTCCCGGGTGAGTCACGGGTAACCGCGGTCTGTCCCTGCAGTGCATCGACCGCGAGGCGCGGGCCGCCAACTTCTCCAGCTCGCTCAGTCTGCCCGACAAGACGCTGCAGTTCGTCAAAGACCACCCTCTGATGGACGACTCTGTGACCCCGACAGGCACCCGGCCCCGGCTGGTCAAAAGCGGTGTGAACTACACCCAGATTGTGGTGGACAGGACCCAGGCCCTGGACGGGACCGTGTACGACGTCATGTTTGTCAGCACAGGTGGGTCCCGGGCCCTGGTCACCCTGGCTACGTCCCGCTGCCCTGTGCCCAGTGGGGCAGCCTCTCCCAGGGGCCCTGGGCAGTGTGCACCTCTGAGAAGTCTCCCCCGTGGCTCCAGATCCGGGACCTCGGACCACCTGGGGCACCGGGGAGAAACGCAGGCCTGGCCCAGACCTGGAAATTCAGGTCGGGTACGTCGGGGCTGGTGCCAAGGGAGCCGGAGGAGAGCGGGGCAGCACCTCCTCCCGCCCGTCCTGACCTGCAGGGGGCACTGTTCCCCGGAGGCCCAGGTGCTGGGCCGGCCTGGGTGCTTCCCAGTCGTGCCTCTGAGCAGCAGGGAGGGCCCGCCCTCCCCTGGGGGGCCACCGAGCAGGATGGCGCCCCAGAGGATGGTGGGGCCCGGAACCCTGCAGGCTGGACGGATGGCAGTGCTGGCTGTGCTGGGAAGGGTGTCGGGTCAACAGTGAGACCTTAGTTTATTCTTCACAAAAACTGGGACGAAGCTGCCACCCGATTCCTGTGGTTTATTTTGCCGTGGCTTTCCCTTTTCCATTTCTAATGCACAAGCGCCGTCCTCGGCTAAGTGTCTTGCTAAGGGCAGGAGCGGAGAGTCAGAGGGGGGCGCTGACAGCTCTGGCAGCGCGTCCTCCTTCCCGGGGTCACTGACCGGGCTCTGACCTTGCAGACCGGGGCGCCCTGCACAAGGCCATCAGCCTGGAGAGCGACGTCCACATCATCGAGGAGACGCAGCTCTTCCAGGACCTGGAGCCAGTTCAGACCCTGCTGCTGTCCTCCCAGAAGGTGAAGGGACTACGTGGTGGGGGCGGCCTCGGGTCTCAGCGGTCCCTGGGCTGGGAGGCGGCCTCGTGACTC
>NW_005371038.1:823108-836099 GCF_000412655.1 Myotis brandtii | reverse complement strand
CGTCTCAGCGGTCACTGGGCTGGGGGGGCGGCCTCGCGTCTCAGTGGTCCCTGGGCTGGGGGGTGGCCTCGCAGTCACTGGGCTGGAGAGTGGCCTTAGTCTTGGCGATCCCTGGGCTCAAGGGGTAGCCTCGCGTCTCAGTGGTCCCTGGGCTGGGGGGTGGCCTCGCGTCTCAGTGGTCCCTGGGCTGGGCCAGAGGCCCTTTGTCCATCTCGCCCAGAGGAGCCACCTTTGGGCTCTCACAGAGAGTCCTTTGCTCCTTGGGGCCGGGGATGGAGAGAGGGCAGTCTGGGGAGATTAACTTTCTCCTGAAAGTTGGCAGAACCTCGCTGGCTTGTTGGGCACCACACGATGTGTGTGCGGTACGTGCTGGCCTGCAACAAAAACACTTCTGTGCCCCGAGTTTGCGCGGGGGAGACCCCGCAGTACCTGCCTCTGCGGGAGCTCATCAGCTCAGAGGGCCTCCCCCGGGCACCGCTCCCTGCCCTCCGACGGCACGGACTCCTGCATCAGGTCAGCAGCCTCTCCTGGAAAGGTCAAGATTGTGAGGCTCTGAGGGCCACGCGGCTCGTCCTGCCGTGCACAGGAGTGTGTGGCCCATTCCTCTCAGTTCTGTGGGGAAGACTTGGCAGGTGCACTCTGCACCGTCGCCTGGGAGCTCCCTGTCTGTGCGCCTGCAAAGCATCGGTGATGGGCACTGAGCTTGCAGGTCGTGAAATTGCCATTTCATGTCACAAGTAGTCCTTTGAGTTTTCTTCAACCAGTTACCCAGTGCACACATGCTCTGCTCCTCAGTGTCATTCAGGGGCCTAGGCGGGCCTGCGTCCTAAAACCAAGGCTTCCGGGGTGCTGGGATACTGATCCAGTAGCCGGAGAAGGGGCAGGGACAGGGGCAGGTATGGGTGGTTATGGGTCAGTCCTGTGCTCATAAGCCTTCAGCCAGGACTTGGTCACGCGGCCACGCCCGGAGGGGGTTTGGCCATGCAGGAAGCCTGGCACCCCGGGCGGCAGTTTGCCTGTCCCCGCAAGAGCCCTCTGCACTGGGGCGTGGCCTGTTGCCTAGAACAGGTTTGACTGTACCCGCACGCCATGGCCTCCTTGCCTCTCCGCGGACTGGTGGGCTCAGGGTGGGGGTGCCAGCAGTGCCGTGGGGCGGCAGGAAGTGGGTGTTCAGGGCTGAAAAGAGCCCCCGTGCTCCCCGCCCACCAGGTCTTCAGCATTGATCACCTGGCTTGCTGCCAAAAGCCGGTGAGCAGCTCGCAGGCTGCGGGAGCGCGCAGGACCGCACAGCCCTCGGCTCCCCGTCCCTGCCTCCACGCCCCTGTTTATTGTGATAAACACACACCACGTAAAACTTACCACTTCAACGTTTAAGTGTGCACTTCAGCCACATCGAGTGCACTCACGCTGTCATGCCGCCGTCACCATCCATCTCCAGAACTCGTTCATCTTGCAAATCTGAGCCTCCATCTCCACTAAATCCCAACTCCCAGTACCCCCCGCCCCGGCCCTGGCACCCACCATCTGCTGCCCACCTGTGAGCTTGGCTCTCCTGGGCACCGGCATCGGGGAGTCACATACTTGTCCTTTGGTGGCTGCCTGACTGTGCTCAGCAGAACGCCCTCGGGCTCATCGTGCTGCACTCACTGTGTCAGAACTCCCTTTTCAGGACTGAGTCACACTCCACTGTGCGGAGGGACCACATTTCGTCATCCATTCCCCTTGACGGGCACTCGGTTGCCCCCACCCTGGGCCCTTGTGACCACGGTGCTCTGGACGGACGGACAGACGCCGGTTGGGCTCCTGCTCTCAGTTCTGTGGGGCAGACTTGGCAGGCGTGCTCTGCACCGTCGCCTGGGAGCTCCCAGAGCAGGCGGCGTCTCCTGTCCACGAGGACACTCGGTGGGGAGACAGCCGCCTGGCCAAGGAGAGAGAGCACCTTAAACAGCCTCTTCCGCTCAGCCCACATCGCCCTACACCAGCCAGGCTGCGTGGCCGTGGGCAGCGAGCCCCGGGCTGTGGGTGAGGCACAGTCCCCGGAGAGGCCGGGGCCGGTGAGGGTGGACGAGGGGGCCGGGCTCTCAGCAAACCTCGCAGGCGCTGGGCAGTCCTCGTCGGGATGTTTTCCCTTTACTTTAAAAAATGTTTTATTTTGAAATAATTTTAAACTCAAGGAAGAGGGGTGAGTGCGGGGAGTCCCGCAGGCCCCTCCCCAGGCACACTGCCTCACCTGGAGGGCGCTGCTGGCGCGCCAGACGGTGGGTGCTCCCCTGCCCGTCATGTCATTTTGGGCTCCGGGGTCCCCGGTGTTGGGGGGCTCCCGGCAGCCCAGGCCCCAGTGCTGTGCTGTGTGGGTGCACATTTCGTGTGGGTCCTCCTGGGCTCTGAGGCTTTGCGCCCCAGGAATGGTTCTCACTGTGCAGGCATGTGGTTCCCTGAGACCTGGCGTCAGTGCCGTGGCCCGACACCCTAACTGGATGCCCAGTGTCCACAGACGTGCACAGTGGCCGCGGGGCCTGCGTTCCAGCTCCCTGTGCGGCTGCGTGCGGAGGGGCCCTGCCCCTTCTCTCGGTGGCGCCTGCCACACAGGGTCTGTGGCCTCTGATGCCTCGCAGGCCGGAGGTCGGGGCCACGCCAGCACCTGAGCTCCAGCCGCCCCGGAGTTCATTCAGTCCTGGCCTCTGAGGGTGGCGGCTGCGGGTCTCATCTGTAGACTCGGAGTCTTCGCATGTGGACCAGGTGTCGGGCGACACAGAGGCTCCCGGGCAGAGGCGGAGAGCGCAGCACCGGGGTGCGCGCCCTGGGTCTGCTGGGGGACTTGCGTGGGACCTCGTTCCAGCCAAGCTCAGCGAAGCATCCGCTGGCCACAGCCTGTGTGCCAGCTGCCAGCCCGGGCCCTGAAGGAGGGTCAGAGGGTGGCACCCCCACACCGACACGGGGCCCGCCGAGCCGGCTTCAGAGCGTGGCGGTCAGGTTCCCTCTGCGTGGTCCCCCTCGTCAGTGCAGCGTGTGAGGCGGATGCCTCGGGCTCCTGTTCCTTTCCTGGCGTGTGTTCACTCTCCAGCGACCTGTCTGCACCTCCGACTCTGGGCCGTGCGGGATTCAGACACGCTCCGCGCTCCGGTGCCCACATCGGGTTCTGAGGTTGTGCCCTGTGGCCTTGGGCCTGTGATGAGGCCTGGCTGGCCGACTGGGGCTCTCCCCCCCAGAGGGGCTGACCGGGTGAGAGATGCTTTCTGCTGGTGTCGGGGTGACGGGGGTGCCTGGACATGAGGGAGGGTCGGGCCGAGGCCCGTGCTCTCGGCTCTGACAGGTTCTGCTTGCACCATGCGCTGCTCGCGCTGTCACACCTGCACGCGGGTTCGTCTGGAGTGGGACCCGCCTCAGTTCTGAGCGAGGGGCTCCTCCTCCTCCAGGAAGCACTGCATCGTGGCTCCCTGAGGCTGGAGAAGATGCCCTTGGCCCTGCCAGGACGCTGGCTCCGGGCCCACCCGTGCTCACCAGTTCATATCCACAGGGAAGAAGGTTCATCTATGCCGGTTCCAACTCGGGCGTGGTCCAGGCCCCGGTGGCCTTCTGTGGGAAGCACAGCACCTGTGAGGACTGCGTGTTGGCCCGGGACCCCTACTGCGCCTGGAGCCCAGCCACGGTGGCCTGCGTGGCCCTGCACCAGACCGAGAGCCCCCGCAGGTACCGGCGGGGGGAGGTGCGCATGCAGGGGCTCTGCCCGCCCTTCCCGTGCGAGCCCGTGCCCACTCGGCCCTTGTTTTGCAGGGATCTGATCCAGGACATGAGTGGGGAAGTGTCCGCTTGCCCCGGTAAGTTGCTCGTTCTCTCTCGCTCCCTTCAGGAATGGCCTCTCGTAACCATCTCACAATGCTTTGGTGCTGTGGCATCTTGTGCATTTTCTTTCTCGCCGGAGCAGAGGGCCAGTGTCTGGCAGGCCTCGTGGCTTCCCTGGGCCTCTAGTTGCAGAAAGGATGGGTGTGGCCACAGAGTGTGTGTGTGTGTGTCCCAGAGGCACTGTCCCGCGTGGCGCCCTCTCTTGAGATGCATCTCTCTCCTCTTAGCTCGGGCTCAGGGAGCACGACCCGCCCCTCTGCACGGAGGAAGGGTTAGTCCTCCAGCCGTCACGTCCAGGCGGGTGGCGTTCCCATGGGCGACCCCACTGCTGCGGGGGCCAGGGTGCTGTGGGCAGCGAAGGCAGGTTTAGGAGGAGGGCATGCCAGGCTGCGGTGTGCGGTAGCCGCTAGCAAAAGCGCGTCGTGTCTGACTCAGAGCGTGGCTGTCAGAACGCGCACCTGGCCTGCGCTCAGCCTCCCCACCTGGCACGTTTTCTCCCAGGAAGCCAGGGTGTGAGACGGGATTTCTGCTGCTCAGAGGTGCCTCCGAGTCTGTCCCCAGGGCCTGCCATCGAGGGCTCATCTTGCTTTTTGCTCATGCATGTCTTTATCTCCTTAGTTGTTCTGGAAGAGTCTTTGTTGCTCCTGTGGGTGGAACTCTCATGTCCTCTTGTGCGTGTTGACTGTGTTTAACGGAAGTCACGTAGCGAGCAGGGTTGTTGACACTGCACGTCTATTTTGATGTTCCAGATGAAAGTAAGGGAAGTTCCCGGCAGCATTTGCTCAAGCATGGCGGCACCGCAGCGCTCAAATGCTCCCCAAAGTCCAACCTGGCGCGGGTGGTGTGGAGGTTCCAGAGCGGCGTGCTCAGGGCCGAGGGCCCCAAGTACAGCCTGGTGGGCGGGACCCTGCTCATCTTCAACCTGTCGGAAGGAGACAGCGGGGTGTACCAGTGCCTGTCGGAGGAGAGGGTCAGGAACAAGACGGTCTCGCGGGTGATGGCCAAGCACGTGCTGGAGGTCAGGACGGCCCCCCGGGCCTCAGGGGCCTTCTCGCCAGCCACCCGGACAGAAGGTGCTGGGACCCCCCCCAACGTGTCAGCGGGGTCCGTCCGAGGCTCCTCTCCCCAGACCCCAGCGGGGCGGCTCACCACACCTTCCGGCCCGGCGCCCACCAGCGCGTCCTGCGAACCAAAGGTCATCATCCACACCGTCCCCCAGGTCCAGTCGGAGAAGACCCTGTACCTCAAGTCCAGCAACGACCGCCTCCTCTTGTCCCTCTTCCTCTTCTTCTTCGTCCTCTGCCTCTGCCTCTTTTCCTACAACTGCTACAAGGGCTTCCTGCCCGGGCCGTGCCTGCGGCTCCGCTCCGCCCTGCTGCTGGGGAAGAAGCAGCCCGCCTCGGACTTCTCCGACTGCGAGCAGAGCGTGAAGGAGACGCTGGTGGAGCCGGGCAGCTTCTCCCAGCAGAACGGGGGGCAGCCCCGGCCGGCCCCCGACACCGGCTACGAGACAGAGCAGGACACCACGGCCAGCAGGGCGCCCACCGACAGGGAGGACTCGCAGAGGATCGACGAGCTCCCGGTCAGGGACAGGCCGTTCGACGTCAAGTGCGAGCTGAAGTTCGCCGACTCGGATGCGGACGGGGACTGAGGCGCTGTGGGGAGGGTCTTTGTGTTCCTGTGCAGTAGCCTCGTCCCGTGCCGCCTGGGTAGCCCGTCCTCTGCAAACCTCAGTCTTGTGTCTTTTCTCTTGGGGTGAACTCGTGACTTGGTTTCTCTTTGTCCTTTTGGAAAACGGCAAGCCTCCTCGTCAGTCAGTCGGTGGGAGCCGGAGATGTGCCCGCGGGCGGGGCGGGGCGGTGGCCGGGCAGCCGCTGGCCTGGAGCAGCACTAGACCGTCACCTCAGAAAGCAGCCCGAGAGGCCTCGCATCCCAGGTTGGAAAGGACGTGTAGTTGATCAGTGGGTCATGGGTCGCCTGCTGTCCAGGTTGGCACGAAGCTCTTCCTCCACATAATTGTTTCTAGGATTTTGCTTTGAGTTGAAGTGTTCGGTCATTTATTGTTTAAGTCACTAAAGCAGATGCTTTGATATTTAGAAGATGCACATCTTCTAGGTTTTGCTGTATGTTAGGATACGCTATGGCTTCCGTTGCTGGAGATTCTCAGGGATAAACTTACTTTTGCTAAATGCGTTCTCTCTGCTTTTGGAAATGCAGACAGTCACCTGTTGAGCACACTGACTTTTTAAACATTTTATTCCTAAGGGAGGTGTCCTTTCAGAGAAGATTTCTTTCTGTACCATTTTTCTCATTTTAAGTCTTGAAGAGGAGCGGGCGTGGGGGACTGCCCCGTGACCACCGGCAGGGTTTTGAGCGAGGACGGTGGCCCCTGGGGAGCCTGGCTGGCCCAGAGCGCAGGGACGAGCGATTCACAATCAATTGCCCATGGCCACTGGAGTCTGATCATCCGAACATCTGTTCCTTTTGGCTTCCGTTCCACACCTCTTACCCAGCAGCCTTTCCACTTGGCCGACCTGAGCGTCCACAGCTGGGAGAGTGAGCAGGGAGGGCGGGCGTGTCCACGGTGCTGCGGACCCGCCCTGCGGACCCGGGTGGCCTGCGCGTCTTTAAGGTGGGGCGGGCGGGCGGTGCAGTTTAACAGCACGGACCTCACCGTCCACGGACCTCACCGTCCAAACGCCCACAAGAGGAGACCTTTCCGAGGCAAAGCAGTAACCTGGATGTGTGTCCTGTGCGGACAGCGTGATAGAGTTCCACTGTGTTGGTGTAAACATTTGTGTTTTATAAGATTTAATTTGTTGTTATTTTTCTACTTTGAATTGTATACATTTGAAAAGTAACCGAATAAATGAGAAGCTTATATCCTGATGTGGGCACGTGATTTGCTGAGGCCCTGCGGCCCCCTCCCGAAAGGGTGCAGGTGTGGGGTCTCCTGGCCCCTCTTGGAATGGCCTGGCAGGCAGGACCGCGTGGGCCCTTCTCTTCCTAAACGCGTTTCCCGTCTCTGCATGTGGTGTGCTCGTGACAACTGCTGCCTCAGTGCTCTCTCTTTTCTGTCCTCTGTCTCGCAGCCTCATCTCCTATGCCCTCCCCTCCTCCGGGGTCCTCCTCCCTGTCCTGTCTGGGCCCCGACTCGTCCTCCTCTCCCCGAAGCCCCTGGCTGGCCTCGGGCTCTGGGCCTGAGGGCCGCCTGCGGGTCACCTTGCTGCCGCCCTTCCTCAGCGACCAGGCCCAGCACGTGCCTGCCCTGGGGACCTTCCACCTCTTCTGCCAGGCCACAGGTGAGCGGGGCACCTGGTGAGGGGGGCGGGGGCAGGGGCCTCCGGCTGCATCTCCCAGCAGCCACGGGAGCTTCATGGTCAGCCCATAGCTATGCCTCTGGACAGCGGGACAGCCAGCTTTTCCCGCAAAGACTACTGTTAGCTGTTCTAGGCTCCGCAGGCAGGGTTTCTGCCACACCTGCTCAGCTCTGCCCCGATGGCCCGTGAGCTGCCCGCAGTGGGTGTGGCTGTGCATCAACCAAACACCAGCCTCGGCCACACGTGGCCCAAAGGCCCGGGCTTGCCAGTCGCTGGTCTGTGGAGCGATTGTCAACCTTTTTCATCTTGTGCACATGTAAACTAATGACTAAAATTCTGTGGCTCTGCAAAAATATTTTTTTCCACTTTGACAAAAAAAAGAAAAATAGGTGTAATTTTGATTCATTCACACCAGATGGTTCTCATTTCCTATTTGACAATCTAAGAGAAAAGAAGCCGGTGCCCCTGGCTAGTCAGGCACTGCACGCTTTAAATCGTGGTCTATAGGGTTACTTCTGTGTCTGAGACAGTGTGGGTTTGAGGCGTGGGTATTTCAGGAATTAACCCAGGGCCTCTGGAGTGGGAACTGTGTCAGCGACTTGTGTGATGATGTTTACATGCGGGAAAGACAGCCCTGTGGGCGCCCTCGGACCGGGAGGGCTCCCGGGAAGCACTGGGGGGGAAGGGGGGCAGGGGAGGAGCAGGTAGCCCACCTTCGAGTGTGCCCCAGGCTTCAGGCAGAGCCTGGGCGCCCAGGTCTCCCATGTGTGAGCGTCTAAACAGCCACAAAGAGAAAAGACGTTACAGGCCTGGGGTCTGTCCTCTGCTGAGAGAGGAGGAATGAAACAAATCCTGTTTTGTTTAGTTTTTTAGATTTTTTTTAAAATATGTTTTTATTGATTTTATAGAGAGAGAAAGGGAGAGAGGAACATCAGGCGGCTGCCTCCTGCACGCCCCCTCGTTGGGATCGAGCCCACAACCTGTGCCTGTGCCCTAATCGGGAATCGAACCGTACCCTCTTGGTGCATGGCTGACTCTCAATCCACTGAGCCACACGGGCCGGGCTGTTTAGTTTTTGAGATTTTAAATAAACACTGAGCCGCTAAGAATGTCAAGCTGCTGCCTGTCCCCGCTGGGTCGGTGCCCAAGCCTTGGGGCGCCCTCCCTCTGCTCCGGACCAGCCCGTGTGGCCACTGGTGCCTGCGCAGGCCCAGGTGGTGGCAGGAGGTGGGGGAGCCAGACCACAAAGACGGTGCTGGGTTCCTGTGACCTGGGGAGGATAGACACAGGTGGACCGTGAGCTTGGGAGCCACGCACTTTCACGGGCGAGCGCTCGGCGTGTTACCTGTGCTCTGGTGTGCGCACGCGCGGGCATGCACACGGCCTCGGACGGGAGAGGAGCGGGGCTGGGAGAGCAGGTTGCGAGGCTGGCTCAGCACAGAGCACTCTGGCATTTCAGACTCGGGTGTTCAGCGCAGGGACTTTAGTTGCAAAGCTTATGGAAGGGCTGGGGCCGAGGGAGGCAAAGATCCCCAAACAGCAAATGCGGAGGAGTGAGGGGTCGCTCAGCGCAGCCTCGCCTCCCGAGTGGCCGTCCCTCTCTGTGCTCGCTGCTGCTGAGGGGCTCCGGGAGCCGCTCCCACCCCTGCCAGCGCCTCCAGGGCAGGACCTGGGGGGACACTGAGGTGCACAGAGGGGGGAGGAGCTGAGAGGGTCGGCACCCGGGCACCCTGACCAGGGAGGCAGGAGCAGTGCCCCTGGTGCTCAGGGTGCGTGGACCAGGAGCCGAGACCCGCCTCCCTGCGCTCCAGCTGTGCGTCCGCTGTTCTCAAAGGCGCGTGCCCACCTGGACCTCCCCTTGTCTCACCGGCCACACCTGAGGCAGGGGCATCCTGGGGTGGACTGCCTTCCGAGGGAGCTCGCAGTGTCCTGTCCATCCAGAGGGGGTGCTGTGTAGGTTCTATTCGGGGTCAAACTGCACACATCACACACACATACACACGCCATAACACTGCACACATCTCACATACACCCCCACACACACACAACACGCCACACACTGCACACATCACACACCTATACCACACACATACCTGCCCCACACACACATGCAATAAACACTGTACACATCACACATACCCCACATACATACACACACCACACACACTGCACACATCTCATATACACCCCCACACACGCACAACACGCCACATACTGCACACATCACACAACACATTCTGCACACATCACACATACAGCCCACACAACGCCATACACTTACACACATGCCACACAAGTACACCACACACTGCACACATCACACACACCCATACATCCCACATACACATAATAGTATGCATGCCATACACATACACACACACACATACACGCATGCCACACACACCACACACACTGCACACATCACACACACGCTGTGTACATCACGTACACACATCACACACACGTTAGGTAGCATTTTACATGCAGGTGTGAAGGTCCTTTATATATTAACTGCAGTGTTAGCATCAGAGCCCTTTAAGCCACGTGGTCAGAGGGGCAGCAGGAGGCCTGGGTCTCATGAGGGTCCTGATCCCCAAGCTCTTAAGTGGCAGGTGGTGTGTGTGTGTTGGGGCTCCTGGAAGGCCAAGGCTGAGCTGTGGGGGTAGTTGGCGCATGAGTTGGAGGGTCAGCCCTCCACGAGGTGGGGGGTGTCCCATCACCTTGCTGGCCTGGGGGATCCCATCACCTTACTGCCCTGGGGGGTGTCCCATCACCTTGCTGCCCTGGGGGGTGTCCCATCACCTTGCTGGCCTGGAGGGTGTCCCATCACCTTGCTGGCCTGGGGTGTCCCATCACCTTGCTGGCCTGGGGGGTGTCCCATCACCTTGCTGGCCTGGGGGGTGGGGAATGACCCATCACCTTGCTGGCCTGGGGGGTGGGGAACGACCCATCACCTTGTTGGCCTCGGTGCCTGATGGGTGGTTTTCCCAGAAGTGCTCCCCTCTCTGTGGTGTGATGAACCACATTCTTCACCACAGAGCGGGCTGACCCTGGGTCCTTGGAGGCCTCCTGCCGCAGCACCGTCACCCACAGAAGGCTCCCCCACGGAGCTGGGGGCCGGGCAGGCACCTCCCGCACCCCTCACAGGCCGGCTCGGTCCCCAGCAGCTCGGACCCGGGTTTGCTCTCAGCTGGTCCCAGGCAGCTTTGTGGCAGGCTCAGGACACCGAGGAGGAGAGCGATGGATTCGGGGTGCTGGAGACCCGGAGAGCACCTTCCCTTCCCGCTGGGGCTGCCCAACGTCTGTGCCTCTGCGGCTCCGGGGCCTGCAGGGAGTGCATGGGGGGTCTGGCATGGGGGTCCTGGGTGCTCTGAGTGGCCCCCAGGGGGTGCTGGCAGGACCCTGGGCACGGGAATGGGAGAGGGGCTAGCTCACTGGCCACCGGCCTCGGGGTCAGAGTGGACCCTGGAGGGCTTGCTGCCTGGGAGGCACCTGGGGGATGGCCCAGCCCTGAGGTGGATCTCATCACATCCCTCCATTCGGGCTCTCAGCCCCCACCTCCAGGTGGTGTCCCCTCCTCGGGGAGGGGCCATGGCTCCCAGGCTCTGGTTTTGTCAAAAAGAATCAGCTCTGCCCCACTGCTCTCCTCGGACAATGGGGTGGGGGGGGAGACGGGGGGCAGGAAGGCCCTGACCTTGAGGGGGGTTAGGACCAGAGACTCTGCCAGCTCCACCCCGCGTGCTGAACCTCCAAGGAGCGGCCCCGGCGGGCGGCATGGGTTTGGGCTGCCCGGGTCCCCGCCAGCGTCTCAGTGCGGGACCTGCTGACCACTTTAACTTCACTTTCCTCTCTCTTTAATTTCCTCTGCATTCAGAATGAGGTGGATAGTGTTTTTAAAAGAATAAATGGAACGTAAGTACTTCTTTACCATGTTAATGTTTTGCTACGTTTACCACACATTTAAAGCCTGTTTAGTGACGCTCGGGAACAGCTGAGAACGGAGGCGCGCACGGTCGGGCTCCTGAGCTGCTCACACCCAGGAGCCGTGGGCTGTGGGGAGTTGCTCCTGAAAGAGCCCCCGCCCATGTGCTTGGGGGTGAGTCAGCTCAGCCACCACTGCCTGGCCCAGCGCTGGTCCTCAGAGCCTTCCGGAAGCTCCTGCACCCATCCCATCAGCAGGCAGTGCTGGGGGCGAGGAAGGAGACGGGCCTTTTTAGAACTGACTCCAGTGTCCACGCAAAGAAAAGTCTCACATTCTTGGTCATAACACCTCACGAGAAAGTTTCTGAAGCTACAATCCCGAGATGCCCAGCAGCCGGGGAGTGGCCGGAGCGAGGTGTGGGAAGCCCGCCGTGCAGTACGGGACGCCTGTGGCTGCACGTGGGCGTGCTGTCAGGTGTGAGCATGTGCGTGTGCAGAGGCAGCAAGTCCACGCGTTCCACCTGTGCGTGTGCACGACGTGCGTGTGTGGAGAGAGCCACCTGTGGGCAAAGAACAAAACCACACACAGCTATAGAGACGGAGTCAAACCATGGGGATCCGGCACAGAGAGCGCACGCCCACGGGCGGCTCGTCCTCGGCGACGGCCAGGGCCACGCAGAGTACTTGGGTGCATTCAGAATTTCCCTCCGAGTCTATGCACATTTATTTTTTCTCTAGCATTTTATTTTTATTATAAAAGCATTGTTTGTTTTTTACAGTGAATGTGGAAACTCTAGGAAAGTATAAAGAGCAACATCTAAATGACCTAAAATTAAACCATCCAAAGGTAGCCACCAGCAGCATTAGGGCACTTTTAGGCCTTTTCTCTGTGCATGTATGTGAATGTGTCTACACACATGTACATGCACACGTTTACACATTCGTGTACATACTTGCACACACATACACATGGGCACATGTATTCTTTCATTGAACATAATGTCAGTTTTTCTCTGTTGCTGAATCTTTTTCTTAAATGTGATTCCTGATGGATGACGGCACGGTGGCTGTCCCGTCATTCACGGACCGACGGACCCCTGTCGGACGCTTCCCAGCGTCTCGCTCACGGGCACGGCGCCTTACTCCTCCACAGGGTCCGTCATCGTCTCGGAATCATTCCCAGGACTGACCATCCGGGTCCGACTGCCCTGGGGAGGCAGTTTCTTTGAGGCCTGTCCCTGGAGGATTGCTGATGAAGGGACAGCACGGAGGTGCCGCGGGGGCCTGGCAGAGCTGGGGGCCATCGAAAGGGGTCTCAGTTAAAGTAGAAGTCCCCCTCCTTCTAAAGACCCAGCACATGCCGGTCTCTGCCCTCCACCTGGCCCTCCCGAGACAGTGTTCGGGGACAGTGTCTGGCGGGGACACTCCCACACACTCGCACACCCACACGCTCACACACTCACACGCTCGCACACCCACACGCCTGCTGCTGTCTGTGCTGGCTGGTTAGTCCTCGGCTCTGATGTGTGTCTGCTCAGTGCACTTGGGCCACCGGCAGGCAGGCATAGTCCTTCCTCTGCTGGCCGTCCTGCACGGAGCCATTTATTTCCTCCTGTCCGGTCGGTGGGAAGAACCTGGCTTTGAAAACCGAGTGTCAGGTAGTGAGGTGACCAGGGGGGGGCAGCAGTGGGCTGGGTGGTCCCGCAGTCCGCCCGCCTGCAGGGGGTGGCGTCCACACAGACTATCGGGCATTTGTCAGGTCCCTGAGCCAGGAGGCTGGAGGGTGTCCCCTCGTCCATGCTGTCGGGGTGCCTGCTGGGCCCAGGCAGAAGTGAGGGGGAGCAGCAGGGTGCGTGGGTGCAGCCTGGCCTGGCCCTGGTGCTGTGACCAGGAGCAGCAGGGGCAGA
>NW_005371038.1:822441-822994 GCF_000412655.1 Myotis brandtii | reverse complement strand
CGCGGGCGGGAGCCTACGTGCTGGGTGCTTTCTTCAGCAGACCCAGGGAGCCGGGCACACAGTCCGTGGGGGTCCTGGCCCGTTTGCTTCCGCAGGGAGGGAGGTGAGCGGCCTCAGCACAGCCCCAACCCCGGGCTCGTCCTGCTCTTTGGGGATGAGAAGGCGGCCCCACGGGCTGCTCCAGCGCTGAGCCAGAGCCGGTCTTGCTTCTGGCTCTCCGCCCCCTGCCTTCCCGCCCACCATCCTCCCCTCAGCACCGGCTGGACACCTGTCCCTGGTCCCACCTGAGGCAGGGAGCCCGGGAGCTGTGCTCCGGCTCAAGTCTGGCCCAGCAGAGCTAAGACCCTGACCAGCAGCAAGGGCCAGAGTGGGAGGAAGGCCCGTTCCCCACGGCCCTCAAGTCCTCCTGGCCCTCAGGCAGCCTCAGTGCTTCCCAGCGCACTGTGCCCGCCCCGGCCCCCCAGCAGCTCCCGGGGCAGCTGCTCCCACGCCCTCATCAAGGCCCAGCCAGGGCCTGTCAGGGACAGAACTCTGGCCCTTGTGGTAGGGACAG
>NW_005371038.1:815937-822292 GCF_000412655.1 Myotis brandtii | reverse complement strand
CCCCTGTTCGGAACAGACACCCGCCCCGTGCCACCACCAAGCGCTGCACTGGGCTCAGCCGGGAGAGAAGGGGGTGCGGCCCTGGTGGCCTAGGCGCGTGCTCTGGGGGACACGCTGTGCAGGTGCATTCTGCGAAGGGCATCTGAGGGGGCTAAGGAGCAGGTCCCATGGGCAGGGAGGGCACGAGCCTGTTCCTTCGGGGTCACGGGGGCCACAGGGGCCTGCCCTCAGCCTGCCCCTTCACCTCAGGTCTAGCTGGGACAACGGAGCCCGGATCTGGGCAGCCCAGCCCCTCCCCTGCCCCGGGGCCATTCCTGTGGGCCCCTTGCGTCCTGGGACACGGGCTGAGCTGGCCTGTGTGCCCCCAGGTCCTGCGGATGTTCACTTTGTCTGGGAGAAGAATGGGCGCGAACTGGAGACGTGTGTCCCCGTGCAGACCCACGCGCTACCGGACGGCAGGGCCCACGTGCTCAGCTGGCTGCGGGACGCCGTCCGCGAGAGCACCGAGTACCGCTGCTCCGTCCTCTCCTCGGCGGGGAGCCAGACCTCCCGAGTGCGGGTCGCCGTGCTGGAGCCTGGTAAGCGGCCCTGCCCGCCCGCGGCCGCCCTCTCCTGGGCGTGGTCCCTCCCTGCCGTGTCTCCAGTCGGGCGCTTGGGCGCTGACTTCGTCTGGCTTTCACAGGGAAGATGAAAGCCCATTTTACAGCTGCTTCCCCCACCCCCGACCCGCACAGCTGCCGGCCTCCCCCTCCGGGTGTGGGCGTTCCCGGAGGCTGGTCTGTTTCCTGTGCGGGTCGGTGCTGAGCTCCATCTGCTTGGGTCCGAGTTATCACCTCCTCACCAGACTCTGCCGCTGTCTTAAGTCCCTGACCCGCAGTCATACGGGGTGGCGTCCTCGGCCTCCCCAAACCTCTGCACCAGGGGCCAAGGGCCGCCCTGGGCCAGCACCTGCAGCTGGGCTCCCCTCTCTGACCGGGGACTGTGCCGCGGGCCCAGGCACACCGCGGTTTCCTGGGGTTTGTCCTCCAGCCCCAGGAGCAGTGTTTGCGGAGCCCCTGTCTGTCCCGTTGCCACACTTAGATGTGAGTTTGGCCGGGCAAGCAGTTCTGTCTAAAGTCACCCGTGGTGTGTGAGGACTCGCCCCACCGGCCTCGCTCCAGGTGCCAGTGCCTGCGGCCTCACCTCTGCCCTCCGGGTCCCACGCCTGGCGCCTGCCACCTGCAGAAGCCCGCCCCTCGGTCTTCCGGAACCTCCGCTCCCTCTTCTCCGCTTCATATTCTGTTCTCTTTCTGAAACTGCTTCCAAGATGGGGGGCACTGCCCGCCCCCCACCTCCTCACTGCCGCCTCTCGCTTCCCCTCTCCTGGCACCTTTCTTAGCGGGCACACCTGCTCCTGTTCCCGTCTCACCGTCACCGGTCACAGGAAGAGCTTTACATCCACTCTTTGCTCGTTAAACCCCGTTCTTGCTTCATGGCACAGTCCTCTCTTCACCCTGAGATGTGGGGAGGCTTGTTCTCGCTTTTCTTCTCCCTCCAAGTTGCCTGCTCCGCTTGTTTTTCTGTCTTCTCTCCCTCAGAGCCTCGTGGCCCTCGATTGTCTGCTTAGTTTAAGAGAGGGGCCCAAGGATGCCTCCTGGCGGGGCGCTTTCACCCAAGGTGGTCAGCTCCCTGCACGCCCCGCCCCCTGGGAGCTCCTAGAAGTGCGTTAGGAATGCAGAGCTCCAGGCCCGCCCAGGGCTGCTGAACCAGGAGTCCCGGGAGGGGCACTGCGTTAGGAAGTTCCCCAGGCGGTTCCTGTGCGCCAGCATCAGAGAAACGCCTGCCCGCACCTCTCCCCTGGCCTGTGTGCCGTCCGGGGGAGTTGGGGGGGGGGGCCCGCTGCGCCACCCTTGGAGCACAGGTCCTGCGGAATGTCGGTCGGCTGTCAGTTGGTGGACACACCAGCGAACCTGTCTGCTTTCTGTGCACCCGCCCTGAGCGGTGCTGCCTGAGACCCTGCTGTGCCCTCTGAGGCCAGTTTCCTCTGGGGCGGGAGGGAGGCTTTCGGGGGGCGCAGGGAGGGCTGGGCACGCAGCTTTGGGAGTCAGTGGCTTGGAGCGCCTGCTGCCACGGCTCCCGGCTATCCTGTGAGGCTGCCCCTCGGGGTCCCCAGGGCCGGCCCAGGACCCGCTCTGTGTTTGCCGGGGAGCTGTCCCGACCCCTGCCCCTCCCCCTCAGCTTCCCCTCCCATGTTCGTGCTGTTTCCTCCCCTAGTCGCTGTTTTCAAGAGTATAGGCGTGTGTTTAGATAGATAGATAGATAGATAGATAGATAGATGATAGATAAATAGATAGATAGATGGATAGATAATTTTTGTCATTTTATTCAGGGTTTGGGAAACAGAAAAAATAATTGTAAATATTTACTCCCCCCGGAACCTCTGTTCTGTTCATTTCTGTGAAATCCCTGCCGGTGCTCAGGATGAGCTAGAACACCCGCTGAGCGTGACGGGCACACGCATCTCAGTTAGAGCAGAGCCACCAGAGAGTCGCTGTGGTGAGAGCGCGGAGGCGCCTGGCCGAGGGCCCTGTGCCCCTCCTCTGGGTCAGAGGCAGGAACCCTTCTCCCCGCTGGCAGGTGGGGGACACACACGCTCTGGGGCAGCAGGGCCTGACTTGGGTGGCGGCTCACGGACAGCTGACGAGTTGGGAGAGAACTCGCAGGCACAGCCACACGAGGAGCGAGCGCGCTCTCACCCGCAGGTGTGGGCAGGTGTGGGAGGCAGGCAGGCGCGTGAGGATGGGTTAGAGATATGACTCCTGTGTGCACTGTGTCCCGCCTGCTGTGCGGGGCAGGCGGGCCGGCCGCTCGGAATCAAGGACCCCGGCACCGGCTGCCGTCGGGGCGCCACCCGGCCCTCCATCTGCTCAGGTGTGAGCTCCGCTTCCTGCCGAAGGCTCGGGTTCTCGGGCCCCGTTTCTGAAACTGGTGGCCTGTGCTGTTGTCCAAAGCAGCGACACAGTTCGTGTTTGTGTTTGCCAGGAAAGCTGGCTCAGGGTGGTGCCTCCCGACAGCCTGTCACTGCCTTCACAGTCCAGGCCCAGGCCACGGCGGCTGCAGGTGATGTCCTTCCCCTCCTGGGAGGCCACGGCGGCTCAGCTGAGCTGGCTTCTGAGCCTACCCCCCCTCCCCTGCCCAGGGCCCAGCGTCTCTCATCGTCCCAAGGGGTGTGGGAGGTTAGCTCGCTGCTGCCTGCGCACAGTGCCAGTGCAGGGGAGGGCAGGGCCAGTGCCTTGGGGCTGGTGGCCTGGGAAGCCCCCAGGGCAAGAAGGTGAGGCCCTCGCGGTAAAGGCCTACCCAAGGCCACTCGGCTCAGGCGGCTCTGTCCAGCAGCGGCGCCTGCAGAGCCGGGCCCTGGGGCCCCTTCTCTCTTGCAGAGGTGACCCCCCAGGAGAAGTGGACCAGAGAGCTGGCCACCTGGAGGGCTGTGGCCGGGGAGCACAGTCGCATGATGCAGAGCTGGAGGAAGGTGTGGGTACGTGGCCCGTGGGCAGCGGCCTCTGTGGGATGGTTCTGGCCCATTCTGCCAGGGGGTGGGGCCCTCACAGGCGACTGAAGTCAGATGGACTGGAGGGATGTGGGTGCAGAGGCAGGGCCAGTGCCTCTGGTTAGAGGTATCCCCACGCCATCCCCACCTCCCGGGCAGGTGGGATGTCGGGTGCTGGCAAGAGCAGTTGCGTGTGGCCTCAGCACTTGCTGGGATCTGCTGGGCGGGCCCCAGAGGCGGCGGCTGTTTTCAAGAGTATAGGCGCGTGTTTAGATAGATAGATAGATAGATAGATAGATAGATAGATAGATAGATGATAGATAAATAGATAGATAGATGGATAGATAATTTTTGTCATTTTATTCAGGGTTTGGGAAACAGAAAAAATAATTGTAAATATTTACTCCCCCCGGAACCTCTGTTCTGTTCATTTCTGTGAAATCCCTGCCGGTGCTCAGGATGAGCTAGAACACCCGCTGAGCGTGACGGGCACACGCATCTCAGTTAGAGCAGAGCCACCAGAGAGTCGCTGTGGTGAGAGCGCGGAGGCGCCTGGCCGAGGGCCCTGTGCCCCTCCTCTGGGTCAGAGGCAGGAACCCTTCTCCCCGCTGGCAGGCGGGGGACACACACGCTCTGGGGCAGCAGGGCCTGACTTGGGTGGCGGCTCACGGACAGCTGACGAGTTGGGAGAGAACTCGCAGGCACAGCCACACGAGGAGCGAGCGCGCTCTCACCCGCAGGTGTGGGCAGGTGTGGGAGGCAGGCAGGCGCGTGAGGATGGGTTAGAGATATGACTCCTGTGTGCACTGTGTCCCGCCTGCTGTGCGGGGCAGGCGGGCCGGCCGCTCGGAATCAAGGACCCCGGCACCGGCTGCCGTCGGGGCGCCACCCGGCCCTCCATCTGCTCAGGTGTGAGCTCCGCTTCCTGCCGAAGGCTCGGGTTCTCGGGCCCCGTTTCTGAAACTGGTGGCCTGTGCTGTTGTCCAAAGCAGCGACACAGTTCGTGTTTGTGTTTGCCAGGAAAGCTGGCTCAGGGTGGTGCCTCCCGACAGCCTGTCACTGCCTTCACAGTCCAGGCCCAGGCCACGGCGGCTGCAGGTGATGTCCTTCCCCTCCTGGGAGGCCACGGCGGCTCAGCTGAGCTGGCTTCTGAGCCTACCCCCCCTCCCCTGCCCAGGGCCCAGCGTCTCTCATCGTCCCAAGGGGTGTGGGAGGTTAGCTCGCTGCTGCCTGCGCACAGTGCCAGTGCAGGGGAGGGCAGGGCCAGTGCCTTGGGGCTGGTGGCCTGGGAAGCCCCCAGGGCAAGAAGGTGAGGCCCTCGCGGTAAAGGCCTACCCAAGGCCACTCGGCTCAGGCGGCTCTGTCCAGCAGCGGCGCCTGCAGAGCCGGGCCCTGGGGCCCCTTCTCTCTTGCAGAGGTGACCCCCCAGGAGAAGTGGACCAGAGAGCTGGCCACCTGGAGGGCTGTGGCCGGGGAGCACAGTCGCATGATGCAGAGCTGGAGGAAGGTGTGGGTACGTGGCCCGTGGGCAGCGGCCTCTGTGGGATGGTTCTGGCCCATTCTGCCAGGGGGTGGGGCCCTCACAGGCGACTGAAGTCAGATGGACTGGAGGGATGTGGGTGCAGAGGCAGGGCCAGTGCCTCTGGTTAGAGGTATCCCCACGCCATCCCCACCTCCCGGGCAGGTGGGATGTCGGGTGCTGGCAAGAGCAGTTGCGTGTGGCCTCAGCACTTGCTGGGATCTGCTGGGCGGGCCCCAGAGGCGGCGGCATGGGCCATGCAGCACGCCCCCTCCCGACACCCAGGCGGCAGGCAGGCATTCCGAGGCTGGCCCCGCGAGGCCAGGCATCGGCCCGTCCCTTCCTGGCCCCACCTCAGGGCCAGACCAGATGGATCCCATGGCGGAGCGGTCAGCCATGAGCTCAAACCCGAGTTCTCACGGTGTCCTGGGTTAAACCTGCCCAGGCCCCTCCTTGCTGCCCGCAGGCCAGCTCCCCGCAGGGCCCCTCCTAGCCCAGGGGGAGCACACAGGACAGGAGACTCGAGGCCTCTGGCCACACCTGAGACCGTCTGTGGGAAAAGGAGTGAGGGACGGGAGGCCGGCTGTTCTGCCAGGAATTCAAAGATGTTCTTCTTTCAGGAGAGCTGTAACAAGGACACCTTTTAGCCACCAGGGGGCAGTGCCGCCAATGCCACCTGCCACGCCCGTGGAGAGGCCCTGGGCGGCGGCTGTCACCTTGCCTGTCCCTGCCGCGCGCGGGCACCGGAGTGAAGAGCCCCGACTGGACGCGTGTGGCAGCAGCTGGGATTCCTTTTTGATCAGGTGCTCACCTGTGACAGTTCTATTGGCAGAAGCAGGAAACCAGTCCGGGAAAGGGCTGCCAAGAGAAACTGGTTAAGGCAGCAGCATGTGGCCTGGCCGGCGTGGCTCAGTGGTTGACCTATGAACCAGGAGGTCATGGTTCTATTCCCGGTCAGGGCACATGCCCAGGTTACAGGCTTGATCCCCAGTGTGGGGCCTGCAGGAGGCAGCCGATCCATGCTTCCCTCTCATCATTGGTGTTTCTCTCTCTCCCTCTCCCTTCCTCTCTGAAATCCATAAAAAATATATATTTTAAAACAAAGACAGAGGCCAGCAGCGTGTGATGGTGCTCCCAGCACTCCCTCCCTCGTGCACCTTACGCAGGTGGCCCGCAAGGACGCTGGCGGCAGCGCAGGCCCCTCCTGCTGGCTTCGCTGCTGTGACTGAGCCTGCGCCCCCTCCAGGGGGCGGGTCCCATCACCTGCAGGAGCGCTGCAGGGGAAGGCAGCGGCCAAACAGGCCTTGACC
>NW_005371038.1:815009-815362 GCF_000412655.1 Myotis brandtii | reverse complement strand
CTTGTGTGGGGCGTCTCTGGGCGCGTGTCCTTTCTGCAGGCGGAGACCCAGATGCTGTCCCACTGCTGTGAGTCCCGCTGCCGAGGCAGAAGCTCGGGTCCTCCCCGCGAGTGGGAAGGTGAGGGCCCGGCCGTGCTCAGCCTGTAACCACAGACTGTCGGGTGTGGAGTGACAGTTCTCACCGCATGCCTGCCTGTCAGAAAACCAAGACCTGAAAACAAGCCCAACTGCTCTTCCCACCTTGGCAAGTGGCTGTCCCCTCAGCCTCGTGACCACCGCCTGTGCCCAGACCCGCTTCCCCACGCAGCTCGCATCCTCGTCCACCGGTGCTGCCAGGGTCCCTGGGAGCGAGG
>NW_005371038.1:811664-813401 GCF_000412655.1 Myotis brandtii | reverse complement strand
GGAGCGGCCCCCAGCCCGGCACAGGCCCCCAGCCCGGCACAGCAGCCCCAGCCCAGGAATTGGCCTCAGCCTTTTAACCCACCAAACACGAGATGCAGCGGGAACGAGGCTGTGATGAAGCCCCTGGTGCGGAGGAGCCAGCGAGTGGCCTGGTGGCACAGGTCCTGGGAACATTTAAACGGCCCGTTTCCCAGCTGCTGGGCCTTTTCACTTTCTCAGTTGAATCCAACATCCATGGGATTTAAGCCATTTCATCCTTTAAGGGAATAAGTTTCAAATAAGGCTGTTTATACTGGAGAAAAAAATGTTTTGCACAAACATCCTCCTTGGGCTCTATCACAGGTCTAGTAAATGTCTGCTTCTTATAAAAGACTAGTGGCCCGGTGCACAAAATTTGTGCACATTGAAAGGGAATTAATTAGAGGAACGTAATTTGGATTCACTATCTAATATCAATAATATGTGAGCGTGAGGCAGTTCGCATTTCTGAAATTCAATGGCATGAATTTTGGCTATTACTTTGCCAAATAAATGGAATTTACAGATATCATTTAAAAGAGCATTCAGCTTCATATTAAAAACTCTGGCTACCAAGTCAGGCCTGCTTTCAACTTTTTGCCAGCATTGTAAATTGTTTGCAGTATCTGCTCATTTGGGGTTGCATGTCATGGTTATGAATAAATTGGGCTTGCCATACCTCGTTACAATTGCCATAGCATCCTGATATCGCTGTTGTGTATTTCTGGGACTACCCTCAGAAGATGACGGAAGTATTATCATTTTACCAATCGGCACATTGTCATTTTCAGATCTAGATTTGAGATAATCCATCAAACCACTATATTTTTCAACTCTCAACTTAGATTGGTTTGCTTTGATGAAATTTATCCGATTGGCCTCCATTTTTGAATATGAATCCACGATAAACTGTTGAGTTAATTTTCCTGCATTTAAAATAGGGTTGAACATGTCCCTCACAGAGAGATGAAATCCATAATACTGCATTTGTGTGACTCCTGCTTCGGGTCCTTCCCCGAGGCCACTGCCCGCGGGGGCTCGCCACACATGACCTGCTCCACCAGCACAGAGACTTTTAACGATTTTCAAAAATATCCTTTTGTCTTTTTAAGTTTTAAAAATGTACCCTTCAATTACAGTTAGCGTACACTATTACATTAGTTCCAGGTGTACAACACAGTGGTTGGACATTTATACACCTTATGACGTGATCGCCCGGCACCACAGTTATTACAATAGTACTGACGCCTCCCTGTGCTGAGCGTCACTGCTGTGCGGCCTCTGCGGCCTGCGCATCACTGGCGATTTGCGTTTCTGAAACGCCCCCCCCCCCTTTGCCACCCATCCCCCAGCCATCCATTTGCTCTCTGTAACTATGAGTTTGTTTGGTTTGTTCATTTATTTTGATTTTAGATTCCACATAGAAATGAAATCATGTGGTATCTGTCTTTCTCTGTCTGACTTTATTTCACTTAGCATAATACCCTCTAGGTCTATCCATGTTGTTGAAAATGGCAAGATTTCATTCTTTATTTAAATGTCAGATTTATTAAGGTATAACTTACATACAGTAAATACAACTGGATGAGTTTTAACAAATGCACAGTGTTGGAACCATCACCAGGCTGGGTAAAATACTATCACTCAAAGTTCCATCAGGCCACTCACTGCCAGGCTCCCTCCAGGCACGGCAGCCCCCAGCCCACACAGCCCCCAGCC
>NW_005371038.1:805683-809583 GCF_000412655.1 Myotis brandtii | reverse complement strand
GATAGGCAAAATTCACATCGAACAGTCATTCCACCACAACTATGTTCGAGGACTGCATCCTCATGTACTCCATTTTTACTGAGAAGGCAGTTCCTACCAGAATTGGTAGTACTTGCTGATGACTATTCTCTAGACATATTCTGTCGTTGCCACCGCCTTCTTTCAACTTCAAAGGCACGTTGGTCTTTAGACATTTTCTATCAATGACGCCAGTGTTTTTCGGCATCAGAGCAACATTTTTCCAGTAGCTGGTCTTCAGATACATTCTGTCACAGGTGCTGCCTTCCAAGAAGATCAGATGCAAGTTGCTCTTCAGACATTTTCTGTCGATAACACCGGCATCTTTCAGCTGCAGAGCTACGTTGTATCAATTGTTCTTTATTAGACATAGTCCCACCTCTCTCCTGTCACGGTCTGAGATGCAGGTGAATGAGAGTCCTGGCTGACAGGCCACTGAGAGCTGTCTGACCAACGGCTGATTCTGGCTGATTCTGGCGGTGGGGGTGGGGGGTGGGGGGACTTCCTCCTCCCTGCTGTCAGTTTCCACAGCTGTGATGAGGAAGCTGGATGACAGAGGGAGCCATGCTCTCCAAGCTGCCCTCTCTCTCGCTCTGTTCTATGTCCAGCGGCCTCCTACTCTGCCAAGTCCTCCAAACCTCCTGCTCTCTGCCTGCTCTCCTGCTCTGCTCTCTGCCAGCGAAGGTCCCGGGAGCCCCCGGGCGTGGTTTGGCCGGCCTTGCCTCCCGGGGCCAGCAATGGTCCCGGGAGCCCGCAGCCACAGTCGCCTCTCGGGGGTGCTTGACATCTCGTTATGCAAATTAACCCACCATTGTTGTCAGGTTAATTTGCATACTCCTGATTGGCTGGTGAGCGTAGTGGAGGGACGGTCAATTTACATGTTTCTCTTTTAATATATAGGATTCCCTAGGCTAAAGAAACACTGTCCTGCAACAATGCTAGTCTTATAAAGCCCACACACTTTGAGTATATCAAGCTTCTGAAAAAGTGTTAGTTTTTGCTAACAAAAATGACAAAATAATGAAATATATAAAATATGTTCTATTCTCCTCTATTCATTTCTTGACTTAAAATAATACAGGCCCTGGCCAGGTAGCTCAGTTGGTTAGAGCATCATCATGATATGCCAAGGTTACAAGTTCAATCCCCAGTTGCCAGGACTGACCAGCAGACCCTGAGCGATGGATGAATGACTACTCTGACACACGTTTCTGTGAAAGAGAGGGCTAAGGGAATGCTTGGCTATAGGAACCAAACAGGCCCATTTGCATGACTCCTTAGGCTTTTATTGTAACAACAGCTTGAACTAAAATTAACTATTAGATACTATCATCTGGATAAGCATCCTTGAGAAGACACATGCATCCTTTAAACAAGGACGTTTTGAAGTCTAAACATAAAGAGTCTAGCAAAACACCTGGGGGCTCAGACTTCTTTGGAAAAGTCAAGGAAGGGCTACCGCCTTCAGCAAGGTCCCCTAGAGGCCTCTGACCTTTCAGAGAATCCTCCCTACAGGCTTTCCAACCAAGTCCCATGTTTCCCCACACCAGTCAGGGCACATGCAAGAATTAACCAGTGAATGCATAAGTAAGTGGAGCAACAAATCCATGTTTCTCTCTTCTTCTTGCTATAAAATCAATCAATAAATTTAAAATTTTTAAAACTTTTTTAAATAAAAAAAATCACACAAAAATAAGTTTGGCAAATGAATCCCCCCAAATATCTTGTCAGCTACTTGGAGCACTTTTTACAGCTATTATCTAGTGTATTTATGTCTGGCTGCTCTAGACTGAAAAATAAAACACATTTACACAAAAAGGTAGCATTAGGTGTGAATTCCCTGTGATACTTGCAACAGTTGTGGTTCAGATGAAAGCACTGTCCTGTGATGTTTGAAATTCAAATAACTTATTTAAATTGTAAACACAGCCAGAACCAGTTTTGCTCAGTGGATAGAGCGTCGGCCTGCGGACTGAAGGGTCCCAGGTTCGATTCCGGTCAAGGGCATGTACCTTGGTTGCGGGCACATCCCCAGTGGGGAGTGTGCAGGAGGCAGCTGATCAATGTTTCTCTCTCATTGATGTTTCTGGCTCTCTATCCCTCTCCCTTCCTCTTTGTAAAAAATCAATAAAATATATTTAAAAAAATAAAATAAAATAAAAAAATAAATAAATTGTAAACACAATTCTTAGAACTGCATTAGTAGCCAAACCCTTTGTTATAAAAAGCCTAAAGAGTATTTCTGGATAAGGCAGTAGTTCTAGGTTAATAAGACCAGATTTGACTTGACACTTTATCCAGTAGAGAATGGGGGAAAAAAAATAGGTTTATAGAAAACATTATTTACATACTTAGAGGCCCGGTGCACAAAATTCATGCACTCGGGGGTAGGGGTCCCTCAGCCCTGCCTGTGCCTCTCCCAGTCCAGGAGCCCTCGGGGGATTTCCGACTGCCGGCTTAGGCTAGCTTGCCTATGCCGGCAGTTGGATATCCTTAGCACTGCCGCCGAGGTAGGAGAGGCTCCTGCCACCGCCACTGCGCTCACCAGCCATAAGCCTGGCTTCTGGCTGAACGGAGCTCCCCGTGTGAGAGTGCACTGACCACCAGGGGGCAGCTCCTGCATTTAGTGTCTACCCTCTGGTGGTCAGTGCGCATCATAGTGACCAGTCGTTCTGCTGTTTGGTTGATTTGCATATTAGCCTTTTATTATATAGGATGTATTCAGAGGTAAACATTTGGTGACAGAAGAGACTTTTGTTGTTGTTAATCCTCACCTAAGGATATTTTTCCATTGATTTTTAGAGAGAGTTAGAAGGGAGGGGGAGAGACAGAGAGAGAGAAACATCGATGTGAGAGAGACACATCAATTGGTTGTCTCTTGCACATGCCCCAACTGGGACTGGGGTTTGAGCCTGCAACCAAAATGCATGCCCTTCACTGGAATTGAACCTGAGACCCTTTAGTCTGCAGGCTGACTCTAAACCAGCTAGGGCCTAAGATCCTTCTTTATCCTTGATCTTGAGGCCAGATAATACTTTATATGTTCCATATCAGCAAGTGATCCTCTACAAGTGGTACATCTGCAGACATACTGATTGTTACTGTAGGAAAGAGGGGAGTAGCTTTGGTCAAGTTCAGATACCTCAGTGTAAAGTTAGCTGAACTGGCTCATTCATCTCTATGGTAACAGCTTCCTCTTCTTTAACGGCATTACTTATTTGCGACAGCTTAATATTTCCATTTTCAAGTTCCCCACTTGCAGAAAATGTCACTCGGTCTTTTGCACAGGAACTTACACCCCTAGGGTGATGATGTTTTAATTGCCAGCACGTTTTAGTATTTTGGACATGCTGGTGGGGGTCACAGTGGTACATGCCAAAGCCCTCGGAATGCAGGGTGAGACGTGGGACACGCCCCGGCTCTGCACATTCCCTGCTGGGGCTGATGTCCTGTAGGCCTCTCAATGAGGCCCTTCAGCACCTCCAGCCCCTTTTCAAGAGGGAGCCTTGGACCAGGGGCACACGTTGAATATGGTGGTGGAGTCACAATGATGCAATGTAGCTGGAGGTGAAGGGAGGAGGAGGTGGAGCTGGCATAGGCATCGCAGGATGAGAGTGAGCAGGCTAACGCAGCGGCGAGAGCCTGAGAGCAAGGAAGATCATTGATCTCACTTTTATGACTAATGTCCCACTGTATATAGTACCACATCGTTTCTATCCATTTGTCCATCAATGGATACTTAGGCTGCTTCCACATCTTGGCTATCTACACTAATAAAAGAGAAACATGGTAATTAGCGTACGACCGCTACCCTTCCCATTGGCTAATCAGTGAGTATATGCAAATTAACTGTCAGCCAAGATGGCGGCCGGCAGCCAGGCA
>NW_005371038.1:794453-803924 GCF_000412655.1 Myotis brandtii | reverse complement strand
CAACCGAATGGCGGAATGACCGGTTGCTATGACACGCACTGACCACCAGGGGGCAGATGCTCAACACAGGAGCTGCCCCCAGCCCACAAACCCCAGGCCAACCAAGGCAGGTGCCAGCAGGGGCCCCCCGATTGCCCTGCCGGTCGCCCTGCAGAGGGAGGCGGCCAGCGGCAGCAGCGGGGGCGGGGCTGGTAAGTGGGAAGTGCCAGGCTGGCCAGGGCAGGTGCCATCAGGGGCCCCCCAAATCATCCTGCCAGTCGCCCCACAAATCAGCCCTGACTGCCGGCCAGGCCTAGGGACCCTACCCATGCACAAATTTCATGCACCAGGCCTCTAGTTGTAAATAATGCTGAAATGAACATAGGGGTGCATATATCTTTTCTAATTAGTGGTTTGTTTGTTTTTTCTTTGAATAACCAGAAGTAGAATTGCTGGGTCATAGGATAGTTCTATTTTTAATTTTTGGAGGACACTCCATAGTGGCTGCACTGCAACCGAAGGAACCCAGGTTCGGCTGCCTGCCGCAAAGAAAGCCAGCAAATCCCGAGGCAGGTGACAATGGAGAGGAAAGGGGTTTATTTGAGTGCCCACATCTCAAGAAGATGGGAGACTTTTCCCCATCCTCAAAAATCCATCTTAAGATTTCAGTGCAGGCAGGGGTGTTTATAAGGAGGGAGAGGGGAAGCAGGGGGAGGGGCTGTGGACATGAAGGCAGAGTCCTGGCTGTTCCCAATATGGATTCTCATGGTCAGCATCCTTGAGTTGGCCATCTGTGTCTGGGCAGTCAGCAATAGCAACGGCCTTGAAGGTCAGGCTGCTCCTTAGGTTCACACAGAAAATGAACTGTAAAGTATACCAAACACAAAATTTTTAACATGCAAGCTCTAGTTCTGAGAAAAATATCAGGTTAGAGTAACAAGTTGGGTTTAACATCTACTGAATCAATATGGGTAGCTTTATATAGGTAGAGTGTGCTCATTATGTTTTTGCACCAATTTACAATCCCCCAAATCCCAAGGGGTTCCTTTTCTTAACCTCCTCAACAACACTTGCTGTTTGTTGGTTTATTGATAATACCCATCCTGACAGGTGTGAGGTAATATCTCATTAGGTTTTGATTTGCATTTCCCTGATGATTAGTGATGTTGAGCATCATTTCATGTGTCTATTGGCCATCTGTATGTTTTCTTTAGGGAAATATCTACTCAGGTCCTCTGCGCATTTTTATTTTTGGCTTTTAATATACATTTTATTTTTATTGTTGAGGGTACTGCAAATATCCCCCATCCTTCCTCCCTCCCTTAACCTCTCTGCCCATTTTTAAATCAGATTATTTTTATAATGTTGAGCTGTATGAGTTCTTCATATATTTTGGATATAAATCCTCTATCAGATATATCATTTGTAAGTATCTTCTCCCATTCAGTAGGTTGCCTTTTAGCTTTGTTGATGGTTTCCTTTGCTGTGCAAAGCTTTTTAATTTGATGTAGTCCCATTTGTTTATGTTTGCTCTGTTGTCTTTGCCCTAGGAGAAATATCCAAAAAAAGTTTTGCTAAGGCAAATGTCAGAGTTTATTGTCTATTTCTTCTAGGAGTTTTGTGGTTTCAGTCCTTATATTTAAGTCTCTAATCTATTGAGTTTATTTTTGTGTATAAAATGTAAGAAAGGGTGGAATTTCATTTTTTGGATTTTACTGCATAGTTTACCCAGCACCATTTTTGAAGACTGTCTTTATCCCATTTTATATTCTTGCCTCCTTTTTCATAGATTGATCATATAGGTATGGGTTTATTTCTGGGATCCTTATTCTAGCCCAATAATCTATGTGTCTGTTTTTATGCCAGTACCATGCTGTTTTGATTACTATAGCCTCTGTTTGAAAGTTTATTTTGTCTGATATAAGTATTGGTACTCCAGCTTTTGTTTCCATTTGCATTAAATATCTTTTTTCATCCTTTATTTTCAGTTTGTGTGTCTTTCTATCTGGAGTAGGTCTCTTCTAGGCAGCATTTGTTCAAGTCTTGGTTTTTGTTTTGTGTTTGATTGATTCAATCACCCTGTCTTTTGATTGGAACACTTAATCCATTTATATTTAAAGTAATTATTGATAAGTATGCAGTTATTGCCATTTCATACTTGTTTTCTAATTGTTTTTATATTTCTTCTATTCCTTTTATATTCTCTTGCTATTTTCTCTTTTATGTTGATGACTTTCGCAGTGGTTTTCAACCTTCTGGCCCTTTAAATACAGTTCCTCATGTTATGACCCAACCATAAAATTATTTTCGTTGCTACTTCATAACTGTAATGTTGCTACTGTTATGAATCATAATGTAAATATCTGATATGCAGGATGGTCTCAGGCAACCCCTGTGAAAGGGTCATTCGACCGCCAAAGGGGTTGCGACCCACAGGTTGAGAACCACTGTTCTATAGTGTTATGTTTAGATTCCTTTCTTTTTATTTCTTTTATGTCTCTTAGAGATTTTTGGTTAGCATGTACTGTATATATACCAA
This sequence comes from Myotis brandtii, assembly GCF_000412655.1. Taxonomy (NCBI): domain Eukaryota; kingdom Metazoa; phylum Chordata; class Mammalia; order Chiroptera; family Vespertilionidae; genus Myotis; species Myotis brandtii. Next base: position 801,406 of record NW_005371038.1, on the reverse strand, counting down.
GCTATACTTATAGCAGTCTATTTAAGTTGATTTTCTCTTAAGATTAAACACATTCTAAAATCACTAGTTTTTACTCACCAACACACATTTATGTTTTTGTCACTTTCTTTTATCTTTCATGTGTATCCTTTAATCTATTGTTGTAAGTACACATGATCTTCCTACTTTTGTCTTTAACCACTGCTACCACTGCTTTTATTGTTTGCCTTTGTTGGTGAAAATTTTTTCTTTCTATATTTTCTTTTTTTTTTTTTAATCTTTACTTTTCTACTTAAAGTCCCTTTAACATTCTTGTAATACTGATTTAGTGGTGATAAATGCCTATAGTTTCTTTCTTGCCTGGGAAACTCTTGATCTCTCCTTTTATTCTAAATGATAGCCTTACTGGATAGAGCAATCTTGGTTGTAAGTTTTACCTTTCATCACTTTGAATATTTTGTGCCATTCCCTTTTGGCCTTCAATTTCTATGTTGGAAAATCAGCTGATTGTCTTATGGGAGCTCCCTTGTCCATAACTAGTTGCTTTTCTCTTGCTGCTTTTAAGATTCTCTCTAACTTCTGGCATTTTAATCATGTGTCTTAGTATGGGCCTCTTTGGGTTCATCTTCTTTGGGACTCTGTGTACTTCCTGTACTTGTATGTTTTCTTTGTCAAGTGAGATAAGTTTTCAGTCATTATTTCTTCAAATAGGATTTCAATACTTTCCCCTCTTCTCCTTCTGGGACCTCTATTATGTGAATGTTGTTACACCTGATGTTATCCGAGTTCCCTTAAACTATCCTCATTTTAAAGATTGTTTTTCACCCTAACCAGTTTGGCTCAGTGGATAAGAGTGTCAGCCTGCAGACTCAAGGGTCCCAGGTTCAATTCCGGTCAAGGGCATGTACGTTGGTTGTGGACACATCCCCAGTAGGGACTGTGCAGGAGGCAGCTGATCGATGTTTTTCTCTCATTGATGTTTCTAACTCTCTATCCCTCTCCCTTCCTCTCTGTAAAAAAAATCAATAAAATGTATTTTAAAAAGTAAATAAAAATGGTTTTTCTTTTTGCTGTCCAATTGCATGTGTTCTGCTACCTTGTCTTCCTCTGCTTCATCTAGTGTACTGTATATTCTTCATTTCAGTAATTATATTCTTCAGTTCTGAGTCGTTCTTTTTTGTTTTCTATCTCATTTTATATGTTTTCTATCTCTTTGTTGAGGTTCTCAGAATTCATCTATTCTCCCATAGGGCAAGGAGCATTCTTTTAACCAGTGTTTTGAACTCTTTTGGTTGACTTCCTGTGTTTCTCTATATTAGGTAGATCTGCTACATCTCCCAGTCTTGAGAGAGTAGTATGGATGTATTCTGTAGGGCTCAGTGGCAGTCTTCCTGGTCACCTGAGCTGGATGCTCGAGGGGTGTCTCATGTAGGTTGTGTTGGGCCTCCTGTTGTGGTTGGGCCTTAACTGCTGCTGCTGGCACATCAGTGGGTAGGGTTGACCCTCACGCAGACTGGCTGTGAAGGCTGGCTATGACTACAGTGGACCAGCTGTTGTGCAGGGGCTGTCCCCATGGAGGATTCATTGTGTTGGAGCTTCTGATGCCAGCCAAAGCTGCCTTTCAGCATGTCAGTTGTGGAACTGGTTGGATGGGGCTCTGGTACAGTCTGGATCTTGGGAGGGCAAAGTCAGCTACCACTTAAGCCAGACTTGGGGGGTTGCTTGGTATAAGCAACAGTTATTTGTATCGACTCCCACTTATTTTAGGCTTGGAGGTGCTTGAGAGAAGCTATGCTAAGAACCAAGGCCAGGTGCCACTTGTGCCAACCTTCAGATTCTTTGGTGGGCACTGTGATGTGAGATGAGGCCAGCTGCCGCTTGGCTTTTGGTTGCTTAGTTGGAGATATGTTACAGGCAGGTTGGCCACCACTTATGCCAGGTTTCAGGTCAATTGTTGGGAGTTACTGTATAAGCTGAGATTGGTCACCACTTGTGCTGGGCTTGGGGCCCCTTGCCAGGAGCTACAGTGCACGCTGAGGTCGGCCGCTGCTCGAATAGGGTTTGTGGGCCTTTGGGCAAGTCTCACACAAGTCTCGGTAGGGCATCTGCCACGTGTGTGGGGCTTGTAGACATTTGAGAAAATCTGCAACACAAGACTAGAGCACTCTGTGAGGTTTGCAGATTTGGGGGAAAGTCTACAGCACAAGCCGGGGTGAGCTGCTTTTGTGGAGTAGCCACTGGAAAAGGCTTGGGCCAGGCAAGCAGTTGGGGAGAACAAGGTCTCAGGGAATCACCAGTGAAGGGTGAACAGTATGATCCAGGTTAGTGGAGCGCACAGATTTGGTGTCCACCCGTACCTGGCCAGCTGGGTGGGAGAGCTCAACAAAGGAATAGCACCTGCCAGTACTTCTAACCTCCCAATCCCCACCCTTCCGGCCACTGTCCTGAAGTATGTCCATTTACTTCCTCCCCATACATCCCTGGCACTTTTCAAGCTGCTGCCCCTGCACCGGTGCTTAGAGGACGTGTTTGTGAGCAAGTGAGTCTATGCGTGTGCACTTTAAGAGCAGCACCTCCTTCTCTAGCAGCTTTTTCTTGGACAGAAGCCCTGCTGGTTTTCACAGCCAGAAATTATGGGGACTTCTCTTCTGGCTCTGGTGCTCTGGGTGGGGGTAGCTGGTGTGGGAGCGGGCCCTGGCTCCTCAGAGGGAACCTCTGCAGTAGAGGCACCCCTCCTGTTCCTTAATCGGCAGTGTGATGGGAACTCCCCAGTCCCCATCTCCATGCCCACTACCAGTCTCGATGTGGTGCTTCCTTACAGCCTCAGTTAGAGGACTTCCGTTCAGCTAGTCTTCAAGGGGTTGTTAGTAATGACAGTTCTATAATTTAGTTGTAATTTTGATCACGGGAGGAGGCAATCGCAGAGTTTACCTACTCTGCCATCTTGACCAGAAGTCTTATTTTTTAATTTATCAGCAGTTTCACAATTCTAGGCTGCTTAGTGCAGATGAAAGGCTATTTCATTTTCTCCCAAAATAATTTTGGAACCTTTATTCTCAAATAATCTCCTGTTTTCAAACCTAGTACAGTTGACTTGCTACGTGTCGCCATGTGGAGAGCAGAAAAGACCTTCCTGATGCTGCTCCTTGTGGCAGCCGAGAGAGACTCATGAAAAGGACCTGGGGGCTTGCAGTTAGGAGCTGGCCAACCAGAGCCTACGTCCCCATGTAAACAGCTCAGAATGTGTCTGGAGAGGCAGGGCACACAGTGGGAATAACGTGTTACAGAGGACCAGAGAGGCAGGGCTTCCTCCACACACCCCGCGGTGCCACTGCCAGCCCTGGCCACACGCTGTGCCATTTCTGACTCATTACTGCACTTCTGTTTGCTCATCACACTTACCTCTCAGAGATACAGTACCTGGCAAGACTGAGTTCAACCAACAGTACTTTCAAAGCCAACACCACACACTACCTGCCTGACAAGCACAAACCAGTGACACCGCAATCCTGCCATTTCCTCTGTGACAAGCACGCCAGCAGAGATGGGGCAGGGTCTGGAGACGCCGGTCTCTGAGGGTCTGAGACCTCAGCAGCTGCTACTTCCAGCGCCAGGAGGTCTGGGCATAACAAGCCTCTCCCTGCTCAGCCCCCACCTTCTATTCCAAGGCTGAAAGGCACAGGTCAAGACAAAGGAAGAACTAATAAGAGACCAAGGATAAACCAAATGACCAGAGTCTCCAGGGAAATTAAATAATCACTCTTTATTGAAAATAAATAAGCCCTCTTACTTACAGGAAAATAGGAAAGTAAACTTTTTGCCTCCTGGCCTCTGAGACAGAAACCACATTCAGAACATGTTCATTTACAAAAGAAAGATTTGTAGATTATCAAAACTGAAATTTAGGAATTTCAATATACATTGTTTCTCTGAAAAATAACAACTAAAATTAGAAATAATTCATGTCAAAGGTCACAGGTTAGAAAACCGATTTTTCTTGAGGCTCATTTTAGCAAACCCTGCAGGTCTCCCCAGATCTTCCCGCTGAAAGGCCACGTCCCGAGAAGGACCCTCCCTGCCTCCTGCTCTGACGCTGGCTCCCCGCAGGGGCAGGGCCGGGCCCTCACCGTGACTGGGAGGACAGCAGCCACACTGCTCCCGTTTCCACAGACGAACGACCTGGCTCAGCAATCCGCTCTGGAGCAGCAGAGGGCTCGGCACCTTCCGCAGGGTCTTCCGGATTCACAGTGCTCAGAGGGCTTCCAGAAAGGCTCCGTCAGCAAGCCCCAATGCCCGCCACGGGACCTGCAGCCTTGGTGCCACAAAGGCTGCTTCCCATGCCCTCTACGCTGCCAACGTCCCAATTAAACAGCGTTACAAATACATTAGGCCAGTGAAAAGCTAAGAAGAGGGCCACGAAGTTGTTCAAACCTCCCCTCCTTACCCCAAATACAAACACACAAAAGAACCCTTCTTATAAATTCAAGTTCATCATCTGAGAGGTTGAAGCCTCTAGCGATTCTTCTAGCTCCAGGGCACACTGACTGTACGCTTCCAGATGTTTTCTCCAGATTTCAACTGGAAGGAGAGAGTGGCACAGCTGAAGAAGAGCAGGGACAGTCGGGAAAGTCTCCACTAGAGAGCATGCTGCTCAGTGGCTCTGTCCCCTGCACAGGCCAGCATGGGCTCAACCCCATCTCCCACGCACCCCCGCCCCGAGTGAGCAGCATCAATCAGCCTGGGTGCTGGCTGACCTTGACCACCTCCTGCCGAGGGTACAGCTATCCTTGCAGCCACCTTGTCCAGGGGCTGTCTGACCAGAGGTCTGTTTGAGACACTCATTGACAAGTCCTTGCAAATTCGGGTCTGAGAACACCTCTCAGACAATGGCCACACTTAACCGGGCCTTCCTCAGCCAGTGCCCAGCACCGGGACTTTTTAATCAAAGTCCAGGAAGACTCGAAGGACACTTGGCCCAGACACAGACCCTCCCCAGCACTCACTGTAGTGTGGCTCTTCTGTCGTGGGAGAAGCTGGGGGGCCGCCTTCTGCGGAGCCGCTGGGGCCCTGTGCAGGCTCCTGACGCGTGGTCTCCAGCATCGTCTTGTACGCCTCCCGCGCCGCCATTGTCAGCTCAACCATCTTGTGGAACTGGTCCTTGGACAGAAGTGAAGGCACAGATGATGCCCCTGACCACAGAAAAAATGGGTCTCCAGCAAACCCTCCACAGAGAAGGGTGCCACCCGCTGAGGGTGCCACCCCGAGAGAATAGGGCACCTGAGGCACCTGCGTGGCAGCAGTGAGCCCAGAGCGGAACTTGGAATCACACTTCCGTCCGTGCTCTTAAGGAAACAAAGGCCACTGAGGCTGAGGGGCCGCTGGGCTGTCTGGGAGCACGCCGTGTCCGCCTCCCCCCAGGCGCAGCCTGCTCCCGCTCACCTGGGCCCCATCGTAGCTGAAGATGCCCACCACACTGACAGGAACAGCTTTGTTCAAACTGCGCCCCAGAGCCTTGCGGTTGAGAGCGAACACAAAGGGAATGTTCTGTTCACAGGCGTAAGCGATGATGGTGTGCAGGGTGTCGTCCAATCCACCTGTCCGAGGGAGGGCACGGGAATGACAGGAGAGGCGTCACATGGGCTGGTGGGGACACTGGTCGCAAGGGCTTTTGTTACACACTGCAACACGGCCAGCTCCCTCTGACTCGCCAGCCACAGGGAAGAAATCACTCTCCAAAGACAACTCCTTCGTGGAATGGATGGGTCTATGCTGAGTCAACAGCTGCGTGACACCTCATAGTCTTAGCAAACATCACTGAGCACTCAGCACGGCTGGGCCACCGCTCTGCCTGCCTCCCCTGTGGGAGCTGCTGTGTCCTCACAAACACACAAGAGGGGAGGCTACGGCCCGCTCCGAGGGGAGTCAGCAGCAGAGAGGTCCCTGGGCACCTATCCCACGTCACCTCCCCTCCAACCTGAGCACACATGGGCCTGGCGCCAGTGAGGCACTAGCCAGGGCCGCTGCACAGGCCGCGCGGGGAGAGGCAGTGCGAGCTTCAGAGGAAGGTGAGGAGCTCCGTGCAGGGGTGCCTGCCAAGCCGGAAACCTGGCAGGGGTTACCACCACCCAGAGCATTACACACGGAGCCTGTGCGGGCTGCACACCACAGCCAGCGGGCTGCACACCACAGTGGAGAAACGACTCCACCCCGGACAGCAGCCAAAGGTGAGCACAGGCAGGAACCGATGCATCGGCAGACCCACAGAGCAACCTCCACTGGCTAAAAACACCACAGAAAACTTTAAGCGAGACATCTCTGCTTCTGGGCAGGGTGATCCAAAATAACACATGTCCACTCCACCAGGTGTACTGGTTAATAATGCGATTTTGTGATCAAAGAAAACACGATAATTTCAAGAGAAACATCAAAAGTGCTTTATTCAAAGTACAGACAGTCCTTGGGTTACGTCAGACTCAACATACGTCGTTTCGTGGTTACGTCACCATCTCCCATTTATTTATAAAAAAAGTTCTGTCATTTCGACGTATGTGCTTTATGTTTTTTCCTATTTATTTGCCACAAGTAAAGGTCAGGAATTGTTATCTTTCTTTTAAATTTCTTTTACTGTTTCAGTTCATTGCTGCTGTGTATGTGCTCCATGTGAGTGACACAGGTGCTTATGTAGGTGGGTTCCGACTTAGGGCGAAAATTGCATTACGTCGCGTCGTAGGAAAGGATCTCCGACGTAACCCGAGGACCTACTGTAATGTCCATCGCTAGCTACACATTTCCCCATCTTTCAGGTAATCTGTGGGTACCGTACCAATAGAACTTTTCTTGTTTTGAGGCAAACCATTCAGAGACCCAATTTTCCACTTCTTCGTACATTTTGAAGTGCTGCTCAGAAAGTGCATGTGCCATTGATCAGAACAAGTGGTAATCTGAAGGAGCAAGGTCTGGTGAATACGGCAGGT
>NW_005371038.1:790918-794191 GCF_000412655.1 Myotis brandtii | reverse complement strand
ATTTGGGATTCTCAAAATAAATCCACTTTTCATTGCCAGTCACAATTCGATGCAAAAAAGACTTTCTTTTGTGCCACTGAAGCAACATTTTACTGATGACTTTTCCGTTTTCCATTTGTCTTTCATTCAGTTGATGTGGCACCCACTTTCCTTCTTTTAAAATCTTTCCCGTTGCTTGTAAATGATCGGAAATTGTTTGCTGAGCAACGTTTAATCTTTCTGCAAGTTCGTTTTGAGTTTGACATGCATCTTCACCCAATAATGCTTGTAATTGTTGGTCTTCAAACTTTTTCGGTTGACCTGGACGTTCTTTGTCTTTCATATCGAAATCATCACTTTTAAAGGGTTTAAACCAGCGTTCACAAGTATCTTGAGCTGGAGCCTGTTCACCATAAGCTTCCCGAAGTATTCAGCAGCACTTTTCTTCAAAATAATGAATTAAAACTTCCCACAAATGCTCTTTTTTGGGGGCACGAAAATCAACATTTTTAAGCGTAAAAATATCTATGATGTTAACACCTTCAGCAAATTTGACATATGAAGTTCTAAAGCTTGTTGTCAATATCGCAAAATAGGATACATATCAAATCGCATATATATCAACATATGTATAACTCCATCTAGTGAAAAAAAAAAACCACATTATTAACAGATACACCTGGTACATAGGCCTAAAGCTCTGAAACACCATGACTTACTACAAATAGGATTTTTTAAGAATAAAAAATATGAAAAAAATACGCAAGTAAAAAGAGCATTTTGAAAAAGGAAATACGTTTTGAAAAAGCATCCCAGGCACTGAAAGCGTGCTCTGAGGCTACAGGAGCGTGAGCGCGGGAGCAGAGGCAGAAGAGGGCCCAGAAATGGCCCGAAGACGCAGGGTGAGCCGTGCAGAAGGGACCACTGGTCAGCCCCTGGGAAGAGCCGTCTGAGACTGAAATACATGCTACACAGACCAAATGAAACATGGAGAACAGGGAGAAACAGAATGTAAAACATGTTCATTACCTTGGAGGCGAAGGTCGAGGACTGACATAAAATCTCGATGTGATAAAAACGTAGGAATAAAAACTACTGACACACAAACATACTGCCTGCATGGTCAGAAAAAGGTGGAGAGAAACCAGGCTACTGACAAACCAGAAAAACATATACCACTCTCAACCAAAGGGCCAACTTTCTTGTTACACAAAAAGGTACTATCTATGCAACACAGATCAACTTCCCAAAAGAATATGAACAGCAGTTCACAGAAAGTGCCCTGCTCTTAACCAAGTGAGGATGCACGACCTCCCCCGAGGGCGGGGGGCCAGGAAGGGCAGGCCCAGCCGGTGGGGCCACTGTGACACATGCCCATGCCCTTCCATTCTCCAGCTGGAACCTACGGAGACAGGCACACAGCAAAGCAGTGTGCGAGGCACTGACCGACAGGTGTGAAGTCTGCACACCAGTGTGCCCTCTGCAGGAGGCCACATCTCTCTCTCTCTCTCTCTTTCTCTGTCTCACACACACACAGTGCTCATACACACACACAGCGCTCACACACACACACACACAGCGCTCACACACACACAGTGCTCACACACACAGCACTCATACACATACAGCACCCACAGCGCTCACACACACACACACACACAGCGCTCATACATACATGTGGACTATTGATGATACATACAAATATGGCAGTGGTGGCTGACTGAGGAGTTGGTGGGATTTGGGGGTTTTGCTCCTCAAAAGAAAGTAATGAAATGACGAGCCCACCCACACTAGTGAGCTGCACGGCATAGTCACAGTGCTCTTTGCTCTGCACAGACCCCCTCCTGGACAGGGAGAAGGTTCCCGGCACCTCGTACCCCGGAACTAAGTACATGATTTCTGAATTTCCTTTTGAGAGAGGAACTTCCCTAGTGCACATCCCCCACTAGGTGGGAATTGGAAACTCATTCTGCCTGGTGTGCCTGGGCAGGAACTTTCAAGCCCCACCTCCTTTATTCGCCCGCCTCTACTCCAGATCTCCCAGAAGAGCATGAGAGGTGATGAGGACTCAACCTCTGAGGACATAAACTTCCAAGAAACACACCAGTTCCAGGCAGGCTGGGAAGAGGGGAGGCGGGCATGTTCCTGAGATATAATTACAACTCATCACCGCAGACTGACGCCTAAATATCGCTGAGTCATCTCTCCCTCTAGGGGTCTCTGCCTCTGGTCCACCCCAGCCCTGGGGTTGACACAAACGCTATGAGCGGTGTGCTAACCCAGCGGCCCACTGCTGCTGTCCTCAGGAAGCCCGGCTTGTGTGGTTGGACTCTGGCTGGCAACAGAGCTGGGTTTAGAGAGGGCTCCTATCTGACCAGAGTGCCTACTGGGCCTCTGCTGCTTGAGGAACTGAGCTTTATGCTGAGAGAGAATCACTGATTGGCTGCCTCCTGCAGCACGCCCCACACTGGGGATCGAGCCTGACCTCGTAGTTCCTAAGTCAACACTCAATCATGGAGCACACCAGCCCGGCAAATCCAGACTTTTAATGAGCAAGTGGGCACAGGGGTCAGTCACGGACCAAACCAGGAAATTTAAAATAGACAAGAGCCCGGTGCGTGGCAGCCAGTCACCAAACTGGTGTGAGTGGCCAGTGACAACACCCCGCCCCGCAAGCTCCAGAGCAAACCTTTCCTGTCGCCAGAGGCCTGCAGGGCGGCCAGACCAGCCAGGAAGACCGCAGGCCTGGCTGCCACAGGGTAAGGCCCGTGGTGGGCAAATAAGCCCTGCAAACAAATGCCCCAAGCAAAAGGAAAGGAGGCCGACCGCACGGCCCACGCTCACTGCCGACTGGTGCGGGGCCAGGCCCAGACCCAGGACAGGCACCCTACCTTTCGACTGTATCTTCTCACAGTTGGGAGAGATGATGACGCACTTCAGCTTCCGGAGCTTCAGGTGTTTGAGCACCTCCCGCAGCCCCAGCACCAGCCGGCGTTTGGTCTTGGCCTTGACGGGATCTTTCTGGTACATACGGTCTTGGAAACGGACCAGCTCTTTCAGCAGCTCCGAAACACAGGCGTCAACCTCTTTACTGAGCACCTGGCTGCAGTAACTGGAAGAAACAGTCCATGCCATCAGCTTGCAGAGGCTGTGACACTGCAGCGCTGCCTGTCGCATGCCCCTGGGCAAGTCCCTCAGACGAGCAGTACTAATTGAAAGCGGGTTCCTGACTGGGTTTAAATAAAGCATCGAATCACCCTCCCCCACTGCCACCTACAAGGGAGAACCTCTGCG
>NW_005371038.1:764759-790873 GCF_000412655.1 Myotis brandtii | reverse complement strand
CCATTCCCTGTGCACCTCTCCTGAAAACACCCGGACAGTCTGTCCTGGAAAAAGAGTGGGGTGGGGAGCAGAGCTCCCTAAAAAATTCTGCAGAGAAATGAAACCACAAAAGGGAATCCAATCCCAGACAGTGTCGCTCAGTGGTTGAACATCATCCTAGGAACCAGGAGGTCATGGTTCGATTCCTGGTCAGGGCACATGCCTGGATTGTGGGCTGGATCCCCAGTGGGGGGCGTGCTAGAGGCAGCTGATCAATGATTCTCTTTCATCATTGATGTTTCTCTCTCTCCCTCTCCCTTCCTCTCTAAAATAAATAAAAATATATTCTTTTTTTAAAAAGGAAACCCAAGCCCTAGCCAGTTTGGCTCGATGGATAGAGCATCGGCCTGCGGACTGAAGGGTCCCAGGTTCGATTCCGGTCGGGGGCACATGCCTGGGTTGCGGACTCGATCCCCAGTGGGGGGAGCGGGGGCGCGCAGGAGGCAGCCAATCAATGATTCTCTCTCATCATTGATGTTTCTATCTCTCTCTCCCTCTTCCTTCCTCTCTGAAATCAATAAAAATATATTAAAAAAAAAAAAAAAGGAAACCCAAATGTCATGCACGGTCACTCACTAACCATTGCCCCAACAGAAAACCTGGATTTACAGGCACCCCTGCCATCACATCAGGAGGACGAGAGCCCTTGTAGAGGCAGGTTCAGCAGCCCTCAGCTTCCAGTTTGAGCACGTCAGGAGGGGAGAACCCCTGCCCAAGGCCAGAGCAAGCACAGCCCACCCCGGCCCCACGCGCTTACTCACTCCCTGAACCTCCGGCTGTGGATCTTGGGGCAGCTGGCACCTTCGGGAGCCAGGGAGCAGGTCGCTGCCTCCTTATGGATCTCAGCTCCCAGCGGCTCTTCTGACTGGCTCTCTCCCGCAGGAGAGGAGCACATGGATGCTTCTGCTCCCCCCGGAGCATCACAGAAAAGCAAGTCACAGCACAACACCTGTGGGGCTGGGGCCGGGCAGTGTCACCAGGGCAGCCAGAGGCACCCCACACCCGCCGCTCGCAAACAGGGCTGCTGAGCACCGTGGCTGGCAGCAGAGATGGGAATGGCTGGGGGAAAAAGGAAGAACTCGGCAACTTTCTGTTCTTCCTGCAGGTGTCTTTCTGACCCCAACTTATTTTTATTGTGGCAAAATATTTATAAAATTTACATTTTAACCATTTTTAAGTGTGCAGTTCAGTGGCCAAATTTATATTTTAATTTTGAAATTTAACCTGAAGTTCCTATCAGGAAATTTAAAAAGCAGGTTTTTAGTTCTGAATTTTTTGCACTTAAATGCTTGAGACTATTCCCTCATCAAATAATCCTTAAATCAGAGCTGAACTCAAATATCTACACTATGAGAATCTCAACGGGTGTGTTTTAAACACATCAGACAGGATTCCATAATGGCTCAGGTCCCCCAAATGTTCCTTCTAGACATTTCCAGAGCTCACGGGAGGCTCCAGCTCACCAGAGAAGGAATCTGGGAGCACACATCACACCAGCCAGGATGGCAGACACAACAAATGCAATGCCCTGCAATGCCCTCTCCCCAGTGGGCGGAACTGGTAGCACCTGGCAGCCTGTCTGGCAGGAGCCTCCAAGGCTGGATGGCAATGGACCCACCTGCCACCCGCCTGGGGAAATGGCGCAGGAAGGAGCGCTCCGCCCTCTGCACACTCTCCCCACACTGCCACAGGGACTGCGTCTAATGGCACCGTGGCACACTCCCACACCTGGACGCTGCACAGCAGTGACAATCGGGAACTGCCCCATGGGCACAGACAGACTGCTGGCCAGAGGGACACCACTGCCAGACTCCCTGGGAAGGAAGCACGCACGCTCACCGGGGCTGTGGTTGGGCAGGCCCTGGGCCGGGCCACGGGGAGCTGTGCGTGGCTGCTCTGCTCCTGATGTTGGTGCTGTGCTCGTCTGTGCAGTCATCAAGCTATATGCTTAGGGTCTGCGCTCTTTTCCGAGTGTCATTTAATAAAAAGTTACTAAACACGTTGTTTTCATGGCACTGTGTCTCGCACACTCATGGGAAAACGGCTTTGCAGTTGATGGGGCTAATCCTGAAAGCTACTTCAAGTCGCCAGGACCATCCAATGCCACACAGATCGAACTCGGGGCCTCATCCCCTGCCCGCACAGACCCCCACTGTCCATGGGGACAGCCTCTCACTGTCCGGCTGGGTATCTGAAAACTTCTGCATGCTAGCGGCGGAGGCTGGCGGAATCCCGGGGGGGTCTGCTGCACATGGTTGCCCCAACTGAAGGCGCAACCAACAGAACTGGTACCTGTGGGCTCCTCCTGCTCCAGAGCAAGGTCGTCACCACTCTCTACATCTTGCACATCGTCACCGGCCAGAGCGGGGCTCACAGCATTTTCCTGGAGACGCTGCTGCTTTCTCTCCTCCCGTTCTTTCAAAATAATCTTTAAAATTGAATAAATGATTAAAGCACCTAAATACTTGTACTTACAAATAAGCTCTTTTGCAAAATAAACCACCCGAGGTCGGCTTACTGGCAGGTGCCCATCATGCCTTCACAGCTGCAACATGGCCCCACCCCGGCCCGGGGGTTGGCCCAGGAGCAGCATGTCCCCTCGCTCAAGTGCACCGAGCAGGTTGTGTGCAACCTGGGTTCTGATGCAACGGTGCAGCTCGACAGGCACCTGGTCTCAGGCAAGACACCTGCTCCCCACCTGAGACTGACCACACACCTCAGGCTGCGGAGAATTAAATGAAGAAACCTGTGCAACAGCCCTGACTGAGAATCTGCCAGGAAGTGTCCAATATTCACCGAATCTGAACAGCAGATTCGCCTCAGGTGGGATGAGGGCATCAAGTAAAGAAGGAGAATGTAACTCTCCCCATTTCTCATTTTCTGTCCATGTCACTGCAAAGTATTTAAAAAATGGCTTCCCTCCGCCCGGCCGCACAGACCCCGGAAGCAGAGGCACCAGAAGCTCAGTTGGTGGAGCATTGTCCTGATTGATAACCGCAAGGCTGCTGGGTCACTCCCCTGGTGGGGGCAAGTAAGGAAGGCAACCTTTCTCACATAGAGCGCGCGCTCTCTCTCTCTCCTCCCCTCATCCCCCAGGCATGTCGTCGGTGAGAACTAAAAAAAACAAAAAACAAAAAAACCCCAGCACCCCACTTCGCATGCCCCACGACGCCGCTTTCACCTCAACCCTGAAGACCTAAAGCCTCAGAGCTGGAGAAGAACAACCAGGCTCTCTAGGGCAGTGGTCGCCAACCTTTCGGACCTCACGGACCACCAGATGGTGACCGCTGCTCTAGGGCCCGGTTTCATCACTCACCTTCTTCAATGATGTCGGCTTCTTGGCTCTGGGGACCTCCCTCTGCTTCCCCTTCTTCATCAGGGGAGCGCTGGAGTCCAAGGGGTTGTGCGGGGTCTTCACCTGGCTGAAGCGGTGGCCCTTCTTCCCCAACGTGGCCTCTTTGGAGAGAACAGGAACTGCCCCGACTGCAACACAGTGAGGATGCAGGTCTCAGGGAGGCCCCGGTGCCGTCCCCGCAGCCAACTGCCCCGTGGACGGTCTCGGGCAACGACGCCAGTGAAACAGTACCTTTCAGTGGGGCTCCAAAGAAAGTGTCAATGAATTTAGGAAGAATCGTCTTCCTATCCCTCTATGAAGTCTCTTGTTTCTCAGTGAAGTCTATTAATGTGTGACCTCACTTGCTGACTGAGGGCACTTCTGGTAGTCTGCACATACGATGGCTCTACTTCCTACCCCTTATTCCTCCTCCCAGGAAATAGTTCATCTGTGTATGCTTCCCTGTACTTTATAATTAGGAAAATTTCCAACATTACAGCAAAGAGAACAGAATAACAACAAAACCCATGTACCCACTGCCCAGCTTCAACAACCATCAAGAATCTCCCAAATGTATTGACCCACATTTGGTCAGCATGGCATTTCAGTTACTAGTGCTTTGTTAATCGGGTGTATCCATGCAATCTCACCTGTCGGGTTCTCTGCTACAGTGTGGAACGAGTCCACCGTGCCCTTGCTCTGCGCCATGTCCAGCCTTGGCCGCGGCACAGATGCTGTTTATCTGTGGAAACCTGCTCCCACCATTACGTTTGAAATGTATGTGTAACTGGCTTGATTCTTGTCATCGGCTTTTCTTGAAAAATGAGTCATACCAACCCTGCTCACACAGGCGTGCTCTCCCATCCCAATGCCACCCGAGTTCAGGACCCCCACTGGGCCCCTGCACCGCCCACTGCAGCCCTCCAGCCCTGTCCCTCCTGTCTGCACCCCGTGCCATGTGACTTGCCATAGTGTTAACGGGGGACCTGGGCAAGGAGGGCCCTTCCCAGTGGAAGCCCCAATAAAGGCTCTGGCCTAACCCCCCCTCCCTCCTGCCCACCTGGTCTTCTCCGTGTGGCTCTGCATGCTGTCTCCTGTTTCCAGGACCTGGGAGTAGGATAAGCTTTGCTTTTTCTTGAGCTTCTCCTGTGCTTCCTCCTGTGGCCACACCTGACTGACCATATCATCAAAAAATACATAACAAGCCTCGGCTGGGTTGCTTAGTGGTTAGGTCCAAGGGTTGGCCCATGGACCTAAGAATCAAGGGCATGTCCTTCAGTTGCAGGCTCGATCCCCAGCCTCAGTCAGGGTGCATGCAGGAGGCAAACCAATCGATGTTTCTCTCCCTCTATCTCGCCTTCCCCTCCCTTCTCACTCCCCTCCACTCTCTAAAAAATCAATGGAACTTTTACCATTTGCAACAGCATGGATGGAGCTGGAGAGCATTATGCTAAGCAAAATAAGCCAGTCAGAGAAAGATAAGTATCGCATGATCTCACTCATATGTGGGATATAATGAACAACATAAACTGATGAACAAAAACAGAACCAGAGACAAACACTGAACAGACTGTACAACCTCAGAGGGAAGGCAAGTAAGAGATCAACCAAAGGACTTGTATGCATGCATATTAGCATAACCAATGACACGGACACTGGGGCAGTGGGGGACTGTCCTGAGGGGTGGGGGTGGTGGGTCGATTGGGGAAGGAGACATATGTAATACTTCAAACAATAAAAACAATTTTTTAATTATAAAAATACTTCAGGATAAAAAAGCTTCTTAATCATTTCCTTAGGTGCCTACATTTTTCTTTTAAAAATAAATTTAATAAACTACCTCAGAAGGAGGAAACATACTGAAAAGACTATAGTGGCAAATGTGCATCTTCTTTTGTTGACGTATTGCCAATTTTAACATCTTGGCTCTCTGAGGCTTTTCAGAGGCGAGAATGGTGTTATCAGAACTGAGCCGACACTGTTATGAGGTGCGACCCAGGGACAGGCAGGTAATTCATTTCTACCAGATTCAGCTTTGTTTAAAGCTGTACAGGGCACTTATGTATCATGAGATTTTCAGGTACACAATGCCACCATATCTATTTCTTAAAATCATACTTAATTTTTTCAATGGTTATGGTAAAATACATAACATAAAATCTACTATTTTGACAGTTTTTAAGTGCACAATTCAGTGGCATTAATTACGTTCACAATGTTGTGCAAGCATCACCACTACCCATCTCCATAACTTTTTCATGTCCCAAACTGAAAATCTGTCCCCCTTAAACAGGAACTCCCCATCCCCCCTCCCCTCAACTCCTGATAACCTATACTCTACTTTCTATGAATTTGCCTATTCTAGAAAATTAATGTAGTGGAATCATACAATATTTTTCCTTTTGAGACTGGCATATTTCACTTAACATGTTTTCAAGTTTATCCACGTTGTAGCATATGTCAGAATGTCCACATTTTATCCATTCATCTGTTGATATATATTTGGGGTGTTTCTACCATTTGGCTATTATAACTAATACTGCTATGAATACTGGTGTTCAAATGTCTGTATCTGTTTTTAATTATTTTGGATAAACACAGAGGAGTGGAATTGCTCTGTCAATGGCAACTCTATTCCCCATTCTGAAGAACCACCAGACTGTTTTCAAAAGTAGCTGCATCATTTTACATTCCCACCAGCAGTTTAACAGGGCTCCAAGTCCTCCACACCTCACCAGCATGGGTCATTTTTGTGGTTTTGCTTATAGCTACAGAGGAGGTATGAAGAACTACCTCAGTGAGGTTTTGACTTGCATTTCTCTAATGACTGATGATGATAAATATCTGTTCATGTGCTACTGGCCATTTGTATATCTTCTTGTGGAGAAATGTCTTTTTAAGTGTTTTAGCCCATTTTTTGAGTTTGTTACTGAGTTGTAGTTCTTATATATTAGAGATCAAACGCTTATCAGATAAGATTTTCAAATATTTTCTCCCATTCTATAAGTTGTCTTTTCACTTTCTTGATAATGTCCTTTGGTACACAGATGTTTTTAATTTTGATGAAATCCAATTAACCTATTTTTAATACTTTTGCTGCCTGTCCTTTTGGTGTCTGAACTAAAAATCCAATGTCTAATTCAAGAGCATGGAAATTTACCTGTTTTCTTCTCAGAGTGTTACAATTTTAGCTCTCATAATTAGGTCATTGGTCCATTTTGAGTTCATTTCTGTTTATGTGAGGGTCCAACTCTATTCTTTAACATGTGGAAATCCAGTTGTCCCAGAATAAATGTTCTTTGTTCTTTTAATGAACTCAGCACCCCTGTCAACAATCCACCGGCCATGCATATGTGAGTTTACTTCTGGACTACCATTTCTATTCCAATGGTCTGTCTACCCTTATTCCAGTACCATACTGTTTTGTTTATAAATGACTTTTGATTACAGAAGAAAAGTCACAAAATAGTCTATCTGAAAAACAACTTCCAATTGTTTGAGATTAAAAGGCCCTTTTACCTGAAAACACCACTGGTTTGGAGGACTGCTTTGCATTCTGGGAGTGCTGCTTCTTTTCCAGTGCTGTCAGCATTCCCCCCAAATCCAACTGTACTGGAGTTTGGCTCTTCTTTCCACTTTTAAAATTATTCTAAAAAGTTCAAAAATTATAAGTTTATTTATAACAATACATTTTACAAGCTGTGCTTTTCATCTTATGACAAAAAATCATATAATTAAAGATAAAATGAAATAGATTTAGAGACTGTAAAAATCTTAAATAAAGAGAAAAACCCAAGCAATCCCCACATTCCACCGGGGTTATTTCCTCCCTCTCTTCTCATAACACTGGGTTACATTAAACCACCTACAATTATGTCTACATCTCCCCTGTATCAGTGTACATCTACAGACAAGAAACCAACCCTTGTATGAAGTCTTTGGCTCTAACAGTTTGCTGTATGTGAGGCTAATTGGTCAGTATTAGTGCCTTGTTAGCTCCATTCATTCTTCAATTGCCCAAGTGAGCCAATCAGCTGCCATGAAACAGATTTACCCAAGTCCCATCACACCAGCAGGTGAGTGCCACATTTAGACACAAAGTTGGAGGTACTCTCAGCAAATGTGACTTCTGACACAGTTGGGCTCTGGGTTTGAGACAGTAATGAAAGCTGTGCAGGCAGGTTGTGGCACGTGCTTTAGCACCGTCACTTCTGCTCTCCTGCCCACTGTTTTCTTCTCTGACACCACACCCACTGGCTAAAGGCTCCGTCACGGTGCCAGCACTCGGTGCAGTACAGGTGGGTACATCATAACATGGTCATGCAAAGTTAATTCACACAAGGGTGTAGAATTCTTCCTTCCACAAATGTGAAACATTACCTCGATTTGAAAGGCAAAATGACAATGAACCTGCCCAAAGCACAGAAGTTCCCCATTTAGATCATGAGCCTTAAGTTCATTCCTGAACCCACGGGGCGGGGACAAGGAGCAGCAGCTCTCCCGCTGTCTGACTACTTAGAGTGAAACTGGACGGCTCGGTTGTTTTCCTTCTGTCAGACACTACTGCCTCACAAAGGAATTCTTGGTCCCTGAATACAGGGAATCACCAGTTTTTCTTTAAATCAGCATCTCATAGGCAGTACGTATTTGCCTCCTTTCTGATATAGCAGTGGTAATTACCAACAGTCTTATTACAAAAGTGACAGTGTTTTAGCTGAAAAGCAGTTCTGCTTCAACATACCGAATGCCTCCAATGAAGGAAGAAATAAAAACAAAACCGGTCTCCACAAAGAAGTCTGGAAAGCAGTTTTGTCTTAAGAGTCAGTTTAGCAAGAAAAGTTAAGCCTAAAGCAATTGTGGGTTTCAATCTAAAATTTACCTGTGGCTGCTGCTTAGATTGACATTTCCGTGACTCTACTCTGTCTCTGTCTCTTCTTTCAGATGCAACTGCCAGAATGGGAAACTCTTCAGTATCCTAAGTAAACCACACACCCTTTAGCGCTTCATGAATCGTGAGACCCAAGTATGCCCAAGTGAAGCCTTCTCCTTGCTCACATATTCTACGGTAAGTTCCCACGGAAGGGCTCAAAGGTTGATACAAAACAGGCCAAAAACTGTATCATAAGGGCTTCAGCTTAATTTTACATAGAACCAATTTAAAGACCATAGTTCTAATCTCCTGCTCCACAGAGCAAGAGTGGGGACCCCAAGGAGTCCACAGACTGCCCCTAATGACCATGGCATCAGAGTGTTCAGCAGCCACCCTTCAATTACTCTTCGCATTTTGCATCAATCCAGACTCAGGGCATGTCAGTGTCCTGTCATGTTGCTGAACCCAGGCTGGAAAATAGAGAGGGGGGGGGCAACAGGCCTCTAAACCACATTTACATCCTTTAAAATGTCTTGTGTGCTCTGTCAACATTTTAGGTGCCTTGGAGAAGTTATGTGAGAAGAGCAGAAATATGAAATATTTATTGGCCAAACCATAATGCTATGCCATGATCATAGTTCTTCAAACACAACCCACCATTCTCAAGGGAATGTTCCAAGAGCCTTGGGAACCCCCAGATTGAGGGAAAGCCTCGGCCTGACCCTAAGCGGGGCGCCCAGGCAGCCCTGCTGACCTCCTGCAGGCCCCAGGAGCCACGCTGCTGAGTCTACTAGCGCAGACCCGGGAGAAATAGGGTTCGAGCCCAGGACGCCTGGAGGACAGGGACATTCTTGGAGTACCACAAGGACAACAATTTAAAGAGTGCTTTTGCAAGTCCATGACATTCTTGTGACCAGGGCCCATGATGGCTCCCTGGTATTTTAAATTTCTCTCTCTAGTGAAGCACATTATAATAAGATTTCTGGATAGAAAAGGAGGCCCTGCAAAAGCCAGCATGCCAAAGTGAAGAAAAAAACATGTAAAGAAGATATTTATGAGAGACAAATATTAGTACTATGGTGTATAAACTATTGAATTTCAATATAAGAGTTTTGTCTCTAGACCCCAATGTTTATTGAGTGCCTGCTATGAGGCTTTCTTCACTGGCCAAAATGAAGATGTGAAGAAAATGGATAATGGCTCTTTTCTTCAGCACTAGGTGGGCTATTATTAAAGAAAATGTTGAAGATTTTCACTTAGGAAACCAGTGAACCCACATTTCTATTAAGACGGACCCATATATCACACAAGGGGGAAATAAATATGTACTTCAATCCGTGGTGGCTCTTGTGCTGTGTGAACTTCATATTTTGATTTAAACTTTTCTTTCTTTTTCTTATTCCTTCTTGAGGCTTCATTTTGCTCAGAATCACCACCTTGTGATGCTTTGCACTAGAAACAACAACAAAATCATGGTTTTTTAGGACATTCAATTAAATGTTTAATTCCATGTATTAGAGCAAAATTAAGTTATCAACTTGTATAATCACATGGCAATTTTATTCATAGTTTGCCTCTTCATTCTCTATTTTCCAAAGAGCTAGCATTCTGGAGAATAATTCGGAAGAAAAAAAAATCTGTGAAAATAGTTGTGTTCAATATTTTGAAACTGGTAGATTTAGACAGAACCCAGTTTTCAGCCCACGGAGAACAGGTTAATAATTCTACTAATTCCGACTTGAAGTCCCTTCACAGATCCAGGTGTGCCATCTCCATCACCGGGGCCCAGGGGTTCCTACAACTGACTACACATGACAGTCACCTGTACAGCCTTCAAATCAGAACGTCTGGCCCATCCCAGACATCCTGAATGTGACGTTAGCATCCCACCCTCGCCTCAGGCTGGCCTTTCCCAGTCCCGGTCCCCCACACTGTGGCCTCAGGGCTTTCGCACTATCACTCACACGGGTTGAGGCTAAGACTGCACCCCCATTTCAGCTCCAGTCTCCCTCCTCTATCTGGCCTCTCCTCCACCCTCCTTGCTACTTGACAGCTTCTGCACCTGTCTGCACAGCACTGTCCCTCTGCATCCGAACGGGGTTCTCAAGGTTTTTAGGGACCCTGTTTTATCCTCAATGGGAACTTATCATTCACAGCTAAAAGCCTCAGTGGCCATTAAAGAGTGTTTATCTACTGACCTGGGGTGGGGGTGGGGGGGCTGTCTATGATGTTTTGTAAAGTGGATAGGGCAACTTTAATGTGTATAAAATGACCATATTTTTGTTAAGGGGGAAAAAAGTTAAAAAACAAAAAAAAACACCCTATTTGTTTATGTTTTCAGGAACCTGAGGTGGGGTACATACCAGGTTGGAAATGCAGGCTTCCTTGGGGGTTTGGGGGGCACAAAGAGGTATAGGAAAGATGACCTTTTCCATAACTAGATCCTTTTAGCATTACGTTTGTTATTTTGGTAATAAAAACTTACAACCCTGAAAGTTTTAAAGAAAAAAGCCATTATGACCCCTAATATCCCTGCTGTGTATAATGAAAAGCAATCTAGGTTCTAAGATTACAGGGGATCGTCCTTTTATGACCTTTTAAAAACGATTCTTAGAAATTAAAAAATCTGCTAACTATCCGGAAAACCACTTCGGACAGGAACTTGGCGGCTGCAGCCAGAGGGGCCTGAGCAGCCAGTGCCCAGAGGTCGGCGGGGCCTGGGAGCTAGCGGTGTATCAGAGGGGTCTGACCTGCACCTGTTCTCACGTGAGTGCACAAAGCTGTGTGGGACAGCACACAGGCCTGTCTCCCTCTCACTGTCGCCTGCACACATTTCCTCAGTCAACCAGGCACCAGCGCCCAGCGCCCACTTGGGCAGGATGTTTGTGACACTTTGGACATCAAAAAGTAGCCTCACACCCCAACACTGGGAACCCCCACACTAAAGAAATGCAACCAACATCCACCTACAGGAATCTATCAGTACACTGAAAATCAGGAACAAAATCGAGACTAATGAAAAAGGCTCTTCAAGATACAAATCTAGGGATCAATAAAAATGACAGCTTAAACTGATTAGAACTAAAAGGAAAAAATGGATTCTAAAATGCTACCTTACAGTATGTAAGCTGGAATCAACCAAGAATCAGTAACATATACCAAGTGAATGTAAAAACATGGACTTGAATTACTGTGCTCTCAGTCCCCTGGCAGGTAAAAGGAAATTGATTTAAACTCAATAAACAGAGACTGGGAGAAAGAATGCAGCACCAGAGCATACATTTCTGCCAGCTTCTCTCCTCGAAAGAACTCAGAATGGGGCACAGCTATGTTAGCCCACTGGCCTGGAGTGTGCCTCCTCACTCATGCAAAGCTGCCACTTGTATTCCTTGCTAAGGGCCTATTCTTTTTTTCAAGGTTCAAGCAACCAACTCAGGTGACACCCGCAGTACAGAATGAAACACTGTCAGTCAGGATTTGAGAAACAAATAGAAGTCCAGCCAGCGGTACACGAGACCCACATTATCTGAATGGATGCATACCTTTTTAGTTGAGTGGACAATGGGTTTCTCTCTGTTGTAGGAAGGATCCGAAGATAAAACTTGAGAAGATGATTTGCTACCATTTTTAGGATCTGCTGATGAAACAACCGTCTTTAGGTTTATCACAGAAGTAACAATTCTAGGGGCTGATGATGACTCTGTAGGTAACGTCTGACGGACAACATAACCCATTGGCGTCCAGGATAACTCTGCTCAGAGATAACCACAATTGGGGAACAGTCTCAACAGCAAACACAAACTCCTTAGAGATTCCAAACATGCATCACGTGAGAGAATTACTCAGGCATAATTAAATTTAGGCTGTTCAAAACATTCTCTTGGGAAGGACGATATTCACTAAACGTGTTTTCCTAGGAACATGCATGCTGAATTTACTTGTTAGGTTAACCGATCTTCCTAGAAACTGGTTTTCACTTAGGGTTGTTCAGTTAAAAAACAGCAATCCTCAATTACGTCCACGTGGCAAACACACGGAATTAACGAGCTAAAGATCAAATATTCGCCCTACTAACCTTGATGTGTATCTTTAACAGCAGAAGTCAAAGGTCACTAGACTTCAGCTATCACAATAACTGGAAATTTATTTCTTTTTAGAGCAGAGGCATAAGCACAGCCACACTACTCCTTAGGTGCCCATGAAACTCTATATACAGACAAAACAAAAGGACAGCCATCAGGACATGGGCAAGACATGTCAGCAGCCTGTGGCTACCCCAGACGATAAGACAGACTGTTCCTGTCACCACAGAGCTACACACCCTTAGAGAAGTTTGTAAGTGAAGATCTTTGTACCAAACATACGAATGCAAAAGACAACATACCTGTGGGTAAATCAGGAATAATTTTGTGAAAATGTCTTCTATTAGGAAAAGCTACTTATAAAGATTTCAAGAGCAGACTCTATTGAATGCTCTCTGAATATTACTTCTTAGCCAGGACAGGACATACTGGCAGCTCTCCAAGTGTGGCCTCAGGCTCCCAGGACCCTTGAAGTCAAAACTGCTTTCCTGACAGTAGGAATGTGTTACCTGCGTCTCTCTCTGCCTTTCTTCTCCCCCCCGCCTCTCTTTTACAAAGATTGCAAAGGCAGGACAGAGAAAAAGCCAAATGGCAAGGCAGATCTACAGAGCCAGCCACTGAAGAGTTGCAAAAAAAAAAAAAGTCTGCTCTCCTTATTGCCTTACTTTTGTGGAAAACAGTTATTTTTCATAAAAATGCTATGTTACTTTTAAGTGAATTAGTAAGTATTTTTGAAATTACTGTTTAACTTCAAATATTGCAAATACTGACAGTTGTCTAAACCAGCGGTCACCAACCTTTCAGACCTCACGGGCCACCAGTGGTCCGTGGACTACAGGTTGGTGACCGCTGGTCTACACAGAAGCTCTGTGGGGCTGTGTAAAGGGTATTAAGGGTTCCTGAGACCAAACACCATGAGAACCTCTGGTACAGGTAACACTTAACGAAGCTACCATTTTTGAGTTGATAAATTTTTTCACTGAACTGAGTAAACATTTCATTTAGAATTCTTTGCTATCCTACACTCCTTACACATACATGGAGATCTCATCTACTTCAATCTTCCAAAAACATTGTCAGTTTATCAACAACCTTTCACCTGCCTTAAAGAAGGCTTTAAGATAAAAGGTGCACTAGACTAAAAATGAACTTAAAAACAGACAACTGATTTTTGAAAATGGTATTTGGTAGCCACTCTTACCTCCTGCACATGGAGAGGAATTGGTAGCAGCATTATCAGTTACAGAGTCAGTCGGCTTATTATTTTTCACCACTATTTCACCCTAAAGAGCAAACCAGTTATTTAAAAAGCAAACCAGTTATTTTCTTACTATTTCAAATGGGAAAGTAATCATTTAATTTTTAAATACAGCTTCCTTGCCATTCTTAAAATCTTCAAAATATGTGCTAATTAAAAATTCCAAATACCTAAATATGTAAAGTGAAAAGTTAAATTGTTTCCTTCTGCCAATTCTCTCTCTAGCAGAAAATCACCCACAGCTTAGCTAGCATCTCTCTACTTCTTGGTCTAGGACAGCGGTTCTCAACCTATGGGTTGCGACCTCTTTGGGGGTCGAATGACCCTTTCACAGGGGTCGCCTAAGACCATCAGAAAACACATATATAATTGCATATTGTTTTTGTGATTAATCACTATGCTTTAATTATGTTCAATTTGTAACAATGAAAATACATCCTGCATATCAGATATTTACACTACGATTCGTAACAGTAGCAAAATTACAGTTATGAAGTAGCAATGAAAATAATTTTATGGTTGGGGGTCACCACAACATGAGGAACTGTATTAAAGGGTCGCGGCATTAGGAAGGTTGAGAACCACTGGTCTAGGAGATAATTTTTATATAGATCCTAATAATGGGATCACATCACACATCTTAAGCAACCTTTAAAAGATCCACATATCAGACAACTTTTGCATCAGTGCAGACGTGCCAATACCATTCTTAAAACCCGAGTGCCCCCACAGGAATGCTAAAGCATCATGTACTGAGCCTACACACCAAAGTTCCAAAGTCCCTCCAAACATCCACAAAGATAACAAATATATGCTTGTAATAGGTGCCCACTTTTATAAAGACAGAAAGCTGCCACAAACGGAACATGAGGTCCAGGGGGGGGGGGGGGGGGGGGGGAGGCGGTGAGTATATTAAGAGACATCTCAAAGTGACTGACAGAATTGAAGGTAAGAGGAAACTGATAAATTCAAATTTGAATAGTTTGAAAATAAATTCTAAAGCTGATACACTTCATAAGCTTAACCATTTTGCCATTTCATACCTAAATCCAATAATAAAAAATAAAATAATTGAAACACAGTCTGTTCTTTTAATAAATGTAATTTATATTCACCAAGGCCAATGAAACACTAGTAGTGCCTCCCCTATTCAAAAATGGTTAGGCCGTCCTGGCCTGTGTGGCTCAATGGTTTGAATAGGGATGAGGAATGTCCGGCCCGCAGGCCCTATAAGACCCAAGAAAATCATTTGGTCTGGCCCTGTCAAGGCTTTAGGGTGAGTTAATTAAATGTCTGACCAAATATAGCAGGCTAATTTTTAAGTTGATAATTTTGCATGGCCTTCAAATGATGTTATATCCAAATGGCCCCTGGCAAAAAAAAAAAAAGGTTCCCCATCCCTGGGTTAGAGCATTGGCTCACACACCAAAGGGTTTGAATCATGGTCAAGGGCATGTACCTGGGTTGCAGGTTCCATCCCTGGCCCCAGTCAGCAGGAGGCAACCAATCGATGAGTCACTCTCACATAGATGTCTCTGTCTCTGTCTGTCTCTCGCTCTCTCCCTTCCTTCCACTCTACCTAAAATCAACAGAAAAATATCCTCAGGTGAGGATTACTTTCAACAATAAAGACAATTTTTAAAAAAAACCAACGAAAAAAGAAGCTATTGGGTCTTATAGTTCACATACTAGCAATTCCAGAATTTAGCTTCTTCATGATTATGATTGTATTAATAAAAATTAACATTTAAACAAAATGGTTAGGTCAATCATATAAATCAATATCAAAGACCCAGTGCAGCAGTTATGTTTTCAAAGAGTATTTAAGATATGAAAAAAATGCCAATTTCTAACACAAGCCCGTACGTATGTATGATCCCCGAATGTACAATTTTCACAATGTACCATTAACAAAAGATTACTAGTAAGTGCTAAAGATGGCTTTCTCTTGACTATACAACTTCAATTACTTTTTTTTTTTAATATATTTTATTGATTTTTTACAGAGAGGAAGGGAGAGGGAAAGAGAGTTAGAAACATCAATGAGAGAGAAACATCGACCAGCTGCCTCCTGCACACCCCCCACTGGGGATGTGCCTGCAACCAACGTACATGCCCTTGACCGGAATCGAACCTGGGACCCTTGGATCCGCAGGCTGACACTCTATCCACTGAGCCAAACCAGTTAGGGCTACTTTTTTTTTTTTTCCTTCACATTTTTTTGGTGTTCAAAGATACTACTAGTATAAGAAGGAAAAAGGTTTCTTTTAAAGGGAAATTTAAAAAACAAATGCAGCGCTAGCTGGTTTGGCTCAGTGGATAGAGTGTCAGCCTGCAGACTGAAGGGTCCCAGGTTTGATTCCAGTCAAGGGCACATGCCTGGGTTGCGGGCTTGATCCCCAGTGGGGGACTTGCAGGAGGCAGCCAATCAATGATTCTCTCTCATCATTGATGTTTCTATCTCTCTTTCCCCTCTGAAATCAATAAAGATACATTTTAAAAATAATAATAAATAAAAAAATAAAAAAACAACTGCATACAGAATTCATGAGTGTGAGTAGATAAGGTAACAAGCATGTAAATCTCACACGCTTCATGTCCACACATGCAGCCCTCACCTCTAACAGGTGACCTGACATAGAGTCAGTCATGCTCCTGGCCTGTTCTACTTTGTACAGTGCTCTTGGGCTGGGAATTGCCCACTGCAGCCCTGGCCAAATTGTGGAGCCCCTCGACTGCTCAGCCATTCCACACACTCCACTGGCGCCCAGAGGGTCACGCCCCTGCCACATGAGACCGAGTCTTCCACTTCACTCAGCCTTACCACGTGACAGCAAAGTCCCTGGGAATGGCATACCTTCTGCACACTGTCAGCAGGACCACCCAGCCTGGGGCTCTCGTGTCCAAGCACCCAGGACAAGGACAGAAAGTGGAGATCCTCTCTTCAGGAGGTAAGCAATCGGGTGAGCTATTGTCTTGGTAGTTTCGTCTTTCTCCTTGCCTGCACACTGGGAAGCGTCCCACCCTTCCTTGATCTGAGATCGGTCAGAGTGATTTTAGGGAACAGTAACCCCATAACGTTTTTCCTGAAAGCCTCTAACACTTTGAGATCAAAGTGTGAACATGTGTAATTTAAAATTACTAAGTGGCAAACTGAATGCTCTTCACTGCAGTTACTATCACTGAATTCGCTGTATCATTAACAAAAGAGGTACAGATAAAAAGCCTGGAAAACCAGAAGTTACACTATGTAGTTTTAAATACGACTATTTGGGTAAATAAAATTTTTGTCTGTATTGAAAAGTGCTGTCAGCACACAATGCTAGACGTGCGATGCTAGAAGGGGGCTGTGCAACCAGCAGGATTCATGCTAAAATATTCTCCTGGACCTTTGACCTACCGGATGAAAGTAAGTGCACTAGGTGATTCTTTGAAAAGAATGACAGCAGGAGGTGTCATGCGTCCTGTAAACCGTTCACACAGTGAAAGAGAAAGGGGGAAGGAAACGGAGGAGAGGAGCCTGCACTCACCTCTAACCCGGGAGCGGGTTTCACCACTTCTCTCCCCAGGGAAGTGTCTGTAGAGGCAGAGCGTGGAGGCCCCCACTTGGGCTGTTTTGGTGTCTCTACTATCTCACTGTTCTCTGCACCCTGCAGTTTAGGAAAATCCAACCTGGTAAATTCAAACTCAGGTTTGGAGGCAGGTCCACACTTTTCAATGATTCTGGATTTCCTGTCTGTTCGTTTATGATAACCATCTGTATTTACAAATTAAAAGTAGAGGAAATTTTAGGTGATGATCTGTACTCAGGCTTAAGTTGCAGAATAGAAAATCTATTGCTATAGATGCAACACGTTATTGTCCAAACAGCCTAACTTTGCTAGTGCTGTTAACCTTCTGTGTTACAGTATAAACATACATGACCGTAAGTCTGCTCTGGTTGGGCCATCAAGCAGAAAAACCAAAACACTGTAAATTTTAGGAGTAATTCTAAGGTTGATGAGATAGTTACTTTGGCCTGATTGTACATCTGGGCATTTTGATTTTTCTTAATACACATTTTAGAGTTTTGCAAATTTAAAGAGACACTAACACATTTCCTTTAAGTAATAAATGGTCCCTAATTTAGTTTGCTAGAACAAACTGGAGAGAAGTAGAATTGAACTTATAACCTCTGTCCTATCTTTCTCCTTCAAATGCAAATAAATGACAATGTAGGTTGCAATGCATAACATCTCTGTGTTTAATTATAAGGCCAGAGTCATATAGTTAACCGCTCAACTTTCCTTTCACCTTTCCATGCACCAGACAGTTTGTAAGTGAAATCAATGCAAAGAGGAAAATGTATACACCAAGTCACATAAATGGCACCTGTAAATAAACGACAGACCTTTCCCAGTGAGTACACCATCAGGAAGGTTTAAGTCCTCATAGAAACAGAGATGGCTGTAATCAAACTACACTTGGAATTAAATTTCAGGGGGAAAAACACCATGTCGAATCACTAACTTTTTCAGCCACAAACCAGAATGGTAGTTTTCAAAACAGAACAGACAACACTTCCGGCATGAATAAAATCAGTACCCTGAGTAAACACACTGCCCGGGGATGGGAGTAAGACAGAATCGCAGTCCTAGATCAGCTGTCCCATATACTGAGAAATCTTCCCACGGAACTCCAGAGCAGCAGTGTGAGAAAGGAGCGTGGCCAAGCACAGTACAAGGGATGTGGTTGCGATCTACTTTTAAGGACCTGGTTTGAGGTGTGTGGCCGTTCCCTACTTGTTCTGTAACCTTAGACAAGTCCTTGTGTAACACAAGGTAATAACACGCTAAGGGCACATCAGAGCCCACATGCCCCAGGTCCCCATCCCAGGAGGAAAGGCCTCCAGGATCCCACAGGAAGTCTGATGGCCTCAGCTTCTCAAAATAAACCCAAAGAACAGCAATAGCAATGCTCCTGGGTGGGTAGAGTGGGTTGACCTAACACAAAACATAGAGTTCATTACCTTTACCTGATTTCAAATTAGAGTCAGCACGAAAGGACAAACAATGTGAGCTTCTCACTGACTTTATATCAGATGATACAGTTCCATCAGCCTTTTTACCGGCAAACTTTTGCTCATCGTATGTTTTTTTCTGCAGGAAACATAAAAAAGTAACATGAATTAGAAAAACTACAGTTGACCCTTGAATGACCAGCCTCCCAACAATAGATAATCTGTGTGTAACTTCTGACCCCCCCAAAACTTAATAGACTACTGTTGACCGGAAGCTTTACTGATAATATAAACAGTCAATTAACACATATGTTGTATTTTACATGTATTATATCCTGTACTTTTACAATAAAGTGCACTAGAGGAAAAAATATGTTAAGAAAATAGTAGGGTTTGCCTGCATGCTTTTTCAAAGGGTCGCAAATCTCCTAAAAATTTTCTAATACATTTATTAAAAAAAATCCACATATAAGTGGATCCAGCGGTGCATTTCAATCTTGTGTTGTTCAAGGATCAACTGTACCTTTAGCCCAGCCAGTGGGCTCAGTGGGTGAGCGTCAACCTATGAACCAGAGGTCATGGTTCCATTCCTGGTCAGGGCACATGCCCAGATTGCAGACTCGATCCCCAGTGTGGGGCGTGCAGGAGACAGCCAGTCAATGATTCTTTCTTATCACTGATGTTTCTCTCTCTCCCTCTCCCTCTCCCTTCCTCTCTGAAATCAATAAAAATATATTTAAAAAATAAAAACTGAAACAGGTTTAACATTGCAAATATATATTTAAGTATTGACAACTCAACCATTTTTAAAAAGGTTAGATCAAATAAGTTCTTATCACTGATGTTTCTCTCTCTCCCTCTCCCTCTCCCTTCCTCTCTGAAATCAATAAAAATATATTTAAAAAATAAAAACTGAAACAGGTTTAACATTGCAAATATATATTTAAGTATTGACAACTCAACCATTTTTAAAAAGGTTAGATCAAATAAGTTCTTAAATACCACAAAAAAGATAAGCAATGCTTAAGTTAATGCAAGGATTGACCAATTCTTTTCATTTTAAATGCTAATATGACCAAAACCACACACTTACTGACCTTAAACAGAGCTTTCGTGTCTTGTGGGTGAGGGCACACGTGCTCACATTGTGGCTTCGTCTGGAAACCTCGGTAACGACTGGGTTGGCTGTAATCATACTGGGAGCCAGGCATTGGGCAAATATTGTGTGCAGACTCCAGGGTGTAAGGAGAAGGGGTGTATGGGTGAAGAGCCATCTCGGAAGATAAATACTGATGAGGAAATGTTGAAGCTCCAAAGGCCATATCTTCAGGATAGAGTGTCTGCCTAAATAAAACGGGTAAATTTTAGTTACAGATTTCAAACTACAAATCAGGGAGTTTAATATTCTATAATCAAATTGTTTTAACTTTTATTACTTTTGAGGCCATTCACTCTACACCAGGGGTGGGCAAACTTTTTGACTCGAGGGCCACAATGGGTTCTTAAACTGGACCGGAGGGCCGGAACAAAAGCATGGATGGAGTGTTTGTGTGAACTAATATAAATTCAAAGTAAACATCATTACATAAAAGGGTACGGTCTTTTTTTTTTTTAGTTTTATTCATTTCAAACGGGCCGAATCCGGCCCGAGGGCCGTAGTTTGCCCACAGCTGCTCTACACTGAAATGACTCTAATTACTAAAAGCTAAACGAAACCTCTGAGCCTTTCTTTCTTATCCTGCAAAGACAGATGCTGACCTAGTTTTATTTTTTCACTACTGAGCTGGAATATCCTCAACAGGAGCCTGAAGGTGCCCCAGTAGCTTTTCATTCTCAAGATGTCAAATATTCGGGAAAGACTCTCAGTGACCCTGGCCAAAGGGGCCATCCAGACCACCCTCTCTACAGAGGCTCCCACTGACCAAATCTAACCTCCAACCCACGACCTGCAGGGCCTCTTCCCTCTTCCCAGGGCCTGCAGACTTCCTGCTGCAGCGCTTTGCGGCTCCAAGCCCACCACCTGTGTTCCCGACCTGCAGAGCCAGAGCTGCAAAGGGACGCTGCGTGCACAGTGGTCCGGGAATTACAGACCCTGCTGACCAGATGGACACCATCTGTGAACACTGCCATGGCTCCAATTTGCTTGAACTGCTAAACTAAACCAAAATACAATGTAACAGTGATTTTTTTTTTTTTTTTAGCAAATATGGCCAGAGGATTCAACCATTTTGAAACGAAAGCTGATTCACTGACAAAATGCTAAAAAGCTGAGTTAAAACACAAATCATAACCTTTTCATTCCCACAAATAAGCACTAGATATTTCTGTGGATTTCTACAGCTGAAAAATTTCTTGTAGCATATCAATGAAATCCTAGTGTGCTGGTCCACTGAAAAGCGGGAGAACCCGAAGCTAATAACAAGACATTCTACATGATCTTCCACCTGTGTGACCATCCGGAGAGGTGGGCCCAGGTCCCAGCACCCTTATTAAACGTCCTCGTTCTACTCTGCTGCGGGTTAAGAACCTGCACGGAAGCAGAAAGGGAGCCAGTCTACAGGGGGACCTGGAAGACACCTGTGAGGATGGGCACTGCTCTTGTTTCCATGCAATACGTAATCACAGGCTGCCTGGTATCACTGCCTATCCTATATAATGAAGAGCTAATATGCTAATTAGTCCAAACAGCAGAACGACCAAACGAAGCAAGGGCCGAGCCACTTGCACGAATTTCGTGCATCAGGCCTCTAGTTAATTCTAGTTAATGATATTTTAAGGTTAGATCTTGTAAAATATTTTACTCATTGCCAATTTATTCTAGTAATGAAGCATTCTTAATTAAAAAACAAACAAAACTGGCCTTTGTCTGCCCCCCAGACCACTAGCTAGTGCTGCCCCTTGAAGAGGGAGACTGAAAGCTGTGTCCTGTTCCTCAGACAGACACTATCCCTGGATGTGACTCCCATTTGATTTTGTTTGATGCTCAGAAATCTAATGGGGGTCAGACGAAGGTGAGAGATACCTGTTCTTCACAAGACGGGCAAAGAAGTTGGGTTGATAGGGAAAAAGTAACAAAGACTATCCCAAGCCCAAAATCTGGATAAATGAACAGATCAATGAAATTTAGGTAAAGAAGAAAAGGGGGATAGATCCAATGGGGTTGTTTAAGAAAGATGGAAACATCGACTTAATTGTTCCACTTCTTCATGCATTCATTGGTTGATTCTAGTATGTGCCTGGACCAGGGATCAAACCTGCAACTTCAGCTCATCAGAACAATGGTCTAACCAATTGATCTACTGGCCAGAGCCCCAGAAGTGGTTTTGAAGGCTGCTGTCATCCAGAAAATTTTCACCTTCAAGTTAGTAGACCTTGCTTTGTGTCCCGGCTCCATCACAACCTAGTTTTTCACTTTGAACATCTCATCACTGGTCCTTCTTCCTCTGGAAAGATATTTTTCTTTCCATCCAAGGTAAATACAGTTATTTGCAGAGAACAATACAAAACACAAAATCTCACAGAGACAACTCACAGCATCTGTTGGGACTTCAAATGGCTTCCTGTAAAATCCCAGTCGCCACAAACTGCCCAGATGAGCCTTAAACATGACGACACCATCTCCTGTATGCCCACCTTCTCATTTGGCACCCGCTTGATATCAGTGCTCAACTCCGCCATGTATCTGTGCAGTACGTGCTGATCCTCAGCTCCACCGCTCCTTGCCCCATCCCCACCAATGATCCTGAGTCTCCAGGACTTCCTTCCTGCCATGCTGCCACCGCTTCTGCATGCCATGGGCTAGGTCTGCCCCTCCATCTCTGGCCTGGACTTGCAAGTCCTGCCCTCTTCTTGCTCTCACCCACCTCCCAAAGGCTCCTCTCTACGGCATGGCTTCCTCTGCACTCTATCTAGCCTGTCAGACTCATGAGCCCAAACCTCTCATCACTCTGCTCAGGATTTGCATCATTTCCACTTAATAGTTCACTTTCCCTCCTATCTGGCACATATAAACCCAAACCTTAACATCTGGTCCCTGAACCAGCCCCACTTACAACTTGTGTTCTCATGAGTGATGCCACGAGTCTTTCTAGGTATTCAACTGGAAACTGCTTTACACCTTTCCCACCAACAGCCTAGGGACAACCATAGAACTCTTTCTTCTTACAGCAGGTATCCATGTATTTTCTTCTGTTTCCAGTGCCTGGAACCCAGTCAAAGTCTTCAAGCCCCTCTCCCTTAAAGTCAAACCAGAATCCAGAAGTGAACCCAAAAGCTCCCTATTTCGTACTCACCAAGATTCCTGGTCAGGCTGTACTATGTAGGCTTTTATTTATTTATTTTAAAATGTTAAGGGAGAGTGAGAGAGAGAGAAACATCAATGTATGAAACATCAATTGGATGCCTCCTGCATGCACCCCAACTAGGAATTGAGCCCGCAACCTGGGCAAGTGCCCTGACCAGGAATCGAACTGACAACCTTTTGGTGCACAGGACAATGCTCAACCAACTGAGCCACACTGGCCAAGGCACTAATTGTCTAATGGTGCCCCCTTAACAAAAGGAACTCACTCCTCTGTTGTCTTCCCAACACATCTTTTACCTGTTCCCTTCAGTCAGGCCAGCACCTGTCAGGGATCCAGCCACTCCTCCAGCCACCAAACTGACCTGCGCCATAGTGTCAGCACTGGTAGTTCTCAAAGCTGGCAGGTGTTACCTTAAAAGCATCCCCTTGGGCATTGTGACTTTTCACAGCATATACAAGATGCTGAAAATGCTCAACAAACTCTTGCCAACAGCAATAGCAGCCTTGGGACATACAACTGAACTCAGGTTAAAAGAACTCAGTGCTGATTCTGATTCTGGTATTGCCTACCTGAATAACTTTGGACAAGCAATTCTAGCCTCAGTCTCATGTGTAAAAATAACACTACCTCCCTGTCAACCTCACGGATGTGACAAGCATGAAAAAACATATACAATACTCAAACAAAATACAACAGAGAACTTATTTTGTCTGCATAGCCTCTATTTGTTCATTACACAATAAATAATTAGTACTTTCCAAATGGGCAATTCTATATACCAGAATACTTCTACTGATATTTGTCTAGTCTGTGACATAAATTTAGAGAAGATTGGTACATTTTCTTTAATCTCTACCAGTTCAAGTCTATAAAAAAATTGACAAAGAGTACAGCTCATGAGGTAGTCATTCCCCTTTAGCATCTAGCATTTTCCATATAGTAGCCTTTCAATAATGAACTCCAACTGAATAAATGAAGTCCCTTTGAGTGCACTGTTAGACATGGGAGGTAGACAAAGTCTGTAAAAGGTTACTCCCCTCCTTTAAAGGGATGTACAGAATTAGATTGTTATAGTGGAACTAACAGGAATGTCTGTTATGGAAAAGGCTACTCCTTTTTCTTATAGCAACAACATATCTCCATTTAAACAAAATCTGACTAGAGCAATGCACTTCTTAACCTACAATAGAATTGACTAGATAATCCCTTCTCGAGTACTTAAAGTCTCTCCAATTCACCCCCACTTTAAAGTCTCTTCTTTCTAACCGTGCTCCTTTGATTTCATGACTCCATTGTCCCTAATTGTTTTCTTGCAAGTCAGGAATATTGTCAGCCAATCTTTTCCTTAGTTGTAAACAATTAAAAAACAAAATCAAAGCTAAAAAGGATAAGGGGTTAAGAAACATAATTTTTAAATTAAGTACTGCACAACCTTGAGCCTGATTGGTCATGTTCAAGTTATTGTCAGGACAGGAGGTTGCTTTAGATGTTTTCCACCTTTATTTTGAGTTAGTAAAATCCCACCCAGCAGATGGCTTAGAGGCCTCGTCACTGAGATGCATTTTGTATTAATTATGTGAACCATCCAAAATAGGGAACAACTCAAATGAGACCCATACCAACATCCCTTTACACACAGTGCAATTACAGTGGAAAACGTGGGCATTCCTACCAAAGACCTTCATCACATACAGGCAGGTCTTCAACTTTTGTCAAAAAATACAACTTTCTTCAGGCAGGTGTGGACCTATGAACCAGAGGTCAAGGTTCAAGATTCCTGGTCAGAGCACATGCCCTGGTTTCAGGCTAGATTCCCTGTAGGGGGTGTTCGGGAGACAGCTGATCAATGATTCTCTCTACTCTTTGATTTTTCTCTCTCTCTCTCACTCTTCCTTCATCTCTGAAATCAATACAAATGCATTTAAAAATTTTACCCAAAATACTGGAGTGAGTAAAGAGAAAGAAAAGGAGAACCGAAACTTCAGTTTCTGCTGCAGGACACACTGAAGTTGTGCTGCCGGCTCAGACCCTTCTTGGTGAAGGAGCCTCTTCTCTGAGAACTCCAACGTGTTAGCTACAGCTATTCACCATGAAAGCCAAGAAACAAAGTCCTCAGGTAAGGCGAGGTGTTTGTAAGAATACATACTCAGGCACAGGTAGTTCCTGAACACAAGGATAGTAGGCGGCTGCACAGCTAGGGAACACGGGTGC
Organism: Myotis brandtii; assembly: GCF_000412655.1. Classification (NCBI taxonomy): domain Eukaryota; kingdom Metazoa; phylum Chordata; class Mammalia; order Chiroptera; family Vespertilionidae; genus Myotis; species Myotis brandtii. Next base: position 765,776 of record NW_005371038.1, on the reverse strand, counting down.
TTCTGAAGACTCTAACCATGCCACACTGAGCCCAGCAAATTTGGGGACAAACGGTTTGACATCTGCTGACAACTTGATGCCCTGAGGGGAAAAAGGAGGTTATAGCTACATATATTATGAGATCAACCAAATGTAAACAAACTAAAAAACCAGTGGCTCCTTTCTAGCAGCTTCTGAAAATAAATGCTAATCTCAGTGCTGTTGTTCAAATAACTCTGCCTTATACTGAAGATAAGCATTTGCCAACAATTTCTCCCCCAATGCTTTTTTTTTTTTAAGAGAATACTTATTGTTTAAATCCTCACATAAGGATATGCTTATTGATTTTAGAGAGGGGGGAAAGAAGGCAGGGAGCATGCGAGGGAAAGAAACATCGATGTGAAAGAGAGCATGGCTCAGCGGCACCACCCCCTTCTCCCCCAACACTGGGGACCAAACCTGCAACCCTTCGGTGTACAGGGCGATACTCCCCTCCGGGGCCCCACTGCTTTTAACTGGAAAAAACAGTCTACCAAATATTAAAAGTGAAAAATAAGGACACCAATTAAGTGGGAGTAAAATTCAGCCCAGATTATACAGTAGGACCGCAAGCGGTGTTTCCTTAGCTTCAAACTCGGAACAGGGGCGTTGTACCCCCTTCAGCGGCAGCCAGGGATCCGCCGGACCGTAGCACTGTCGGCAATCACACCCACGGGATGCTTACCTGCAGCACCCAAAACACCCCGCGAGTTCATTTCCACTGAATTGCTCAAAAAATTACACAAACCATTTGTTTTGTTTTGTTGAAATGCAAAAGGCATTTTGCTAGAAAATTGACCACCAGAGGAACATGGGAGTAAAACACGAGATTTGGGCTCCTAGACACGTAGTGAGAGGTTTACTTCCACGGGCAGCTCTTGAGCACGCGCTCCGTCCGTCTGAAGCCACTGTGCGCCGGGCTAAGCGAGGGCCCCGCTGCGACCGCGAGCGGAGACTCCGCCTCAATCGCGCTCGAGCGAGAACTTCCACAAGCCCCGC
>NW_005371038.1:746794-763920 GCF_000412655.1 Myotis brandtii | reverse complement strand
CCGGAGGAAGCTTGCTGACAGTGTAGGCTGATTCACCCATAGGGGTTGATTCTAGGAAACCTGTGCCTTGCACTGAGAAGGGTTGAGTGACTACCAAGTATTTCAAGCAGGAAAAATGCAGATAGCTCATTCTTAAGGTTTTCTTCTGCTCGGGTCCCACAGGTTAATTAAACATGCTTGGACACACCCAAAACCCCAGGGTCTGGAGAGGGCTAGGGCTTGGCCATAGTAGTCAATGGCGGAGGCTGGGGACGGGGGACTTCTCTGCTCCCTCTGTGTTCTTTGGTCTGCCCTAGATGCAATGCTTGCTTAGCAATTCTGGCATCGTTCTGTTGGCTTGCTGTGGGGACCCTGTTTAGAGTGCACCGGATGATCAAGGCCACTCTGAGCCTGGGACTAGTAATCAGAATGTTCAAGGCTGAGATACCATACACAGGTCCAAGGACTATGTGCAGGTGCACAGCAAGCACAACTGTCAGGGTCACTGCACTTCTATAACCCAAATGATTGATGTCATTGTTGGCAACTGGCCTTCCTCTAAGGAGTATAATACGTGTCATTGACCAGCCAGTGTGCTAGGTCAGGCACAGGGGATGTAGCTACCAGAAAGAAGCTGCTGAGCCAGGCAGCTCAGAGGCTGTGAGTCTAGAGACAGCATGCGGCTGCTCAACTAATAGCTGTAGGTGCAGAGGCCATTAGAGGTGCTGCTGCTTTGTGGGAAAGCTGTATTAGCCCGTGTGCAGCTACCTGTGCAGGACTCACTACGAAGAACTGTTTTATCTGATGGCTATATGGCCACTAGCTCCTACAATAGACTCACTCTTATACACCTACAACTTCTCATGACTTCTCCATCTGAGACCCAGCAGAGGGGCTCGGACCCGACACCTGTAACTAGTGAGAAGATAAAGGAGGAACTTGGACTAGAGTTCCTAACAGTTAAGTGTAGCAAATAGGGTTCGAGAAGGGACCTACTTGGGCATATTTGGGAAGAATTTTAGAATTAATGGACCCAGAGACCCAGAGCTCTGGATGTTTCTGACACTTGCTAACCCTGGACCTCTAGTGGATGGGTCCCTGGGGGCAGGAAGTTCTAGACTGCTCCAGTCTTTACTGTGCTCATGTGTAAAGGCACCCCTTTCTAAAGAGACAGAGGACCACCAAACTTCAGTCTTATATTTACCATAGCTCATTTAAAAGGATTCTTCAGCATACCAATGAAGAGAGACTGCATTAACTTTAAATTATTTCCCAAGCAGCTAAAAGGCAATTTACAGTCACAGAATACATATGGAATGAAGGTTGTGGTGTTTTTTTAAGGGTGCTTTCGAACTTCCAAAAACGCTGTGATATTTTATAGAAAACAACCCCACCTGGCAAATGGAAAGGGAGAAACGGAGCTAAGTGGTTTCTCCCAAGGCCACTAGATGTGGCCAATCTTAGGTAAGTGGAAGCAGCCCAGAGTATTGAGTTGGACTTCTTCTTGTTCAAGTGGAGATTCTAGACAATTCTCTGTGAACTAGACTAATAATAGAGCTATAAAATCTACTTTAGTAAATTTATCCCTAGTTCTTGGTTTCTTCATTAGTAAATTAAATGGTACCCTCATCAACAAGCTATTTTAAACCCATTTAAAGTAAATTTATTTGCTCAGGACTAAAATTGTAAAACTGAAACCATCCAACCTCTACTGATGAATTAATCTTAAAATAAAGTTCAAATAACTTCACAGTGATAAATGCAACATACAAACTTTATTAAACAAAAGTAACAGGTAAAGTCAAACAGGCACTTATATTTAAGAGAAAAAGTAACTAGAAGAAATTTTATCTTAAACACCTTACAGTAACCTACTTGTAGTTGCATTTAACTGAGCTCTGTTGCTGTGAAGAATACAGCTCATGCACAGGTATGGGTGAATGATTTGTACATTTTTCAAGTATTCACTGAATACTACTTATATACACATATACATTAAATTTGAAAAAGATTTAATTGACGATCCCCAGATATCTTCATTTTTGTTGATCTTTTGGAAGAGGTCGTCTAAAGAGAAGAATATGTGGCTCTGTGGAAAGAGAATGTTTTATACCATTTTAATATAACATGGTTAATTTTCACTCAGAATTCAAAGAATTCTCAACTGAACCAAAATAAAGTAAAATAAATCTATGGTCAACTAATGTTACTTATTGAGGTAGCTGAAATGAATTTTGCTTCAAAGTCACTGTCCAACAGTAAACAGAAGAAAACCTGATAATGAGACTATTTCCCCAGTGTTTACTCACCTTGGAGAAAAGGGATGGTAAATAGAGAAACTACTTTGAAAGAATGGTTTTTACCTTTGGAATCTCAAGTACAGTGAAAAATAAAGAGAAAAGTTATCTGTGGGGCAAAGACACCTAACACCTCATTCAAAAACCACCAGCTTATAAATCTGCATGTCTTGGGGATCCAGTTAAGTTCTATTGCTTTTGCATTATCTGGAGAAACACCTCTTGAACTCTAATATGATTACATGCCCTAATCCCAAGAAAGTTGTGTATCTTTAAGTTTTTTTCTTAAAGTTTTATGTGGTTGTAAGTTTTTGACGCTGCTGCTTTTAATAAAAGTGGAAAACAAGATAGCTTTAGTTGCAGTTCTGCAACATGCCTTTGTATTCTGTTGAAAGCATTATAAATCCTTGAAGTTAGATTTATTGATAACCCATAAATAGAATATAACCCCACAAAGGTTTAGTACAGTGGTTCCCAATCTTTTTTTGGCCATGCCCCACCTAAGCATTGTCTAAAATCCTGATCTCTCCCCGCCTCACATGACATACACTTATTATTCAAAAAGCGAACTATTCACATTAGGAAGCCTAAAAGGCCATTAACTTGGTCTAAACAAGCTTCCAACCAAAGAACATGGCATCCATGAAAGAGAAAAAAGAACAGTTGAAGTACTGAGGAAGAAATCACTAAGAAATTGTTTAAAAAAACAGTAATAATATGAAGTGATATGAAAAAATAGCAAATAAAGTTTCAAAACATATAATAGAGAATTGAAATGCATAAATATGCCACTATATATTTATATACTGTATATGAGGCCCCTAGAACCATAAGGAATGCAAAAAATTCACTGTTAATAACTCATTCTCAAATTGCCTCCCTTAAAAATTAAATTGCCCCCTTGTGGGGCGTGTGCCCCACATTGGGAACCACTGACTTAGTATGTGGAAAACTCTGATAAATACCACTTAATTAACAAGCACTCATAAATTTGAGTTCACTGGCTATGTTATCTCATTGAATCTTAAATATGGTTGATACCAATTATCCTTTGATAGAAGGCTAAAGGAAAAGACAAATCACTTCAAATTGCATAAATTTCTATACATAAAACTTAAGGGACATGTAAGTTATCTTAAAATAAGTTCTTAGTTTTTAAAGATGGGATACCATAATTCTAAAAATATTTATGGCATAATCTTTAAGGTATTAACAATGACACAAATCTATATACATAAAAAGCCGGGGACTGTAATGACCAGGTGACTGGTTGCTATGCCACCCACTGCAGCCAGTGAACTGCCTGAACGGGGGCGGGCCGGCCAGCCAATCACCAGCAGCCCCTCCCCTCAGCTGGCCCAGCCCTAATGGGGCAATTGGGGCCAATTGGAGCAGGCCTGGCCCCCATCCACCCCGATTGGGGCCAGGCTGGCCGGACCCCACCCATGCATAAATTTGTGCACTGGGCCTCTAGTTTAAAAATAAAACAGAACAGCTTATATTTTGACTCAAGTGACGTTTTGCAGGAAAGAAAAATGCATTATTTAAATTTTGGTATTTAATATAAAATTGGAGTAGGGAGGAAAAGAAATCATTCATTCAAAAATAGTTAACTTATCAGTTACTTTAGGATATCACTGAATACCAATATTACTAAAAAGTCAACAACCACAATTGCTACTATTCAGTTAATGCTTTCCCAAGTAACAAAATTTACCTGGCTCATGAATCATGTAATGAACCCAACCAAGACTCTGTTGGACACCAAGTCTCCTCCACTCCTCTTCTGACATCAGATGGGTTTTGGGTACTTGTTTGGAAAGTTCTCTGGGTAACATGACATGCCTGTTGAAAGACATAACCAATGTAACCAAGTATTAGTGTTCTGTTGGTAAATATTCCTTTTTTACAATTATGATCACTTTACACATGCATCTTTAGAATACTTAAAATTTGAGATTTTTTTTTGTCCTCAATGTTCTTGAAAGCATATTATGTGAATTGGTGTCTATCGTGAGGACTATAATCTCCACTACCTTTAGTTCTGATGTTAATGTCCTACGTTCAAAGTTAGGAAGGTAAGACTATGCAGTCCAAACCTAGAAGGCATTTTATTTAGGATTTTTTTTTCCCAGCAGAGGTTTGCTAGTTGTCTCAATGTTCTTCAGGAATAGGACCCCTCTAACTAAATTGGACATACACTCATGAAAAAAATAAAATAAAAAAATCGAGATTTCCTTGCAGCTATCTTTGGTCATGTGACTAAGTCCTGGGCAATAGGATATAAGCAGAAAATAGACAATTTATGGAAAGTGTCCTCAAAAGCAAAGAACATGCCCAATTCTTTTTCTCTTTCCTGTTGATTGTGAAGCAGACTGTAGCAGGGAGGAGCTACAGAAGCCATCTAAGACCACAGAAGCAATTGCAAATTGAAGATGGTCCCTGATTAGAGCTATCACCTGAGCCTCATGTAGCCTTTTACATAAGGAGAAAAAAAAGCCTCATTTGTTAACAGTTAATTTGGGTTTCCTATTACTCAACATTATAGATTTGTAGTAGATACAAATCCTTGTATACTCCAGAAAGTGCTTTATACTTTGTTTAGAATCAAAAGCAAAAAACACTTCAGCTTTCCATTAAATTACTGACTTATACCCAAAACTTGTTTTTTTGTGTTTTTTTTTAGGAAGGTGTGCAATATTCTTCTGTGTCAAAACATACTAATACATCTTTGCTAAATTCTTAAACACAAATCTTCACTTCTCCTCCTCTTTAATAGTAATAAAATTATCTTTAGAGTATTTCTAAACCTGTGAATCATTGCCTGGGGGTGAGAAAGGGGCAATCTTATTACTTTCTGGCACACAGGAAAAGTGAACCCATCCATAAGACTAATCTTTACCAATTTCATATTATTTAAATAACAAAAAGTGAGCCTAATACAGTTGTATTATGTTGTTAGACTGTCATGAGGTCAAGTCAAATTATGCTTACTATCATAGTTGGTTAAAATTTCACCAATTCCTGTGAACTACATGGTGATTAATACCAGCTACCTCCATTCATTCCTAAAATGCTGCTTTAACATCTACTTTTAAGGTTTTGCAAATAACCGGTTATCTTATTTCTATCACATTGTTAGTCTCAAAGAAAATTTTGCACTAACTAGATCTGTATTCTTATTAAGTATACCTACATAAATGTATCAACATGTTATTTACAAAAAAGTGACAACCCCTACCTTCTCCAGAAACCATAGAAACAGGCTCACCATCAAGATGTTTGATTATAAAGGAACAATTTATAATAAGTAGCTTCAAACTTATAAGAAAATTCTACCTGTAGTTCACTTCATGGAGATGTTTTCTAACTATGTGTAAGAAAAATTACTTCCAAAACTCAATGTTTACTTCAGTATTATGGGCTTTTCATGGAGGAAAGTAAAGACAAATATAAACAACAAAGGTGCTACAAAATGCAATTTGAAAGTAGCTGTGGATAGGATTTTTAAAATACTAATATACAGCGTTTATAAATTTAAATCCATATAATTTTATAATACTTGTTCCAAGTGTTACTTAACAGTACTAAGCCTTGAAGTTCATTTACAAAGTTAAGTAAAAGAAATAGGAAATTGCCTTAGCCGGTTTGGCTCAGTCAACAGAATGTTGGCCTACAGACCAAAGGGTCCCGGGTTCAATTCCGGTCAAGGGAACATCCATGGGTTGCAGGCTCTATCCCCGGCCCTGGTTGGGGCGCATGCAGGAGGCAACCAGTTGATGTGTCTCTCTCACATCGATCTTTCTGTCTCTACCCCTACCTTCCACTCTCTCCAAAAATCAAGGGAAAAATATCCTTGGGTGAGGATTAACAAAATTTTTTAAAATTTAAATTAAGTTTTTTTAAAAAAGGAAATTAAGTTTGCATTCACAAAAAAAAAAAAAATCAAAGATGTAGATAATTGCATACTGGCAAAAATAAACACTTGAAATCCACATTGCATGCTGCACCACCATATACAAACTTCCCTAGAATCACACCTCTGATTGTATTACTAATTATCGATGTGCCTTTAGAAGTATCTCTGAATATTAATCACGGTTCTGCTCCTATAAAGGCAAGTGGCTTGGTCAAGAAAGATCGTCATCTTTAATTAATAATGGTTTAGAATAGATCACTTCAATTATGACAGGATTTTCTTCTATACAATACACACAAACCACTCAGTAAATTCGGCTTATTTAGTGCTCATCAATGATTGTTGGTTTATTGAAACTAAAAAGTAAACTACTGCCAGAAGACCCAAAAAATGTCAATTTACTTGGAGCCCTATGTTTCAGAATTAATTTTCCAGATTTAGATGGGTAATACGGTTTACATTCTGCCCATTGTCTATGGCCGCTGGGCTTTGTGCCATCATATTACAGAAAACTGTGTAGTATGTAGTTACTATGTAAAAATAAGATAATCCACTTCATATTTATATCCAGAAAGGCAACTTTTTCTGGTTGGAGAATATGAAACAATGCAGGATTACTAATCTCTAAAACGCTCCGCTTTTCTTCTAAGAATACAGATTTCCAAGGAGAGAGCGATGCGCCAAACACAACGTCCTTTCTTCCTAAACAGCCTTCTCAGCGATCTAACTGGAGGGGCAGCAGACGTGGCCCCCTCGGCCGCGGACGAGGCTCCCGGGCGCTCCCGGAGGTCTCGGAAGCCACGCCCCAGGGAGGCCGCAGACCAGCCAATGGAAGCCGCGTTCCTCCCTCCCGCAAGGCCAGGTGCTAATTTCACAGATTAATTTAGCAACCAAGACTCGGCACCCCAGCTTCCCCACAGCGAAGTGCGGCCGGAGCACCGGCTGGAAAAGGCGCCCCACGTCCACCCGAGCTCTGTTTAGTCAGAAAAGGAAGCCCCTTGAATAATTCCCTCGGTCACCATGGCTAACGCTCTAACGCTACGTAGGTCACCCAATAAACACTTTCAAATCCCAATCAATATGCCAAGTTTTCGGGGGTTCCCCCTCAAGGTCATTTTTAGTATCATTAACAGCAAAAGCAAACACACACACACACACACACACACAAAACCACGTAGTTCCTCTATGTAAACAGAGCCCAGAGGGCCGACGCGGCTGAGGCCGAGGACGGGTCTGCCCTTTAAGGCGGCGGCTTCGCATCAGAAGCCGCCCCATCCGCGCCCCTGCCTCAGCCGTTTCACCCACCGAACAAAGAGCGGCGGCCGGTGCGGCCTCACCCGAGCCGGCGGCCGCCCTAGCTGAGGAGCCCGCGGGCCGGCGCTCACCGGTACTCGTAGTGCTCGTCGAAGTACTTGTCTGAGTAGTAGATCTGCTTGTGGGCCATCCTGCCAGCAGAGGAGCGCCGCGGAGGGCAGCCACGGGGCGGGAACAGCGGGCGCAGCGAACCAACCGTCCGCGTCCGGCCGAGGAAACGACTCGACTGCAACCAACCGACCACAAGCGGAACGATCTCGGTTTGAATCCGACAGCCCGCCGCTGATTGGAAGGCGACGCCGACCAATCACCTTTTGTGCAAAATGCGGTAAGGCGGAGCCGGCTGCCAACCTATCGGCACCGCGACTCCGCGACGTAGACTCCCAGGATCAGCCACTCAGAAGCCTGTTGCGAGGTTACCCCAGGGAAGAAGTAGATGATTGGCATGGCCTGGAGGCGGGGCACTCCCTTACGTAAGGGGCGTGAATGGAAGGGCGGAGACGGGGACGTTGAGGGCCCCAGGGCGCGTGCGTAGGGGTTTAGAACGTTCCTGGTCCGCGGTGCCGTTAGGCCGGCGCACCAGCGGAACTGGTGAGATGTCGCGAGGTTTGGCGAGACCGGGGCGGGACTACCCGCCGAGCGATCGCTGGTGGGCTGGCGCAATACCCGGATGCCTGGCCGGGGTGGCGTGCCCCAGGTCTGTGGGAGTGGGCAAGCAGAATGGCCACGCTAAACCGAGGGAAGCCCGGGTTGGGGGAGAGAGGGGACCAAGTGGGCTTGGGGGTAGGGACGCGGGGAAGCCCAGGTTGTGCCGCGGGGAACGTTCCCGCACCCGGCCCGGTGGTGCGCTGACGCGGAGGCGGGCCCAGCCCAGAGGCCAGGCGTTGGGAAAAGGTGTTCCCGTGCCCTGCGCACCTCGGATAGCAGCCCCGAGGGCAGGCATGTATGTGGGCGCTTTTCTAGTGTCGGTAGAATAATAATAATAATGCTTACTGCTGTGGGCGGAAAGGGTCAGGCTGAGGAAGCCTGCATGGCCGTCTTGCAAACGCAAAGACCAAATTAACCAGGAAGGATGGTCTGAAATTAACACTTCAACTAAAAGCAGTTTATGGGGGCAGTCACGTCCTAGGCCGGTGCCTTCCCTGACAAAGGTCAGTTTCTTTAACTGAGCCGATTGTCTGCCTCTAAGATAACATACCTGTGAAATGTCAGGATAACTTGTAAATCCCCTTTTCCGGACCCCTCAGGGCAAAACCAAATGTGCCTGGGGGCCTGGGACCGAGACCTAAATCCCTTCATTGTTATTGTTATCAAGTTAAATGTTGACTGTTAGCTATCCTGCACCCACCCAATCCCGGAGGTGTCCCCCCTTTGCTTCCTCCCGCCCCTAATCCATCACCACTGGATTGCATGTAACCCACCTACCTCTCCCCCTTTGACTGTAAATGTCTAAAACAAGGTGAAAAACTGCCAATCCTTGAGACTCTGCTTCCTGGCAGTTGTCGACAGTTTGGCTCAAATAAACGCACACAAAGTCTTTACAGGTTTGAATTGTTTTTTTTTAAGTTAACACTTCTGTACAATGGGATTAAAAGTGTTGTGTTTGTTTTGTTTTGTTTTTTTAACTTCTTGGCTCTTAGTATTGAAACCTAAATAAAGTTGCTGGAAGAGAAAAAAAAGCCAAGATGTATAGTGGTTATTTTTAGGTAACGGAAGTGAACATTTTAGTATTTTTCACGTTTCCCAAAATGTGCATGTGTTACTTTTGTAGTAACTGGAGCTTGATTCAGCTTCAGTTGCACAGGTGAGAGCATAGATGGGCCCGCAGCCCCCCAACACCAGGGGGGCCTTCCCTCCAGCCTTCCAGCGGAGCTTTCTCCAATCCCGTGCTCTGGGGGCCTGCTCCCCCCATTCCTCTCCCTCCTCAGCCGCCTTCCCGTGTCCCGCCCCTCCCTGGCTCTGTGGCAGGCTCGCTGGGCTCTGGTCGGCCCCCACGTGGGCCGGTGAAGAGGGCCGTCTCTTGTTCACCGCCCTGTGTCCTGAACAGCAGGCCCTGGCACATGATGAGCACTGAATTTTAAGTAACAGTGATGGATGCCTAAATAACTGGGCGCCATCATGTGCTGTAATGGTAAAGATGTGAATAAACTGCTAAGGGAGGTGATTAAGGAAATCACTAACTTTCTGGCAGAAGCTGGGAAAGAAAAGCTTCCTCGGAGATGTATTTTTAGAGAGATGTATTGTGGAACATTTCAAACAGAAAAGTGCAATAGTATAATCAAATCCTGTGTACCAATTACTCAGGTCAGCAATAAACGTTTTGCCCATCTTGTTTCATCTATTTCCCTCTTTTTTGATAGAATATCTTTAAAAAGATCCCAAATATAATGCCCATTTACTCTGAGATGGTACTTTTGTGTCTGTCTCTGTCCTTAGAGTGTACATCGCAATTTTTAAAAAATTTAGCACCATGTCATTACACTTATAATTTCTCATTATTCTCTGACACCTCTTTTAGATTGATTCCCTGATTGCATGCCTTTTTATGGAGGATTGGTTTAGATCTACATCTACACTTGGGCCAATGTATTGAATTTGTTCTTTGTCTCTTTTAGTCTAAACAATCCCCCCTGACACTACCTTTTCAAATATGGATTTATCAGAGAAACCAAGTCATTTTTGCCTGTGGGACATTCCACAAGCTGTATTTGAGTAATTGCTTTCTTGAGAGGTAATTTACTTTGTTTTTCCTATAATCTGCTATTTAGATCTAGGTTAATACAACAAGAATTTGTCCAAATCCATTTAGCAAGTAAGTGACAGACTCAGATTTGAGCCCAAACGGTCCCTACTCCAGCGTTAGGCCTCTTAACCTATTGTATACTGTCTCTTGTCTTCAATAGAGAGATTGGCACTGTGCAGACATGAGGAAACATGCGATATGCAGAGAATGCTGAATGGATTTGGTGTAGTCATGGAAAGAAAAGGGGGAAGCGAATCTGGGAGGATACATGTAAACAGACGAATGGCCCCCTAAAATGTCCATGTCGTAACCCTTGGAACCTACAAATATACATGTATTACCTTACATGGCCGAAGGGAGTTTGCAGATGTTAAATTAAGGATCTTGAGATAGGGAGATTCTCCTGGATTATAGGAATGGACCCAATTGGTATCACAAGGCTCACAGAGGGACATGACCAGTGACCAAGGAATACAGGCAGCCTCTAGATGCTGGATAAGGCAGGGAATGGATTATCCTCTAGAGTTTACCACTGCTGACACCTTGATTTTAGCCTAGTGAAACCTATTTTGGACTTCTGATGTCTGGAACTGTTGAATGATTTGTGCTGCTTTAAGCCACTAAATTTGTGGTAATTTGTTAAAACAGCCGTAGGAAACGAATATAGTGGATTGTAGTAGACTGGGAAAGGATTGTTGGACTCCTTGCTAAAATGGTTGGTCATTTTGATTACTGTAGGGCTAGCTAATGTTCTCAGCAAGGAAGTGGCATAATCGGATTAGATGTGACAAAGGTAATGAGAGGAATGTGGAGGATGGGAGTGGAAGGAATTACCTTAACAAGGAGCCCCTATTAGAAGGTTATTGCAAAAAAAGAAAAAGTTATTAGAGGTCCTCCCAGTGTGGCTCAATTGTCATCTTGTGCACCCAAAGTCAAAGGTTGTGGGTTCCATCCCTGGTAGGGGTGGGTATGGGAGGCAACCAATCGATGTTTCCTCTCTTTTCCTCTCCTCCTCCCTCTCCCCAAAATCAATAAGAACATATTTTTAAGAAAGTTATTTCAGTTGATAGGATGAGTATGAGTAGGAAGGGACAGATCTGAAATTTCGAAGCTAGAACCAAGAGAAATGGGATTTCTGCTGCCTTTTTTTTTGAAGTGGGCCTTTCAAATGGGCCCTGATTTTACTTTGAAATGGGAGTGTAAGTTTTGATTGGTGTTTACATGATAAAAAGGCAATTGGAAGGCCAGAACATGCTCCAGTTATTACAATTCTCCAACATACACCTGGAACTTTACCCCACTAACACACTATTTGTGCAGTGACAAAGGTCAGTGGTGCCAGGGCAGAGCGTCTTTAGTCAATTCCACTGGTTCTGATGTCAGTCATGACATCGTTAGTCTGGTTTTGCTGCTTCTCTGGGCCTGGAGTTGAAACCAACTGAGGCCTAGGTGTTATCCATAAGGGCTAATGCATAAGGGAGTGGTCCTGCAGGGCCTGCATGGGAGTCCCATGAAGCCACTATTTGGGCCCCTTATTCGTCCTGTAAGTTGGTCTACCACATGACTAGGACATGCGAGGGAGGGAAAGGTCAGGGGACCGTGGAACCCAATGACTAGCTAGGGGAGGAGAGGTTACCCTCGGGGCAGGTCCTTGTTTTCCCAGGTTTGCCTGTTGCTAGGCACCCATGGGCTTTATGCCCTGGTGATCTTCTGTACCTGGCCCATCCTTGCTCTGCTCTTGTCTGTCTAACTGCCTACCACAAATTTACTTGATCAAATTTTAACTATTTGGGGCCAAAAATTGGGTTCGACTAACAATTTTAATTATTTATATGACTGTGGAATGGTTCTTATAAAATTACCGAGAGATGGGAATGGAAGAAGAGAAGCTGTGAAAGAAAATTACTTATAAGAGTACTGTTTCTCAAGTTAGGTTCCATAGACCCGAAGGGCCCTCAAATTCTCTGCCAGACTTAAGATTTTGCATTTTAACTCATTCTGCATCATTTGTATGACTTCTTTTTCTTTTATTTTTAATCACCACCCAAGGGCATGCTTATTGATTTTAGAGAGAGATGAAGGGAGATAGATAGAGAAACATCCATGTGACAGAAATATTGATTGGTTGCCTTCTGCACTTGTCCCAACGAAGGATCGAACCTGCAACCCAGGTATGTGCCCTGACCGGGGATGGAACCTGCCAACTTCTGTTGTATGGGACAATGTGCCACACTGGCGAGGGCCATCTGTATGACTTCTAAAAAATGGACTGATTTCATAGAGAGGAAGAAAGGGAAACATCTATGTGAGAGAGGAACATCAATCAGTTGCCTCCCTGCTGGGCATCGAACCCGCCACCTTTTGGTGTATAGGACAATGCTCCAACGAACTGAGGCATAACAGCCAAGGCTATATAACTTCTTAATTGCAGAGTCCAAACTTGTTTTTTCTTCCTATTAGTCCTCATTTAATTGTTGTGGGTCCATGAAAATGAACAAAGACTTGTGGACGAAAAGAGGGCCCCGTACTAAACCTGACAAGCTCAGGGGAGGTCTGCATGGTGGCCTTACAAACTCAGAGACCTACAGTAACCCCATAGGATGGTCTGAAATTAAAATTTCCTGACTAAAAGCAAGTCATAGTAGGAGTCCTGTCCTAGGATTTTATCTTCCCTAACAAGTGTAGTCTTTACCTTAACTGAGCCTGTCTATTGTCTTTTTTAAAATGATTTTTTAATTAAATCTTTATTGTTGAATGTATATATGTCCCCTTTTTTCCCTCATTGACACCTTCTAGCCTGCTTCCCGCCCCAGACCTACACCACACTATTGTCTGTGTCCATGGGTTATGCATATATGCTGCATACAAGTTCTTTGGTTGATCTCTTCCCACCCTCCCTCACGTTCCCTCTGAGATTCTTCAGTCTGTTCTATGCTTCTGTTTCATTATTTTAATTTGCATCTCTCCAATGATCAGTGACTTTGAAGATTTTTTCATGTCTCTTGGCCATCTGGATGTCCACTTTGTAGAAGTGTCTATTTAGGTCCTTTGCCCATTCTTAAATTGGATTCTTTGTTTCCTTTTGTTAAGTTGTATGAGTTCCTTATATATTTTGGATATTAACCCTTTATCAGATGTATCATTGCCAAATATGTTCTCCCATACAGTGGGCTCCCTTTTCATTTTGTTGATGGTTGCCTTTGCTGTGCAGCAGCTTTTTATTTTGATATAGTCCCATTTGTTTATTTTCTCCTTAATTTTCTTTGCCCTAGGAGACATATCTGTAAACATATTGCTATGAGAGATGTCTGAGATTTTGCTATCTATGGTTTCTTCTAGGATTTTTATTGTTTCGAGGCTCCTTACACTATCTTCGTATTTTTGGATTCTTTTTTCATTTTGCTTTTCTGGTTGGGTGTTTTTTGCTTCTTCATATTTTAAATCTTTGACTTGATTCTTGCGATCCTCTGGTCTGCTGTTGGGAGTCTGTATAATATTCTTTATTTCAGTCCGTGTATGCTTAATTTCTAGTTGGTCCTTTATCACAACATCGAGGGTCTCACTAGATTTCTTAAGGATCTCAATACATTTATCGGCGGTTTCCATAAAATTCTTGAAAAATCTTAGAACCGTGGTTTTGAACTCTATATCCAGTCGTTTGCTGTCCTCCATTTCTGTCATTTGTGACCTGTTTCTTTGTCTTCGCATTTTGTCTGCTTCCCTGTGTTGGTAGAGTGGTTTTGTGTGCTAGGTGTCCTACAGGGCCCAGTGGCTCAGCCTCCCCAGTTACCTGAGGTGGACACTCTTGGTGCACCCCCTTGTGGTCTTTGTGCACAGTCTTGTTGTAGTTATGCCTTGATTGTTTTAGGTGTCACTGGGAGGAATTGACCTCCAGGCCAATTGGCAGTGAGAATCAGCTGTGTCTGCAGTGGGAGAACTTCTGTGCTGGAGACACCCTTATGGGGCAAGACTTGCTTCAGTGGGGCTTTGGTGCTCACTGAGTCTGCCCCCTGAGTGTGTCCCTTATGGATCTGAGGAGTTGTAATCTGGATGGTCCCACTCTGACCACTGGGTACACTGGCTCTTGGATCTCTAAGGAGGTGCTAATTTAGCCTCTGCCTGAGGCTACCCAGCAGGAGCTATGGAGAGATCTGCAGATTCCTCTTCCTTGTTTGGAGTTTGGAGGTGCCCAGATGAGGCCCAGCTGTGAAGCAATGCAAGCTGCTGTGGGGCCTTGGGCCTTCTTTTGGATGTTCTGGGTCTCTCTGACCCAGCTTCAGTTTGTTAGGTAATTTTAGATTGCAAAGGGCCAGGCCATTCATATGCAAAAGCCTCTGCACACAGCTTGGGTGGGGCTGGGTCTCAGGGAATCAACAGGGCGGAGCAAACAGCTATGGCTGATCCTCAGTCCTGCCCTAAGAGGTCCCAGGTCTCAGTGTCCTGTGGTAATTGCTGCAAGCACCTCTGAGAGAAAGGTGCCCTCGAGTTCTGCCCGATGCCAGACAGTCCAGTTTCTCCCCGTATGAGTCTGGGTCCCCAGAGACTCGCCCAGAACTGGAGTTCAGAGCAGGCAGGAGCTTGTGACTCCCTCCCGATTGAAAACGACAACCGCGTCCTCAGTTGCCAGCCCTTTCCTCGTGCACCTCCGTACCTCTGCACTTTACTTCCGCACTTCCTCTGAGTCTCAGTGTGCTTTTCTCTTTCCTTCTAGTTGTAGAATTTCCACTCAGCTAGCCTTCCTGTGGTTCTGGATGATGTCTGTTTTGTCTTTTAGTTGTATTTTTGAAGTGGTTGTGTGAGGCAGTAATTTCAGGTGTTTACCTATGCCACCATCTTGGTTTCCCAGGAGGGGCTATTTCTACCCTGTGTCTTTTGATTGAAGCATTTAATCCATTTACATTTAAGGTTGTTATTGATAGGTACTTATTTATTGCCATTTTAATTCTCTATGCCTAGGTTTCTCTCTCTCTATTTATTCTCGTTACAGCAGTTCTTTTAGCATTTCTTGCGGTGCTAGTTTGGTGATGATAAACTCCTTTCACCTTTTTGTCTGGGAAGCTCTTTATTTCACCATCTATTATGAATGATAGCCTTGTTGGATATAGTAATCTTGGTTTCAGATCCTAGCTTTTGATTACCTTGAATATTTTATGCCATTCCCTTCTGGCCTGTAGAGTTTCTGATGATAAATCAGCTGACAGCCTTATGGGAGCTCCTTTATAGGTAGCAAATTGCTTTTCTCTTGCTGCCTTTAAGATTCCCTCTTTGTCTTTAATTTTTGGCATTTTATGATATGTCTATGGGCCTATTTGGGTTCTTCTTGCTTGGGACTCTCTGTGCCTCCTGGACTTATGTGACTTTTTCCTTTACTATGTTAGGGAAGTTTTCTGCCATTATTTCTTCAAACACATTCTCTATGCCCTGATCATTTTATTCTCCTTCTGGTACACCTATCCTATATAATAAAAGGGTAATATGCAAATTGACCCTAATGGCAGAATGACCGAGTATGATCAGTCACTATGACACGCACTGACCACCAGGAGGCAGACGCTCAAAGCAGGAGCTGCCACTTGGTGGTCAGTGTACTCCCACAGGGGGAGCTCCACTCAGCCACACAGGCTGACTACTGCTGCGAGCGCAGCGGCAGTGGCAGGAGCCTCTCCCGCCTCCTCTGCAGCGCTAAGGATGTCCGACTGTGGCTTACCGGGGGAGTGGGCCTAAGCTGGCAGGTGGATATCCCCCAAGGGCTCCCGGGGTGCCAGAGGGATGTCTGACTGACAGCTTAGGCCTGATCCCCCGGGGAGCAGGCCTAAGCCGGCAGTTGGACATCCCCCAAGGGGGTCCTGGACTGCGAGAGGGTGCAGGCTAGGCTGAGGGACCTCCCCCGCCCCTCGAATGCATGAATTTTCGTGCACTGAGCCTCTAGTTATGTGAATATTGTTACATTTCATGTTGTTCTATAGCTCCCTTAAGCTGTCCTGTTTTTTTTAATTGTTTTGTTTTGGTTCTCTGATTGCTTTTTTTTCTACCCTGTCTTCGAATTCGCTGATCCGATCCTTGGCTTTCCCTAAACTGCTGAGTTATTCCTTTCTAATGTGTTCTTTATTAGTGCTATGTCATTCTTTATTTTTTACTGGTCTTTTTTCATAGTTACTGTATCTTTTCTTATGCTGTTGAGCATCTTTGCCATCATTATTCTGAACTCTATCTGATAAATGTCTTATCTCTTCTTATGTTTAGCTCTTCTTCTGAAGAATACTCTTGTTCTTTCATTTGGGGGTTGTTGTCTCCCATTTTGCCTGCTTGTTTGGGTTTGTGTCTATGTATTAGGTAGACCTGCTATGACTCCCAGTCTCTAGTGCAGAACACTGTTTCTGACTGGCCCTGAATACCCTGTTTGGAGATAGCAATCCACAGCTTGTGGCTCCCTCTGCTGGGGCTTGGTGTCTTTGGAAAGGACCAAACTATTCCCTGGAGTGTGAGGGTGATTCTGGGTGCTGGTGCTGTCAGCTCCCCTGGGTGTCTTGGTCTGCTTTTCCTAGCCCTGGGCCCAGAGGAGATCTGGCAAAGAGTCAAAGCCTCTGCCTGCAGTCTGATTGTATTCAGACTTGATTAGCCTCAGTCTACTAACCACAGGGTAGGGCAAGAGGTCTCCTAACAGGGTGGGGTAACTGCCTCTCCTCCCCGCCCCCCCCCCCCCCCCCCAACACACAAAAACCACCTAGATATCAAAGGTCTGTCTGAGAAATATGTCCTCCGCTGTGTGAGAGAATGACTCAGTCTGGGTTAACTTCATAGGCTTGTTAAGGCCTGAATGTGGTCAAACTGTGTGTCATATCAATGTTCCTGTCCCCCTGAAGATCATCTCCTT
>NW_005371038.1:745533-746706 GCF_000412655.1 Myotis brandtii | reverse complement strand
TATATGTAAAATTATAATAAAAATGTGGGGTTTCCTTCCAGGGTCATGGATGTAAAGTTAACACCAGGGATCAAAGAGATTCATTTCCCTTGAAAAGTGATCTGTGCCCTTGTGGCGTTTGAAACTATCCCCTGGAGTGTGCGGGTGCTTCTGGGTGCTGGTGCTGTTGGCTCCCCTGGGTGTCTTGGCCAGGGACCCCTGCAAGGCCGTGTGCTCGGGCACTGGCTGCCTCCTGTGTTGTCTCGCACATCTTTTCCCAAGAGGGAAAAATTTCACCTGAAGTTCTAACAATCAGAAATTTATTTGGTGAAAAAGTAAAGTTTAGAAGAATGCAAGTTCTCTAGGGTTGAGCAGCTGACTCCATTTAATTAGACAATTTTTCTAGCAGGCCTCCCATGAAACACTGCACTGGGGAAGAGGTTTTGATTTGCAGGTGGAGGGCAGGAGGAGGGAATGAATTACTGTCACTTGGGGTGGAGGGAGAACTCCCCAAATAAACTTTATGCAGAAAGTGAGCATATTTGGAGCTTCCAGAGGGGAAAGAGGGAATTTGCATCGGGATGGGAATTCCAGACCAACATTCTCTTCAAGAAACTCAAAAAGATGTAGTGACCCTGGCCCTGAGCAGCAGGCCGGTGGTGGTCCTGGGAAGTTCTTTAAGGAGGGGCAAGGTGGCTGTCGGTCTATGGAGCTTTGCAAGGTGCTGCGGTTGGGCCTCGGGGAATCCATGGCTTGGACACAGGGACTCTCCCTTTCAGATCCTGTTAAATACTTACTTAGGGAGGTAATTTTTCTATGCCAAGTCATACACAGACAGTTTTTCTTTATTTTGTTCCAACAGTTTGGTGAAATCTACACTAATAAAAGAGAAACATGGTAATTGGCGTACGACCGCTACCCTTTTCATTGGCTAATCAGTGAGTATATGCAAATTAACTGACAAACAAGATGGCGGCTAATTTGCATATGTCAGCTCCAAGCCACAGACTGAGGCTTTAGGCCTAGGCCGGGGAGGAGCCAGCCAGCTATCTTCTGCAGCAGCGGAGGCGGCAGTGGCGGCGGCGGTGGAGGCAGCGACAGCAAGCTGGGGGTGCCTGGCCCAGGCCTAAAGCCTCCAGCAGAGGCTTTAGGCCTGGGCCAGGGAGGAGCCAACCAGCGAGCGGCGGCGGTGGG
>NW_005371038.1:735442-745363 GCF_000412655.1 Myotis brandtii | reverse complement strand
GTGCCTTCCCCTGATCAGCCCGGTCGACTCCCACAAAGGGAGGCCAGACTGTGGCTTAGGCCTGCTCCCCAAGGGGAGCAGGGAGCAGGTAGTAGGACATCCCCTAGGGCTCCCAGTATGTGATAGGGGGCAAGCTGGGCTGAGGGAACCCCCTCCCCAGTGCACAAATTTTTGTGCACCGGGCCCCTAGTATGTAATAATTTCCCACACAAATGACTTATTAATCACAAAGTGGGAAAATCTTAATTATAAAGAGGAGAAACTGGACAGTGCTTAACCAAGTGATCAAATGCATAGAGCCCATGTAGAGCAGACGAAAATCTGTGTCTTTGACCTGCGACCCCTGGGTCACCCCACCACTGGAGACAAAACGGCCTGACATAAATCCAACAGTGAGAGAGCCACAGACAGAAACAGAGGGTAGTTTATAAAATAAACGGACGATGGTGGTACTAAGAAATGTCCATAGTACGAAAGATAAAGGTGGAAAGGTTAACGGAGGCCAGAGGGACACAGCAGTGCAATGCAGCAATCAATCCCAAACCAGGAAAAGGAGTTGCTGTAAAGAAGGCTTTTGAGATGTTTAAGCCTGGTAGATTACATAAAGTGTCAATGGTAAATCATCTGAATTTGATAGGTGTGCTGTGTGGTGAGGGAAAAGAATGTCCTTATTAAGAAATACACACTTCAGTATTAAGGGTAAAGGAGCGGGATGTCTGCAACCTCCTCTCAAATGGTTAAAAAATGTGCACATATCCTATATAATAAAAGCCTAATATGCAAATTTTCCCCTCCACTGGGAGTTTGACCAGGAGGTGGGGCCGGCTGGCCAACCGCCCACGGCCCCTCCCCCTGGCCGGCCCCACCCCAGCCGGCGGTGGTGGCAGGCAGCCGGGGGAAGGGAGGCCCCAGCCAGCAGCCACTAGGGACCCTACCCATGCACAAATTTCATGCACTGGACCTCTAGTTACACTATAAATCTGTAAATCTTATATACTATGTATACACTTTCTCTATAAAACACTATATGTGTATGTACACAAACAGTGTATTTCCTCAGAATGAGGACATTCTCTTAGATGTGTCTGTAAGTATAGAGAAAGAGAAAAAAATAAAATAAATGCAGAATGTGAAAAAACAGGGTGAATCTGGGTGAAAGGGTCCCAGGAGTATCCTTTTTATTTTGTATCTTTTTTTTTTTTAATCATGTTCCATTTTCTCTCCTTAGAATCTTTGTATCATCCTTGCAACTTTTCTGTAAATTTGAATTATTGCAAAATAAAGCATTTTAAAAATAAGTCTGAATTATAAATTTGAGCATGGTGTTAGAAATATAAGTTAGTGGAGGTGCCTTCAGCAAAACTGGAGTAGCTTTGGGGATTACCACTGCAGCCCTTGGAAAGCGCACCCCAACAAGTTCCCACCGCAGGCCCTGCCTTCCCTCGTCAGCGGGAGCCGAGAAGTTCTGCTGCATTTTCTCTCTGGTTTTACACTTGAAGGTGCAGCTCAAAAAATCTCCCTGCTGCCTCAGAATAGCTTAAATCTAGTAAAAACTGAGGAGGCCACAGGACAGGATGGTGTGGGTCCCGTCTTTCCTGTAGCTCGGGGGAACCCTCTGTGGATCCTTAGTGACCCTGACTGCCAGATTCCCAGGTGGGTACTCAAGTGAGAAGTGCTGTGACCTGGCCCAGGCGAGGGGACCAGCGCTGACTGCAAACATGTCAACTCCTACACTGCTGGGCCTGCAACCTACACCCCCCAGCGGACATGCACCCACGGGGAGTGTACTCGGCCATAGCTGGGTCTGACTGAGATACATGGACACCTTTCATTTTGGCCCCCCAGTGTCCCTTTTTGGGGGAACTGTCCATTTGATTTATGCCGGGCGGCTGGGGCTGGGGTCTCCTTTCTCTGCGTCCCACACGGAGAGGGAGACGTGAACCGGTTCGTACAAGTTAGGAGGCGCTTTTGGGATTAAAGAATAAAGAAAGACAGACACAAAATAGATTAAAAGCTTGGGCTGGGTGTGGTGTCTGCCCTCCTACTCCAGGGACAGAGAGCCTGCCCTCTGATGGAGGGACAGACACTGAGAGAGCACCAGCACCCAAAGCTGTTTATTATATACTCGGATTACAGGAAGTTACATCACATCTGGGTGGGCCTTGAGCTCGACATCATGAGATCCGTCCCCTTAACACTGGGCAGGGAAAGTCAGACTGAGTGGCGTCCAATCTTTTGACTGGTCCCGCCCTCAGGGCATGGCTCTGCCCTCGCTCTGAGTCCCAGCTGACGTATTTAAGCCAAGTGTTTTTGCCAACGGCCCTTAACATGATTCATATTGGCTGTGGAACCTGGGACACTAACTCAACCACCTGGAGAGCAGGTGGCCCTTCTGAGCAAGTTGTCCTCTCTGGACGTCTGAATGCCGGGAGGGACCGAGTGCAGCCGAAGCCAAGTCATTGAGCGGCTCTGTCCGTGTATAAAAGATCGCAAGGTCAGAGTTACACACTTTGTCTCTCCAGGGCAACACAAAGCCTGGTTTGTCATAGGTCCCGAGTAGCTCCTGCTTTTTCTTTGCCTGATCACCGGCAGGTTCACTTGCCTATTAGTTAAGGCTCCTCATCTATGCTTTACCTTCGATGCCACTTTTGAGCAGCAAGGACCCCAGAAAACCAAATGGAAGAGTCAGGGTGCTTAGAGGAAGATTCTGAGGGACTGATGAGGTCGAGCGTAACAATTTTGTGCTATTTTTCACTGTCCAGATACCTTTCACTCTGAGTTTCTACCAGCGTGCTGGTTAGCTGGGATTGCAAGATGAGGACCTTCCTGCAGTTTGGATTATTGCTGGGGCTCCTCTAGAACTGGAGAAGGCTGGTTTGTTTATAGTTACAGTTGTTGGTGCTCTTCAGGTAGCATCTGTAGCTCTAGAAGTAGTCCAAAATGAGCTGGCCAAAAACCACAGTTCTCATGACCAGGAAAAAAAGAAAGCAGAAACTATTTATGAAGACAATACGTAAGTTCCTATTTGTAATCATTATGTAGTATCTTAAAGTACATGCGTTTTAAAATTTATTGGTGTGTAGGCAGTGCTTTTATCTAAATCCATTTCTGTGTTTTAAAGTCCATTGTTACATATTGTGTTATGCTGTGCTGTAGTTACGCAAAATGAATTCGTTATTGCTAACTTAGTTGTGTTTTAATGGTTTACTCTCTCTGAGTATCCAGTGAAGCTTTACTTCTAAAAACATGGACCAGGAGGCTGCTGGGGTGAGGAGCGTCAGCCAGGGCGTGGGGGGACACACTGGGGGGGCTTTGAGCCTGACTGTCGCCTGGAGGGGAATTTGCACACGGTCCTTGGGTCACCACCCCTGCCCAGTGGCTCCCAGCGCCTGTGCCGGAGAAGCCCACGGGAGGACAGGAAAACCCAGGCTCTGCAGGACAGACGGGTGTGCTGTTTCAAACGAGACGTTTCTCGGAGATGCCGTTCTGTGCTTTTCAGGAGATGAGGCCTGGGAGGCACTTTATTCCAAATCTTCCACAGAGAAGAACGCCGGGTGAGGCCTCCCAGGGACATGCCCGGGATGGCAGTTTGCCTGGAAAAAGGTCTTTTGGGGGAGGGGCTGAGAAATAGTTATGCTCTGAAGACCAAGGGTCCCCAAGGCTGGTGTGTGCAGGAGCCAACAGAGGATTGTTCCAAACGCAGGTTCCTGGGCCCACTGGGGTTCCGAGTCAGCAGGGCCTAGGAACTAGCATTCTTAAGCACCCTCTATGATTTCAGGGTCTGTGAGAAATGCTCTGGCTGAGACCTAAAGGGGTGACTTCACAGACTTACACTCAAGACTTGCCTAGCAAGCCTCAGGTTGGCCTTGGAACTGACAAAGAGTAGGTCCACCCAGCACTACTAGAACCAAACACTAAACACTCAGAATTCCAGGGAGAAATATCATAGGTATTTTTCTATTATGAATGGCACCACCCAGGAGAAGGGGAAGCTAACGCTCAAAAGCCTGAACTCCCTGATGGCACGTAGGTTACACATTACACACGGCAAAATCACAAGAAATGGAAATAGAAATGTTGAGTATTTCTTTTGAAAATAAAACATGAACTTGGAGTGGTGAACACACAATACAATATACAGATGATGTATTATAGAATTTTATACTTGAAACCTATATAATTTTATTAACCAATGACACCCCAATAAAGTCAATAAAAAATTAAGTTCATACTCATTAAGTCAAATACACAAAAATAAAAATAATAAAAAAGAAATGAAAAACCCAATGCTTTGTGTTCTTATCAGGAAGATGTACTAGTAATGTAGGAATCAGAGTGGCCTCCAGCAGGACATTTCTAACCCCGCTAGCGAGTCATACATTCGGTGTTTGTAACACATGGTCCTACAATGACACTGAAAATTAAAAGCACTCCCCGCAAAGTGCAATATGATCCTTTTTATTTTTTACAAAAGTTACATGTTAAGTGTTAAGGCAATTACAAATGGATATGCTAAAATAAGGTTCATTCTAATTCAAATAACATTTCACAGAACGTTAAAGGATAATCTGCAAGTTTATTCTATTTTTAGAGGAAGCATTTATATAAAAATATTTTAGTGTCATATTTAAGTTACTTTTCATAATTATTCCAGAAGGTAATTCTAGGTAAGAATATAACTAACTCAGTTACAGGGTAGCGAGAGCTGAGGGCTTCCTGGGCCAGGGCCTTTCAGTGATAAATCAGGGCCAGCCTCGGGCGCTGTGCCAACGTGTCTCCCCACACCCGGGTGGAAGGCTCCCAGTTCTTTGGTCTGTGGACATCTGTCACCTCTCCCAATGGTTCAGGTCAGGGTCCTGCCGTGGGGGCCCTAAGTGAGGGCCTGCTGGGCCGTCCGAACAGAAACGGGTGGGTGCTTCAGGGAGAGAGGTGGTCAGAGGAAAACCAACGGGTGGACAGGAGGGTTCCGAGCAGGACCCAGAGAAGGCTCCACTGAGCAGTGGCCTTGGGCTGACCCCTGCGTCCCAGGATGGGGCAGCCAGGGAGCAGGGAGGACCTTGGAAGCCCAGGGCTGTGGGATTTGGCGGGAAGTTTGGGTTTATTTTCCAAACTATGGGAAACCGCGGGGTGACCTGGCGGGATTTATGTTTTACGAGGCAGCCTCGACCAGTTTCACTTCTCACCGGGGTTCACTGGACGGCCAAGGGACACCGGCAAGTTGAGAGACCACGCTTTGCCTGCGACATGCCCATAGCAGTCCACAGAAGAGGCATGTTCTTCGAAAGAAAGAATGCAGCCCTTTAACACACGGAAAGAAAGCCTACTCCTCCTGAGGACGGATTTCCACTCTCGAGCAGACACTGAAGTAGCGCCCTTGGGTGGTTTGAGGAACGTCTGCTCCTGGGCAGGGGCCTGAGCTAAACCCTCAGCACGCACCTACTCACGTCTTTTCTATAATGTGTTTGGGATGAAGCCGTTCTTGTTGCCTCCCTCTTTTCCTCTGCAATTCTGGCAACAGCCGCGAGAGGGCGTGCTGCCCCTTCTGTGTGCGAGCGGTGGCTTCAGAGCGACTTCTTCTCCTGTTGCGGGGGCGGGGTTGGGGGCGGGGGGTTGTAGGCGGCCGTGTTCCCAGGAAATGTTGGCGACCAACCGGCTCCGGGCGGAGGAAGCCCCTGCATCGCTTGCCCACCTCCTGGGTGTAAATGCCCCGGCGCCAGATTTCAAGCTCCAACTGTTCAGCGAGAGGATCGCGGGCCTTCTAGCGGCTAAGCTCCAGGGGCGGGGTGTAGGGCCGGGTCGGGCGGGGCTGGGGAGCCTGGCCGCTCAGAGGCAGAGCTGAGCAGGAGCTGCAGCTGGAAAAGTGTTACCCAGAAATGTAGGCTTTCCCCTCCTTTTAAACTAGCAAATAAAATAGAAAAAACAACAACAGCTTACAGCCGGAAAGTGGAAAGTAAGACACCTTTCTTAACCCACCTGCGAGGAACTCCGACGCGCCCTTCCTGGGAGTCAGACTAGGGAACCGCAGCCTTGACCAGTCCATTCACACCGACGTCTAAGGAAACGCTGCGCTGTTTGAACTTGTCATGATTGCCCTTATTTCACGCTGTGTTAGTGGTTCAACGTGTAGCTGCGTCCACTGAAGAACTTAAGAGAATGGAATGCCCAGTTTGGGTATATTACATATATTTGGCATTATGGTGCAAATACAACGTGTTCAGCATGCTTGGTGAAAAGAAAAATCTTTTCATTTGTATTTTCCTGTTAACTGGGTGCGTGTAAAACTTAAAACAAAAATAAGAATGAAAATGAAGGTGAGAGTATTGAAACAAAAGGAAAGAAAGGAATTAATTTCATTGATCACAACACAGCACACTGCTTTTGAAGGGGAAGTCGGGATGGCACCTCGCAGTGTGACCTCGCATAATAAACTGGGACCATCACAAGGAGTGGTTCAGAGCGCAGGCTCCCAGGCGTGGCCCAGAGCAGCAGCCTTACTAGAAATGCTCATTCTCAGGCCCTCCCCAGACTTGCTGGATGAGAAACTGTGAGGTGAGCCCTAGGGGATAGAGCATTGGCCTGTTGACGGAAGGGTCCTGGGTTCATTCTGGTCAAGGGCACATGCTGGGGTTGCCAGCTTGATCTCCAGTAGGATTGGCAGGAGGCAGCCAATCAATGATTCTCTCTCATCATTGATGTTTCTCTCTCTCTCCCTCTCCCTCTCCCTTCCTCTCTGAAATCAATAAAAATATATTTTTTTTTAAAAAGGAAAAGAAACAGTGAGGTGGGCCCGCCCAGAAATTCATGTTTTTGCAAGTCCTCCTGGGGTCTGAGAATGACTGGGGTCTCCCAAGGCGTGTGTTTATTCTCCCAGGCCTTATGTTTTGAAAGGGGGGCTTCTTCTTCTTATTATTATTTTTTAAACATAAAATTCTATAATGAACTAAATCTTAGGTGCAAAATTAATCTAAGAATAAAATGAAAAATCAATTTAGGAACTAGAGCATTACTAGTTCTTACAACTTCCCAATGCATCTCAAGCCAGAGGGCACTGGGCAGTAAGGTGCTATTATTTTAATGTCTCTTTTTAAAATTACTTCAGAGTCTGTAATATCAGTTACACAAACTGTTTCAAGGTTATGACTAATTTAAGTCATAACTTTCCATTTGTGTTCTCATTTGTAGTGTCCTCATTTTAATTTACATTCTATGTGAGCAGTTCCTTAAAATTTTTCATTTTTGTAAACTTCAGAGTCCATATTATTGGTTAGTTTCAAGGTTGCAGCATATTTGTTTTAATTATCTACAGCTTCCAATTTTGTTGCAATTTATAATATCCTCATCAAAACTCTATAACTCCGGCCCTCCTTTCTCCCTTCCTTCCTTCCTTCCTTCCTTCCTTCCTCTTTCTTTCTCTCTCTGTTGTTTTTTCTTTTTGTAAAAATGTCTGGTGCTCAAGCAAAGATTGATTAAACTAGCTATATCGGCATTAAAAGTTAATGCCTTTTTGTTTCATTTTTGCCCACACATCAGGAGTTACCATGGTTACTGAGAAGGGTCCAGGTAGTGCCAACTTGCAGATGTGCTGATACATTTTCCCTGGCTCAATGTCTCGCAGGGGGACGGAGGAAGGGGCGAGTCCAGCTGGCACCAGGCGTGAATGCTTCAGAGCTTTGTCTACTCCTGTTTCCTGTGGTTCTTTTTGTTCCTGGGGTCGTGGTAAATATACATGACATCACATTTACCATTTTAACCATTTTTAGGTACACAGTTGTGTGGCTTTAAGGACATTTGCAGTGCTGTGTAACTATCACTACCCTCCTCTTCCAGAACTTTTTCAACTTCCCAAACTGAAATTTTGTGTCCATTAAACAATAGCTCCCTATTTCCTCCTCCTCCCCCTGGGAACCACTCTTCCACTTTTAGTCTCTATAAATTTACTCTAAGTACCTCATATAAATGGAACCATACAACATTTGAACTTTTGTGTCTGGTTTATTTATCTATATATATAAAAGCCAAGTGAACGGAACAACCGGTCGCTATGACACGCACTGCAGCAGCCAACCTGCCAGATCAGGGACCCATGGCCCCTCCCCCCAGCCAGCACTGCCCCCAATCAGCCCCCCCCCCATCGGGGGCGGGGCCGGCTGACCTTCTGCCGCCCCCCCAGCCGGCCCAGCCCCTATTGGGCCCTGATGGGGGCTGGGGCCTCCCACCAGCTGGCCCATCCCCGATCAAGCCCCCCCACCCCGATTGGGGTAGGGGCTGGCCAGCCAACCTCCCTCGTCTCCTCCCCCCGCCAGCCTGGCCCAATCAGCCCCCATCGGGACAGGACAGCCGGACCCCACCTGTGCACGAATTCATGCACCAGGCCTCTAGTCTTAACATAATGTCCTCAAGGATCATCCATGCTGTTAGCATGCCAGAATTTCCTTCCTTTTTCAGGCTGAATAATATTCCATTGAATGGATTATACCACGTTTCATTTATTCACTTCTCCCAATAATGGACACCTGGGTACTTCCACCTTTCAGCTATTGTGCATAATGCTGCTGTGAACCTGGGTATACAACTGTCTGTTTGAGTCTCTGCTTTCAATTATTTTGGGTAGATACCCAAGAGTTGAATTGCTGGGTCATAGGGTGATTCTGTTTAATTTTTTGAGAAAACACCATGGTATTTCCCACAGCACCTGCACCATTTTACATCCCCCCAGTAGTGCACAAGAGTTCTGTTTTTCTACACATTATTGCTAACTTCGTTACTCTGTTTTGTTTTATAATAGCTATCCTAATGGGTGTGTAAAGTGGTATCATGATTTTGATTTGAATTCTTCTAATGACTTGTGATACTGACCATCTTTTCTTGTGCTTATTGGCTATTTGTATATCTTCTTTGGAAATGTCTAGTCAAATCTTTTGCCCACTTTTCAATTGAGTTGTTAGTTTTTTATTGTTGAATTGTGGAAATTCTCTCTATAGGCTAGATATTAATCCCTTATCAGATATATCATTTGCAAATATGTCCTCCCATTCTATGGGTTGCCTTTTCACTCTGATAATTATGTCTTTGGATAAAAAAAAGTTTTTAATTTTG
Organism: Myotis brandtii; assembly: GCF_000412655.1. Classification (NCBI taxonomy): domain Eukaryota; kingdom Metazoa; phylum Chordata; class Mammalia; order Chiroptera; family Vespertilionidae; genus Myotis; species Myotis brandtii. Next base: position 736,267 of record NW_005371038.1, on the reverse strand, counting down.
ATGAAGTTCAATTTGTCTGTTTTTTCCTTTTGTTGCCTGTGCTTTCAGAGTCAAATCTAAGAAACATAGCCAAATCCAATGTCATAAAACTTTTACTCTATGTTTTCTTCTAAGCGTTTTATAGTTTTAACTTACATTTAAGTCTGATCAATTTTGAGTTAATTTTTGTGTGAGGTGTAAGGTGGTGGTCCAATTTCATTTTTTCCCATGTGAGTAGTCAGTTTTCCCAACATTTGTTGAAAAGACTGTCCTTTCCCTGTGATTCTGTCTTCTTTGAATATAAGCTTCCTTGGAATGTCGAGTCCACACACATGAAAGAGAGCTCCTTAGGGTGCATATTACGGGTCTAATCAACCAGATAGCGATGACCATTCTATCTTGTTCCAGATCCAAATATTGGTACCTTAATGGACTCCTTCTTGACTACTAGGGATTCACTGCTGATCATTAATCAATACATATTTATGAAGCACTTCCCAGTACCTGACACTGTTCTAGGCAGAGATACAGCAGTGATCAAAGTGCCGTTCCTGGCCTTGGGAGCTTCCATTCCAACAGTCACGAGACTGGAGAAGGAAGAGTGGCTCCCGAAATGGGGGTTGGAAAAGACAACTCCGTCATGTTCACTCCAACATGTGAACTGCTATCTATACTAAACAACCTGCCACTCACACATATGCCAAGAACCTTTAGTAGAAACTGTCATATTCTAATTATAAATTTTGTTTACAAAAAGCTTTTGGCAGATAAGTTTATCCAGATTATATTTTAATTGTCATAAGTTACATAAATACTACTTCTAAACGAGAATAATTTTACAAGGCA
>NW_005371038.1:714484-735336 GCF_000412655.1 Myotis brandtii | reverse complement strand
AGGAAGGGAGAAGGAGAGAGATAGAAACATCAATGATGAGAGAGAATTATGCATGCTCCCTCCTGGGGATCGAGCCCACACCCGGGCATGTGCCCTGACCGGGAATCAAACCATGCCCTCCTGGTTCATCAGTCGACACTTAACCACTGAGCCAACATTGGCCTGGCTAAAATAAGTTTTAATAAAGGTACATGAAAAATGATTGGGGGCCACAGTAGGACTCTGCGTGACTCGCGGCTGTGGAAGGCCAGGAGCGGGAGGGAGGTCATTCCTGCCTGAGCGGACACCTGAGCAGAGTGAGGGTGGAGACTTGAGGTGGGTGCTGTGTCTCTGCCCAGGGCAGTGTGCACACATTTGTGTGAGACGTCCTTGAAGGACGTCCAGGATGGCTCAATAGGTGATATCAGGGCTCGCTGCTCCCCCTGAAGGAGTGGTGCGCTTATGAGCAGAGTGTGCTTGGGAGGGATGGTAACATGTCAGATTGTGTGGTACATACATTCAGCATGAGGGCTTCACTGGTGGGCTGGCGTGTAGACCTGGGTAAGAATTTTGGTTCCATCAACCAAATATGACCTTAAGTGAGTAATTTTTCTGAGACGTAGTTTTCTCATTTGTGAAATAAACATTAGAATCAGTTTCCTAAGTTTCCAAGGAGGCATTTCCTTTTTCCTTTAAAAATAACAATCATTTTTCGCTCCCAAATAAGGAATTGGGCAGGACTTGGCCATCTCTGCCCCATGTGATGTGAGCCGGGGCAGTGACGGTGCAGTCGCATGGTTGGCACCGTGCTGGTGCTTCGGCTCCTCTCCGTGTGGCTTCATGTGCTGCTTGGGTTTCCCTACATCATGGTGGCTGGATTCCAAGAGCCAGGGAGCCAAGCAAGGGGAAGTTTGTCTCTCCCCTGACCCCCCACTCCAGGCCATCCTTCTTCTGTTGTCCTCTTGCGCCCGCAAATCTGAGCACAATCAATAGATTGTTTCAGAGTTGCTAGTCACTTGTCTTTTATGAACACATTCCTCCCCCTTTAAGGCCTAATCTGGTATTTTCTTATTCTTAGCTTTTTGCTTTACTTGTCTTCTTTCTCGACTCTGCCCATCCAGATTCTTGGTGTTGATCTTGGACTGGTCCCCAGTGTCAGCTCACACATGACAGGTATTAGTTTGATCCCCTCACCCATGATTATTGGGAATTGATCTAGTATAACCTCTGGCTTGATTCAGTATGTTTTCTCCTTCAGTTAATGCTGTTTCTGCCGGGTCTTTGCTTCAATCTCTCATCATTTATATAAGTATAAGAATTTGCAACAAAATTAACAATAATAGCAGCAGCAGGAACAATGCCACACTCAGTGGTTGTAAGTAACTCAGTGGCAGGAGAAATAAAGGTTTGGAATCCCAGTTCTGGCATTTACTCAGCAAGTGTGGGCAGGCCATTTATCTTCTCCGAGCCTCAGTTCCTTCATTTTAAAATGGGGATGATAATAATACCGACTTTACTGTGTGATTGTGAAGATTAAATGAAATAATTTATATTAGAAACATAGTAAGGCAGTAAATGTTAGTTTGCTTCCTCTCCCTGGCGCTCAGATGACCCAAGTACAACTGCTGGTTGTGTTCCTGAGTACTCCTAGCAGGAAGCTGCTGAGTATCCTAGCAGGGAGCTGCTGGGGCCTGGTGGGGCAAAGGCGTGGAGGTGGGAAGTCTTGCTTGGGACTAAGAGCAGGGATGCAGGTGAGCCACCCCAGTAAAGCAGGCAGGGTTTGGGCCTGGGTCCTGTAGTCATCTAGGGCTTGGCTGGGTGGAAAGTGGGATTTGGGGAAAGCCCCTTGGACTGTGGGGGATGAGAAGCTGGGGCTTTTTCTAGGAGAGCTGGGCGTCCTGGAGGATCAAGACTCATGATTCTCCACATTGCTCAGTAGGATGAGAAGTGCAGGATTGGGTCTTCCTTTAGATCAATCAAGACATCAAATTTGTTGGTGCAGACTGTGAGAGAGATGTGGGAAGTTCCAAATTCTCCCATCTGAGGACCTTGAAATAGTTTGTAGAAATGAAGACATAGACATGGTTCTCAGAGTTGGTTACATCCTTACTTTAAACATTAGAACATCTATAAAAATAAAAGTGTAATATGCTAATTAGACCAGACAGCCGAACGACCTTCTGGACATCATTCCGGATGTCCTTCTGGATGAAGCCACAGTGGCGGGGGCCTAGGCAGAGGCAGTTGGGGTGGTCAGGCAGGCAGACAAGCGGTTAGGGGCGATGAGGCAGGCAGAGTGGTTAGGGGCGATCAGGCAGGCAGGCAGAGGGGTTAGGGGCGATCAGGCAGGCAGGCAGAGTGGTTAGGGGTGATCAGGCAGGCAGGTGAGCAGTTAGGAGCCAGTGATGCCGGGTTGCAAGAGGGATGTCCCAGATTGCGAGAGGGTGCAGGCCAGGCTGAGGCACCACCCTCACCCCTCCGTGCATGAATTTTGTGCACCAGGCCTGTAGTCTCATTATAAGACCGAAAGTAAAAGTAAGCAAAAATAGAAAATAAACATTACCTGTATTTAAGTGTTGGTTTACATTTGTCCAACCACACATACACACATACACACACACATACCACTTATATCAAGCCTACCATTTTGTAATTTGTGTGTTTACACTTAAAAACTTTCAAAATATTAAATATTCTTCTATAGTATCATTTTTAATGGATACAAAGAATTTCAGTAATATGAATGAACCACGATTTATTTAACCAACCATCCATTTTTCAATATTACTCTTTCTCATTATCAGTATCATCATTTTGGGGGGAAAAGTCTCTGAATATTCTTGAATTTAATTTTTAAGCACATCGCTGATTCTTTCTTAGAATAAACTACTTTCTGTCTATGTGGATTTGCCTATCCTGAAGCCTTCACATAAATGAAATCATAAAATATGTGGCCTGCTTCTTTCACTCAACATAATATTTCCAGGTTCATCCATGTAGCAGCATGTCAGCACTTCATCCCTTTTTATGGCTGAGACAACCCTTTGTGGAGATATGCCACTTTTATGTATCCATTCATCAGCTGATTGATACTTGGTTTGTTCCCACTTCCTGGTTGTTTTTCAATGGTGTTTTGTTAAATGTACAAGCCTTATATTCTTTTGTTCAACTTATTTCTAAGTTAGAGGGGTTAGGGGCGATCAGGCAGGCAGGCAGAGGGGTTAGGGGCGATCAGGCAGGCAGGCAGAGGGGTTAGGGGCGATCAGGCAGGCAGGCAGAGTGGTTAGGGGTGATCAGGCAGGCAGGTGAGCAGTTAGGAGCCAGTGATGCCGGGTTGCAAGAGGGATGTCCCAGATTGCGAGAGGGTGCAGGCCAGGCTGAGGCACCACCCTCACCCCTCCGTGCATGAATTTTGTGCACCAGGCCTGTAGTCTCATTATAAGACCGAAAGTAAAAGTAAGCAAAAATAGAAAATAAACATTACCTGTATTTAAGTGTTGGTTTACATTTGTCCAACCACACATACACACATACACACACACATACCACTTATATCAAGCCTACCATTTTGTATTTTGTGTGTTTACACTTAAAAACTTTCAAAATATTAAATATTCTTCTATAGTATCATTTTTAATGGATACAAAGAATTTCAGTAATATGAATGAACCACGATTTATTTAACCAACCATCCATTTTTCAATATTACTCTTTCTCATTATCAGTATCATCATTTTGGGGGGAAAAGTCTCTGAATATTCTTGAATTTAATTTTTAAGCACATCGCTGATTCTTTCTTAGAATAAACTACTTTCTGTCTATGTGGATTTGCCTATCCTGAAGCCTTCACATAAATGAAATCATAAAATATGTGGCCTGCTTCTTTCACTCAACATAATATTTCCAGGTTCATCCATGTAGCAGCATGTCAGCACTTCATCCCTTTTTATGGCTGAGACAACCCTTTGTGGAGATATGCCACTTTTATGTATCCATTCATCAGCTGATTGATACTTGGTTTGTTCCCACTTCCTGGTTGTTTTTCAATGGTGTTTTGTTAAATGTACAAGCCTTATATTCTTTTGTTCAACTTATTTCTAAGTTTCTATTCTTTTTATGCTATTATTATATAACAGATTTCTTTTCCTTTTTTTTTTTTTAAACCTCACCCGAGGGTATTTTTCCATTGGTTTTTAGAGAGAGTGGAAGAGAGGGGGAAAGACGGAAATATTGATGTGAGAGAAACATCGATTGGTTGCCTCCTGCACTTGCCTGGAGCTTGCAACTGAGGTACGTGCCCTTGACCGGAATCGAACCTGGGACCCTTCAGTTCGCGGCCGACACTCTATCCACTGAGCCAAACTGGCTAGGGCTGTAACAGGTTTCTTAATTTTATTTTTGGCCTTTTCATTTCTAGTGTATAGAATATAGCCGGGTTCGTTATATTGACCTTGTATCCTGCAACCTTGCTGAACTTTAATGCTTTTTTGTGTGGATTCCTTCGTATTTTCCATTTAGAAGATCATGTCATCTGGAAATAGACATAGCTTTGCTTCTTCTTTCCCAGTTGGGTTGCCTTCTTTATTTATTGATGCCCTACTGTTCTGGCTGGGCCCTGCGGTACTGTTAAATAGAAATGTCAAGAGCTTATGTCCTCATCTTGTTGATCTTATCCCTCCTCCTCCTTAATTTGTATTACTTCTATTTTGCAATAAACCATGTAGCACAGAGGGAGGGAAAATTAGGTGTGGGGTCTTGGGAAGGGCTTCCAGAAATATGGCTGAACCCCAAATGACCTACCATCTCTGAGGTAAAAGACACCATTTTATCGGCAGAATTTTGAATTCTGTGCAGGATGATGATGTGATTTGCAGGACTGGGTGCAAGAAGCGCACATTGAACTGGCTCAAACTAGAGCCTTCTGTGAAGGCAGTACAGCCTCTGCTGCGGGATTGGGCAGTACAGCTTCTGCTGCGGGATTGGAGAGTATTTTAAAAGACGTTGTATTTATGTATTTTTGACCAGGCCACTCATCTACAAGGATGTGAAAGCAGACATTCTGCAAGACACCTAGACACAATAGATGACAACCCCTGTGTTTAGAATTCACAAAGTGAGAATTAACTCTTGGACCCTTCAGCCAAATCAAAGATGTGCAGGTGGAAGAGGAGCAGGACAGGGGAGTTTGTGAAGACAATCCTTTGTTGAGTGCTCATGTTAAGTTGAGTCAGCCCTCCACTCCCACCATCCAGGGTGGGAGGGACTTCTCACAGCTTCCTGAGATTGGGGGGCATAGGGACTGGGGCTCACCCCCCAGTCTGGAACTCTCAAGAGTCCCTGGGAGCAGGATAGAGAGGCTGGGGGAATGGGTCCTCGCTCTCTAAGTTCATCAGAGCCAGAAGGGTCCTGCAGAAGACAGCCAGTGTGAGGTCAGCTTGGGCTTTACCCCCTGGAGGGGGAGGGGAGGTGTGGGAAACTGATATAGGGTTAAGCCTCGGACTGACCTGTTGGCAAAGTCACAAACAAGTCCCAGCTTAGAGGGCACAGTCCTCTTAGCATAATTAGTCTTGACCTTATAACACTCCCCAGATCTTATCTGGGAAGCTAATGGGCTGAGGGAAGTGCAGGAAGTGTAACTATGGTCAAAACAAGTGCAACTCACAAGAACTGTGTAACTTTGGTGACCACTGCTCTGTTTACCTCTGACTATAAAAGGTTGGTGAGGCCTGAGCACTGGTGGAAGTGCTCCCTCCTGAGTTGGACTTACTCGCCTGGCCCCCAATATTCCCAGATTATCTCGTGTCTTTTATTTTTCATTTGTGTGCGGCTCCTCTTCCAGACCCGAACCCTGAACCACGCGGGACGTGGAGGGAAACATTTACCAACAGGGAGGTCCTACTACAGCAGTTTTCTAGGGCCCCAGGATTGGAGGTGTATCTGCCCTGGTCATTGGAACTTAGGGAGAGGACCCCAATGATGGGATCACCCAAGAGCCATCCCAGGTCCATGAGAAAGGTGGTGTGTGGAGAGACTTTCGTGATTCAGTCTTGCGTGCCACACTCCTGCCTGCCACCAGCATGCTCTCAGACATTTCCCTCCATCACTTGGTTCAGGGGATGAGAACTCTTTCCAGTGCCTGTTCTCAGAAAAAATAACTAGGACGTTTAACTGGCATCTGAGGCTCAGACAGTTGGAGCCCTGTGGCGGACGCTGGCCCCGTGCTGGGTTTGTTTCCTGTGGCTTCTGTGACAAGTCACCTCAAGCTCTGTGGCTTAACAAATACAAACTTATCACGCATGTCAGAATTCTACGTGGGTCCCACGAGCTAAATGGGGTGTGAGCAGGGCTGCAGTCCCTGCTGGAGCTCTCCGGAGAACCCGTTTCCTCGCCTACTCCGCTTCCAGAGGCCACCTGCCTTCTTTGACTCTCACCTTCTTCCTCCCTCTTCAAAGCCAGCGATGCAAGCTCTTCTCAGGCCACATCATCCCTTCTTCCATCCTCGAGTCCCCCCCTTAGTGGGGAATGTTCTCTTTTAAGGACTCACATGGCTAGAATGGCCTCACTAGGTAATGCAGGATCTCTCCCATCTCAAGGTTCATGCCCTTGTCACACTTGCCACGTAAGGTCACAGTCACAGGTTCAGGGGACCAGGAATTGGACACCTTAGGGGGGTCGGGGAAACACACAATCCAGGCCCGGCACAAGGTGGGACCTCAGGCCCAGGCCGTGAAGTCGCTCCCTCTCCGTAGGGATAAGATGACAGTCAGCATCATGATGATCTCAGTGACACGGAGAATTAAAACACCGAGCCTGAGATGGCTTCTGGCCCGTGCATGGCCCAGGTCACACACTCCACAGAACTCCTCGGAGTGCCTGGAATAACACACGCAGGAGGGCCCTCAGAACTAGAAGCGCCGTTCAGATCTGACCTATTCCGGTGAACTTGAACAGGCCCCGCTTGTAGGGAAGAATCTTGACTTAGGATTTTTAAAAGGATATTTGTTTTAAATGCATTTTGATTGAGCTGAAATTCAGTGAGTTCAAATAGAAAACTCATTAAAACTGTGTAATACATTTCAGTTTTGCATTTGGACTGTTAGCTCCATGGCAGAGGGTGAACGGGGGCAGTGCTCCTGCAGGTGGACCCCCTTGGGGTTTGGCCCTGTGCCGCTTCCTAATTGGACATGTTGATGAACAGTAATTGAAAAACAGCTGTGCCCCCTGCTGGGTGCTCCCAGGGCTCCTCTGTAGGAAGTGACAGCTGCCGGCAGAGGGGGCCTAGGCTTTCAGGCCAATTACTCACCATGTGGCCGCATCTCCCCCCTTCACTCAACAGCCAGCTGCTCCCATCCAGACCGCTGCGTGTGGGAGAGGGCTGAGGTCTCCCGTCCTCTGTCTCCATCGTTCCTCAGGTGACCTCTGATGACGATTTGGTGCCACTGGACACTTCCAGAAATCGCATAATTTTTTCTTTGAGATTCATAAATGAACACACACACAAAATAAAATAAACATGAACACACACACACAAACATATGCACCTGTATACACGTACAGCCCACACACAGGCACCAATGCCAGGCCTCAGCCCAGAGATTCAGATTTCACTGGTATAGAGTGGGGCCCCACTATTATTATCTTTTAAAATTAAACACATACACACAACCCTTCAAAATCATGGACACAGATTTGTGGCAGACACTCCATCAAACACAGATGTCAAGCAACATTTTACATAGTTTACACATGTTTTTCAGTATCAAACTGATAGTGAATATCTCCCGGCTGTGGAACTGTCCATGCCCGATGGTGACCCTACAACATACAATTCTTTGCTTTGGTGGCCGCAACCTCCCAGGTGCCCACCTGGCCGCAGCCAGTGGTCCTTTGGTGAACTGAACTATAGTGACAGGATTTGTTATAGCTTGGAGCTCACTGTGCCCCTACCTCACACTGGCTCCCCAGTGGGGACCCACCCTCTATGTGTGGGGCTACACAGCTGCACCAGGGGACCCTGCCCTCTGCCCTCTGGTGGGTTCCCCAGTGGGGGGCACTGCGGGGTGGGAGGCAGGGGCGGTGGATCAGGCCGCTTGTGTCTCTCTGCTGGTGGCCAGGCTCCTGTCAAGGTGGCCCTCCACGGGACTCCTTCCCCCGGAACCAAGGGCCCCGGGGTGGTCGCAGCTCCACTGTCAGCAGCGTGGGTGGTCCCCCTGCCCTATTTCACACAGTCTGTTTCCAGTGACCGTAGTGGAAAACTTTATCTGCTTCCTGCTGGGACTCTGATGGATGGCACTGAGGAAGGATGTGGTTGGCTTTGTCCCTGAGACCCACTTCAGGATGTGTGCCCCGGGGCTCCCGTGGGGCTGACGGGGAACATAATTCCTCAGCGCTCGTTGTGAGGGGCTGGGCAGGGAGCAGGCACCGCCAACATGCTGATCTGGGGGAAGATGATAATTAGAATGGGTGGGTGCACGCTCAGAAACACACAGATAGGGTTAAGACATGGTGGGGAAAAACAGGGAGAAAGTGAGAGTGGTGAAGGGCAGGTAATGAGAACAGACACAGCTGTCCAATGGGGACTCACCTCACTAACTCTGGACGAGAGGTTTCCTTACAGACCCCGGGACACTGGAGGTGGAACAAGGCTGTGGAAAGATAGGGTGTCCCGGTGGGTCCATGACTCAGAAAAGAAATACATTTTGAGAGCAGACAAGGACAGGACCCATTGTGTCCGGTTTCAAAAGTACAGAACAACTTATGTGACCTAAAATACCCACACATAGAAAACAGCACCGTAACAGGACAAGTTCACTGAGGCCCAAGACACGCTCCTCAAGAGGCGCCAATTTGAGGAAGGCAAAGGAAATGAAGAGGCAAGGGAATCTGAAGAGGGGAGTAGAGTAAAATGAAAAGTTTCTCGCACAAACTGACACTAATTACATATCAAACAAAAGAGTATGATTAACTTAATTCACTTTACTCAAGTCAAAAAATGCATTTTATAAAGGTAGCTATCTTCTTACTGTTTTTCTGTGGTAGTCCACCAATCAGAAAATGTCTGAATGGGGCTCTGAGAAGTATCTCTCCCAATAATTATATTGCCTTTGTGTTTTACAGAAGGCTTGACTTTGCCCAACAAATCTGGACTTAATTCCTCCATTCTGTGTTACAGTAAAACCTATGTTACTATGGTTTCTTTCTTTTTTTTTTTTAAATATATTTTATTGTGTTTTACAGAAGGCTTGACTTTGCCCAACAAATCTGGACTTAATTCCTCCATTCTGTGTTACAGTAAAACCTGTGTTACTATGGTTTCTTAAAACAAAATTTCAATTAGCAGATGGAGCTACTAAGAGGAAAGCATCTTATTGGTGTAGAAATTTGGAGCAGAATTAAGGCTAAAATAAACACATTTCAAAAAGCCTACCATTTAGAATTATCATGAATTACTGCCAACAGTATGATGCTGTATTAAGTATTGTATTAAACATTCTTAATTGATATGTATATATCTTGAAAATTAGCAAATTCAGCAACAGCATTTAGTTTATAATATTCTTTATTTTATCAATAATATTTTTAATCTTGGAGAATGTTGGATAGAGAGAAATGAAATACAGAAACTTATTTAGAATTCACTGTGGATGATATAAACTACAGAAACATTTTGAAAACGTTGACATGAATCAACAGAGTTGATCTAAATCATCACCAGTATTTAAAATCTGTTATCTTTGTATTTTAAACATTGGGAAATTACAAGGTGGAATATAAAGGCTGGGGTTTGTTATTACTCATAATCTGTTCTCCCCTGATAGTATAAGTTTAGGTAGACTTATGCAGCTCAAAAGAAAAACTACATTTCCCAGTGTCCCTTGCAGCTACATGTAATCACATGACTGTATCACCACACAGTTAAGACTATTTCACCATCTTCCTCAGATACAGAAAAACATAGGAGCACCTAAAAATATAAAGAAAATCTTGGTGAACATTAAGGGAGAGATTGACAGCAATATAGTCATAGCAGGGGATTTTAACACATCAGAGTCATCAATGGGTGGATCTTCCAGAAAAAAAATCAAAAAGGAAACAGCGACCTTAAATGACATATAATTTCAGATGGATTTAATTGATATTTATAGAACTTTTCATCCAAAAACAGCAGAATTACATTCTTCTCAAATTCTTTATTATGTTTATGTATGATTTCTCTAATCCCACTCTGCTGAGAGTTTTTTTCTCATAAATGGATGCTAGATTTTGTTGAATACCTTTTCTGCATCTATTGATGAGATCTTGTGAGTTTTACCCTTCATTTTGTTTATATGATGTATCACATTTATTGATTTGTACCAGCCTTGCAGCCCCAGAATAAATCCCACTTGGTCATGGTATATGATCTTTTTAATGTATTGCATATAGAAAATTCTCAAAGATAGACCACATGTTAGGACACAAAATAAATCTTAAAAATTCAGAAAGATTGAAATCATATCAGACATCTTCTCTGAGCACAATGGTATGAAACTAGAAATCAACTACAATAAAAACAAACTGGAAAACATTCAAACACATGGAAGCTAGATAGCATATTGTTAAACAATGAATGGATTAACAATAAGATCAAGGAAGAAATAAAAAATTACCTGGAAACAAATGAAAACGAATGCAGAACAACCCACAATCAGTGGTACACAGCAAAAGCAGTCCTGAGAGGGGAAGTTTATAGCACTACAGGCCTTTCTCAAGAAGCAAGAAAAATCTCAAATAAATAATCTAGCCCTACATCTAAAAGAACTAGAAAAAGAACAACAAGCAAAGCCCAGAGTAAACAGAAGGAAATAACAAAGATCATAGCAGAAAGAAATGACATAGAGACTAAAAACAAAACAAAACAAAAACAAACAAACAAACAAAAGATCAATTAAACCAAGAGCTGGTTCTTTGAAAGGAAAAAGAAGATTCATGAACCTTTAGCCAAACAAAGAGAGAAGACTCAAATAAATAAAATCAGTAATGAAAGAGGCAAAGTAGTAACTGACATCACAGAAATATAAAGGAATGTAAGAAAATACTATGAACTACTACTATATGCCAACAAATTGGACAACTTGGGTGAAATGGACAAATTCCTAGAAACATATAATCTTCCAATATTCTACCAGGAAGAATCAGAAAACCTGAATAGGCTAATAACAACTGATGAAACTGAAGCAGTAGTCAGAAAACTCCCAGCAAACAAAAGTCCTAGACTGGATAGCTTCACAGGCAAGTTTTACCACACATTCAAAGAAGAACTAGCACCTTTCCTCCTTAAACTATTCCAAAAAATTCAAGAGGAAGGAACACTTCCAAGCTCTTTTTATGGGGGCAGCATTATCCTAATTCCAAAAACCAGATAAAGACACTACAAAGAAAGAAAATTACAGGACATCATTCCTAATGAACATAGATGCTAAAATCCTCAACAAAACATTATCAAAACAGATCCAGCAATACATTAAAAAAGATCATACACCATAACCAACTGGGATTTATTCTGGGGATGCAAGGCTGGTACAATATTTGCAAGTCAAGAACTGTGATACATCACACAAACAAAATGAAGGGTAAAAATCCCAAGATCTTATCAATAGACGCAGAGAAAACATTCAACAAAATCTAGCGCCCATTTATGAGAAAAATTCTTAGGAAAGTGAGAATAGAGAGATCATACCTCAACATAATAAAGGCCATCTATGACACACTTACAGCCAGCATCATACTCAATGGGCAAAAATAATACCATTTCCCCTAAGAACAGGAACAAGACAGGGATATCTGCTTTCACCACTCTTATTCAACATAGTACTTGAAGTCCTAGCCACAGCAATAAGACAAGAAGAAACATAAGGCATCCAAATCAGAAAGGGAAGTAAAACTGTTATTTTTCGCAGATGACATGATACTGACATAGAAAACCCTAAAGAATCCACAAAAAATGACTAGATCTAATAGATGAATTTGGCAAAGTATCAGGGTACAAAATTAATATTCAGAAACTGGTGGCACTTTTATATATCAGTAATGAACTGTCAAAAAGAAATTTACTACTGCAACAAAAAATAAGGTACCTAGGAATATTGCTAAATTTAATAAAGGTGGTAAAATACTTGTACTCAGAAAATTAGAGGACATTGAAGAAAGAAATAGAGGAAAATACAAATAAGTGGAAGCATATATCATGTTCATGGATTGGAGTAATTAATATCATTAAAATGTCCATACCACCCAAAGCAATCTATAGATTCAACACAATTCCCATTAAAATACCAATGCATATTTCACAGATCTAGAACAAACATTCCAAAACTTTATATAGAACCAAAAAAGACCCCAATTAGCCTCAGCAATCTTGAGGAAGAAGAACAAAGTTGGCGTGATCACAACACCTGGTACTGCAAGGCCATTGTAATCAAAACAGCCTGGCACTGGTGTAAGAACAGACATGTAGATCAATAGAATATTACAGAGAGCTCCAAAATAAACCCACGCCTTTATGGGCAATTAATATTTGACAGAGGAGCCAAGAGCATACAATGGAGTAAAGGCAGTCTCTTCAATAAATGGTGTTTGGAAAATTAGACCGGTACATTCAAAAAATGAAACTAGACCATCAACTTACACCATACACAAGAATAAACTCAAAATGGATAAAAGACTTAATTGTAAGTTGCAAAACCATAAAAATCCTAGAAGAAAACATTGGCAGTAAAATCCCAGACATTCTTATAGCAATATTTTTTATCTTGTCAGAAAACTTTTAAAGAAATTAAAATTAAGAATACTGAAATTCTAAGTATCAAATAATAAGAAAGTAAATACTAAAATTATCTCCACGGATCAATAGTTTTTCTATGCTAACCACTTGCAGTGGTTCTCAACCTTCTGGCCCTTTAAATACAGTTCCTCATGTTGTGACTCAATCATAAAATTATTTTCGTTGCTACTTCATAACTGTAATGTTGCTACTGTTATGAATCATAATGTAAATATCTGATATGCAGGATGGTCTTAGGCGACCCCTGTGAAAGGGTCGTTCGACCGCCAAAGGGGTTGCGACCCACAGGTTGAGAACCGCTGACTTAAAGGACCAGATAATCTTGTCACTGGATCCTCAAGTGTTTAGGCATGAAACACCCACCCAAACAACTCTCTACCAGAAGGAAGACATTTCCTTAGCTTTAAAGGTCAGTCTTAGGTTTTTAAGGTAAAGGATTTTAACTTCCCTTATTTTATACTACTGTCAATATAAGAATGTCCAAATCTGTAGAGAATTTTTATGAAAGTTTGAGTTAATTTGAGCCAAACTGATGACGTACCACAAAACAAGATTTCAAATGCTCCAGAAAATGACAGTTTTGTGGTTTCTTCTTACATATTTGGAGTCAAGGAGGGAACATAAGAAAGATTACATGGTGTGGGTCAGTGGTTGAGTGTCCACCCATGAACCAGGAGGTCACAGTTTGATTCCCGGTCAGGGCACATGCCTGGGTTTGGGGCTTGATCCCCAGTAGGGGGCGTGCAGGAGGCAGCCAATCAATGATTTTCTCTCATCATTGGTGTTTCCATCTCTCTCTCCTTCTCCTTGCCTCTCTCTAAAATCAATACACAAATAAACCCCAAAACCAAACAAACAAAAAAAGAAGAGTACATGAAGGTGGGAGAATGTACAGGATCATTAATTAGATTATGAACTCCCTTGAGGGTGGTTAGCTTCTGAGGGGTCTGGAAACGAGGATTACTTCTGGCATTTCAAAGGTGTGTTAACCTAGACCAGTGATCGGCAAACCGAGGCTCGTGAGCACATGCAGCTCTTTGGCCCCTTGAGTGAGGCTCTTCCACAAAATACCAGGTGCGGGCGTGCACGTACAGTGCGATTGAAACTTCGTGGCCCATGCGCAGAAGTCGGTATTTTGTGGAAGAGCCACATTCAAGGGGCCAAAGAGCCACATGTGGCTCGTGAGCCGCAGTTTGCCGACCACTGCCCTATATGATCTGGCCAAACCATCTGAGATGTTAAGATAGGCTTTGGTATAAGAGTCCCCCATCTTTCCAGGTGGCTTGCACTTGCATAAACCTCTTACCTTCTCACAAACTCATGAGTTTGGCTTTTGTTTCAGCAGGCAGCCAAATCTGGGTTTGGTTACACTGGGTCCCCATGTCTTAACTCCCCTAGTCTGAGGGCTTCAATAACTGCATGCCGAGTGCCTGAGGGAGGGCTGCATGCAGGCAACTGCACCCCAGTGTAAGCTCCAAATATACCAAAATGTCTACATTTTAACACACCCCAAACACTCAGAATGTAGTTTAAAATACATCTACTCACATCTTTATGATATAATGACAAAAAGCTCAGAAAAAACAATTCAGTTGTGACAGATTTCATCAGAAAAACAAGCTTGCTTTAATTTTCACTTTCTGTGACTAGTTACCTCTCTTCAAAATGTAGTAAATTTTCCTCATTTGAAAGCTACTTTACACCATTTATGCCACTTAATTATGTTCCTTACTCTTCTCCTAGATTAGACCTATTCTAAATTTGCTTTCTGTTTTCAGAAGAAAGAAGGAAGGTATCTACAAAACAATACAGTAATGTTCCTAATGAGAGTCTGAATCGCATGGCCCACTTCATCAGCTGTTGATTTTGAGAGCCTGGTCAGCCCTTTCGCACCTCCACACTTCCTACCAGTTTCTATGAGGTCTCCACTTTCCGTCCTTGGTTATCAGGGTTCTCTCCAGCTAGTTTTCAGTTGATTATCAAAACTACATTTTATTTTAATATTTTTTGTGATTTGTCAAAAATTTTTAGAATCAGCTAATTTCTCCCCCCCTTCCTTCATTTCTCTCTCCTCTCTTCTTCCCTCTCTCACTTCCCCTCCTCACTTATAGAACACATACAAGATATTGGACAAAAGGTTTATCAATTGTGGTTAATTTTCTGTGTCACTTTTCTAGGCCATTGTACTCAGAGTTTGGTCAAACACTAGTCCAGATGTCACTATGAAGTATTTGGAAGATAAGATTAACATATCAGTAGATTTTCAATAAAGCGTATTACTTTATATAAATAAGGTGGGCAAACCTTAGCCAATCAGTTGAAGGCTTTCAGAGCAAAGGTTGACTTCCCTAGAGGCAGAATTATTCCTCCCAACCATCAGACTTAAGACTGCAGCATCAGCTCCTCCCTGGGTCTCCAGCCTGCCCTGTGAACTTCAGACACCACAAGGCCCCACAAGCATGTGCTCTAGTTCCTTAAAATAATTCTATATGTACGTACACACATTCGATTGGTTCTGTTCCTCTGGAAACCCCTAATACAATAAATAAATTCAATTCCATTCAAAAGTAACAGTTGGCCCTAACCGGTTTGGCTCAGTGGATAGAACATCGGCCTGCGGACTGAAGGGTCCCAGGTTCGATTCCAGTCAAGGGCATGTACCTTGGTTGTGGGCACATCCTCAGTAGGGGGTGTGCAAGAGGCAGCTGATTGATGTTTCTGTCGCATCGATGTTTCTGACTCTCTATCCCTCTCCCATCCTCTCTATAAAAAATCAATAAAATAAAAAAAAAACTGTTGACAACTCACCTTCTGGAATGATCCCTGGTCTCTGTGATTCCCCTCAGCCGAAAGGACAGGCTTTGATAAGGCCATTACAGATCAGTGTGATTTGTGCATTGCAGACATGTGTGCAAGTGCTCAACAGTGACGATGTTGGCTTGATGGTAGGAGAAGGTTTTTAGAAAACATGATAATAAGGGCTAGATCCTCAGATGATGCTCAGGTCGTAGAACACCCAGTCATGGCCCAACCCACAGGAGATAAAGTGGATGAAGACTGAGAGAGTGTGAGGGGTAAGAGGTGATCTTGGACTTAATGGGATCCCAGTTCTTAAGGACAGATCGAGGGTAGCATCATAGATATGCTGTCAGCAAAGGGCAAACCCTGGGAATAAGCCTAAGTCCCACGGTGAAGTACAGTATGAAAAGGAAGTGGGCAGAAATAAGATGCGCCAGCAAGTCGGGCAGCTGTGGAGGAAGGAGGAGGTTCTGCAGGGGGTTTGGGGGTGGAGCTGACAGTGACCCATCCTAAGGCATGGGTCCCAGAGTGACGGGAATGGGGGTCACTCTGGAACCCATGCCTTAGGTTAGGGGCGGGTTACAGCCCCTGTAAAGTGAGGTGTGCTTTCAGGAGCCAAGTTAGGGGTCTCTCACTCCAGTGTAGCTTTTATCTATTATTTTTTCAGTAGGCTATTCTCTCTCTCCAGTTCTTATTTTCAAATATATTTTTATTGATTTCAGAGAGGAAGGGAGAGGGAGAGAGAGATAGAAACATCAATGATGAGAGAGAATCATTGGTCAGCTGCCTCCTGCACACCCCCTACTGGGGATTGAGCCTGCAACCAGGGCATGTGCCCTTGACCAGAATCGAACCTGGGACTCTTCAGTCCACAGGCCGATGCTGTATCCACTGAGCCAAACTGGCTAGGGCTCTCCTCAGTTCCTAAGAAATCTGGCCATTCTAGCATTTACTGTTATTTATACTGGGCACAGAATCCACTCAAGTGGGTGTAAGCAGAAATAGATTTATTATTAAGCAAAAAATATTAGTTGGCTTCAAGAATTTCCTGGAAGAACCAGGTGGAAGCATTGGATGTTTAGGACTTTCCTGATGGGATCCCTATACCAGCATCAGCATGGGCCCTCTCTGATTCCAGAACCTCCTCCACCAGTTGTCCCAAGAGATGCATTCTCCCTGCACCACTTGTCGCCACTCCCGTCTCCCACCTCTTGGTGACGTGGATGTCTGGGAAATGTAGGCTGAGCTTTCCGGTCGCTGCAATGCAGGAAACCTGCTGGAAGGAGGCTGGCATTGCGTGAGCCAACCTGCAAGGTCACCAATCTCACCCTCACCTTTCCTGTACCTACGCCAACTCCCTGA
This sequence comes from Myotis brandtii, assembly GCF_000412655.1. Lineage (NCBI taxonomy): Eukaryota > Metazoa > Chordata > Mammalia > Chiroptera > Vespertilionidae > Myotis > Myotis brandtii. Next base: position 718,373 of record NW_005371038.1, on the reverse strand, counting down.
CAACAGCGCTGCTGCTCAGCCTGGCAAAAAAAAGCTCATGAAACAGACAACTCTCTCATCCATGGACACACCCCTGATGCCCCATCTTCCTTCTCATCAGGGGATGACTTGGGAACATCAGTAACTGGTATGGCAATGGCACTAACCAATCAGAAAAGCCAGGCCTTGAGCCGCAGCAAAGACCCTCTGAGCCTTCCTTCATTTGCTGGGTTATGGGGGCTCTGAGGCCTGCATGAGGGGCTGGGGGTGACTCTGGCGGCAGGGAGGGAACTTGGGGACACCGGAGAGTGGTTTAGAGTGTTTCCATGTCTCAGCCCACTGGCCGAGAGCCCTGCTCTGTCCTTTAGAATGTCCCATGCATGACCGCTTAGCCTGCCAAAGCCCTAAGGGGACATCGCTTTGGGTGGGCAAAGGCGATAACAACTTTTAAAATGTGCAGTGACCATGGGGCTTTCAAACATGCACAAACGTAGAGACAACAGTATAGTAAGTGCTCATAGATCCCTCACTAGCATCAATAATCATCAACAATCTACTATTTCACACTCCCCTCCTTTTATATATTTTTCTGGAGTATTTTAAAGCAGATCCCAGAAAACATGGCATTCTCCAGGTAGTGACCTCAGTCTGTATATGAGGGAGTGTAAGGCGTGTTTTGTCCTGGAGCTGCCCTGCCCCTGCCATCCTCGACCATGCACGGACACTGACCCTCTGCAGACAAGGGAGCAGTCCACTAGCAATGGGTCAGGGCGTCAGGCAGAGTTCTGGAGTCTCCCAGGGAGCGGACCCTGAGGTGCCCAGCCCCACCTTCCTGGACAAGCTCTTCTTGCCCACATCCACGCTGTGGACCGGAAGGCACGATGCACCGAAGGCACGACGCGCAGAGCTGGGAGGCTGCCCCTGGACACGCTCTGTGAGCTCCTAACTGTCCTAGAGTCAGCCAAGGCCACAGCCCTTAGCCATGAATCTGTTTATTACAGTATTATTATTATTACTTATTGTTGACAGTATCAGATATCCCCATTCCCCCACCCTGTGTCCCTTCCTCCAGCCCCCACCCAACTCCAGACCTTTGCCACATTATCGTCTGTATCCATAGATTATGCATGTATGTTCTTTGGTTAACCTTTTCCCGTCACCACCACACCCCTCCCCTCTGAGATCTGTCAGTCTGTTATAGGCATACAGGCCTCTGGACATATTTTTGTTCATCAGTTTATTTGGTTCATTAGATTCCACATATGAATGCAATTATATGGTACTTGCCTTTTGCTGACTGGCTTATTATGCTAAGCATGATACTCTCTAGGTCCCTTCATGCTGTCTCAAAAGGTAAGAGATCCTTCTTTTTTACAGCTGCATAGTATTCCATGGTGTAAATGTACCACAGATTTTATCCACTCATCTGCTGATGGGCTCTTGGGCTGTCAGATCTTAGTGCATAGTATTCCATGGTGTAAATGTACCACAGATTTTATCCACTCATCTGCTGATGGGCTCTTGGGCTGTTTCCAGATCTTAGCTATTGTAAATTGTGCTGCTGTGAACATAGGGGTGCATATATCCTTTCTGATTGGTGTTTCTAGTTTCTTGGGATATATTCCTAGAAGTGGGATCACTGGGTCAAATGGCAGTTTCATTTTTAATTTTTTGAGGCAACTCCATACTGTTCTCCACAGTGGCTGCACCAGTCTGCAGCAGTGTACTGGAGTTCCCTTTTCTCCACATCCTCGCCAGCACCTGTCATTTGTTGATGTATTGATGGTAGCCATTCTGACAGGTGTGAGGTGATATCTCATTGTCATTTTAATTTGCATCTCTCTGATGATCAGTGATTTTGAGCATGTTTTCATATGTCTGATGGCCATCTGTATGTCTTGAAGAAATGTCTATTTAGGTCCTTTGACCATTTTTCAATTGGATTGTTTGTCTTCCTTTTGTTAAGTTGTATGAGTTCCTTATCTATTTTAGATATTAACCCTTTATCAGATGTATCATCGCCAAATATGTTCTTCCATGCAGTGGGTTTTCTTGTTGTTTTGTTGATGGTTTCTTTTGCTGTGTAGAAGCTTTTTATTTTCATGTTGTCTCACTTGTTTATTTTCTCCTTAGTTTCCATTGTCTTAGGAGATGCATCGATAAACATATTGCTACCAGAGATGTCTGAGATTTTGCTCTTATATTGATTGAAGCTGTTTTGTATGTAGTTTCTGGGCCTCATGGAACATACTTTGGTGCTAGCCACTGTGAGGAACTGTGCACGTTTGGCTCTCTGCAACCTGTTCAAAGCTTCCAGCAACCCACAGCTTGTGGCTGCCTCCACAGGGCAGGGCTACATGCAGGAGGGGCCGCGCTGAGCTCTAGGGCCAGCTTGTTAGCAGCACAGTGCCCAGGGGCGAGCCAGCACCTCGGAACCTGCCTCCAGCGCTGGCCAGCTGCCAGACAGTCACTGCAGAGACTTTCTGGGAGGGCTTTTGGCAGAATCAGGAGGGTGAGACCTCTGGGTCTCCTGTGAGGGGGAGCTGCTGTTCAGATTTCAGGGAAGATAGTAGGTGTGTTCCCTGACCCCAGAGCCATAGTGTCTGGAATAGTTCCCTGACCTCAGGTGTGGGGGGCCCCTCCTATGCAATCCAGTGGGGTCTGCTGGAAGCCAGGAGTTCCTACCAGCTCTCTCTTGAGGGACAGCCTCAGTCAGGTTCTCAGGACCGTGTGGGGATTGCTCCTCCCACAGCCAGTCACTGATGCCCTGTGAGACTCTCCAGACCTGTGGGCTTGGCTCTGCTGCTGCCTCCTCAGCGGGGGTCAAGCTGCAGGGTGGGACAAGCGTGATTCCTGGGGGGCACACTGTCCCTGAGGGCGGGGTATTTGCCTTTCCCAGGCTGTTGCTGCTGGGAGGGACTCGTGCCTCCTCTGGAAACGGCTGTTGCGATATGGGGGTGATGACCATTGCAGGCTTCCCTGCTGCTGCGGTTCCACGGGTCCCACCCACACCTCCCACTCCATCCTGTCTTCAGGGGGCTGCAGTCTGCGCTGCCCTCCCTCCACCGAAGCCTGGGTGAGGGCTGCAAAGGAAAACCCTGTGCCCTGGTTTACAAACCAAACCAAAACAAAACAAAACAAAATGGCTTTATCTCTGACCCGTTCCTTCTCTCACTGGTAGGTGGCAGCCCCACCGCCTTTCGCGGCTGGGTATTATGTGAGCCGCTGTTTTTGCCTCTGGTGCTCTGGGCTGGGGAGCCCAGTTGGGTGTAGGCCTGTTCCTCTCAGCGAAAACCTCCCCCGCAGCCAGTACATCCTCCTCCCCCTGGGCCTGCCACCCGGGGAGCTGGCCTAGCCCCTGTCCCGGCCCCACCCTCCCTACAGCCTCAGGTGGTTTCTGCCCTTCCTGTGAGTCTCCTCTTCAGCTAGTCTTCAGTTGGTAATTCAGGGTGCATGTTCCCCAATAATTTTTATTTCCAGGTTGGTTTTGTTATGGGTTGGCTCAGCGAGATAGACCACCGACTCAGAATTTAAATTTTAAGAGCCTTTATTAAGCTAGCCAGCTGACCACAGCCCGCACCTTCCCCCTCTGGGAAGGTTTGCAGCATGTGGCCCCGACCAAGGGTGCAGCAAGATCTTTTATTGCCAACTACACAGTGTTAGAAAAAAAAGAAAAAACTAACTACAAAGCGGTTCATTAGCCGTTCCTGGTACTGGCAGGGTAAAAAGTTTACATAAAATTTACGAGCAGGGTCATACCTGGCTGGGTTCAATCATAACACATTGCTTTTATAGCGAGATAATTAGCAATTTTTCTCTCCCATGGTCCCTGCCCTTGACACAATCGGTAACTTTTTCCAGGCCGCAGTCCCTCCCCCCAACACATTCAGTAAGTTTCTCATGTTTCATT
>NW_005371038.1:702544-711211 GCF_000412655.1 Myotis brandtii | reverse complement strand
TGTCCATGAGAAGAAGGCATCAGCCAAGTCCATCATGTAGGGCATTGCTCTAATGCCATACAGGGTGATCCATGCTGGCGGCTGCAACCAGCACCTGGGAATGTAGCAGGGGAGTCACCTTGCTCAGTTCTCTCCAAGCCACAGTCAGGGCTTGTGGGTTAGCTACGGAGGACAATTATAGGGTGGCCTTTCCTCCCCTGGCACATCGCTGGTCATGCGGTTTGGACCCCTTGACCTTTCCTCCTTAGAGATAACATCTAGGGCTCAGTTGTGTTTCAGCTCCAGGCCCGGAAAAGCAGCAAAATCAGACCAGTGACCCCATGGCTGACTTCAGGACCAGCTGCCTTGGATAATGACCCCCTGACCTGGCACCAACCAATCAATTAGTGGAGACCACACCCCTGAAAGGACACACCTGGGAAGCTGCTGAATATTCTATTAAGATCTTCCCCCGGGACCTCCCCTACAGCCTCCACCCTTAAAACCCTTAGGCCTGAGGACCCCGCCTGCACTCTCCCTCCCAGGAGCACACCCCGGCCTTTCCCTTCCCTCTCCCCCTCCTTGCCCAGGCAGTTACCATTAACTTCCTCCCTCCCAAGCTCCAAGGGCCCTTCCTTTGCCTTATAACTTGTTTCCTAAGCCCATTTCTGCTAGGAATTACTTTTTCTACCTCTGTGATTTTCCAAATAAATGTTCTCTTATAGTTTAGATATTGCTCTGAATTCTTTCCTAACCAGAACCCAAGTACCAGAAGTTGCTGATACTTGGGGTCTAACACCTGGTGCGTTCCTTTCACCTACAACAGGGGGCTTCCCTGAAGCTCTCAGCTCTCTGCTCCAGCCTCCCCTCGGGGTGGCTCAGGCAGCTCGGTCCTCTGGTCCTCCAAGGTGTGGTGAAGCAATACAGACAGTTCAGTTGTGCAGGTCTGTCATTCCCATTTTCCTCTCCGGAGCTATGATTTTTTTTCCTGACACCAAATATGGACTTTTTTTGACACTAGCCAGTTCTCCAACTCTAACACCAGCTAGGTGTCCTACAATTTAATTCAATTCTGACACTGACTTGGAGATAACATAGACCCCACAGGTTAAGGGCTCAGTCCCACTAGACCAGTAGTTGCCAACCTTTCGGACCTCATGGACCACCAGTGGTCCACGGACCACTGGTTGGCGGCTGCTGCACTAGACTGTCCCCACTTCAGATACTGATGGAGGGACTTATAACCTAATAGATAGAACACCTGAATTAATCAGAAAAGTAATCATATTATTTTAAATCTTAGAACACATATACTTATCATATACTTATGTGAATAGGGGGTTAAGTTTCTTATGTATGAATAGGGTGTTAAGTTTTCTTAAAGTTTCCTTTTCAAGGCCTGTGTGAAGCAATTGGGGAGGTTACTCAGCTGTGAATCCAGCAAGCAGAACCGATAAGCAGGGTCAGGCCAACCCACTGGAGTCAAAACATCATCTCATCTCCTGTTGACTAATTAGAATAGCTGACATCTGCAGAGCCCCAGGCCTGCATGTAGCTGCATTCCTCACCCCAATCCCTTTCCCTTTATAATCCTGTCCCCTGAATCTTGCTGGAAGGCAGGATTTGAATGCTTATAAGCGCTCTGTCTTCTTGGTTGGCCGCCCTTCTCAATAAACGCCTTATATGATTCAACCCTGCCTTTATTATTGGACACAGCGACAGGCAGCCTGAGCCCAACCAGGGGTTTCCCAGTAACAATATCTGTTCTAAGTTCCAGGTTGTCACCTATGCTTTTGTTAGGGGCAAAAATAGAATTCTGGGGACTAGCTAAGGTTATAAAAAACTAGTGGCCTGGTGCATGGAATCATGCACATTGAAAGGAAATTAATTAGAAGAAAGATTCATGTGGTAATTACATTACTGCAAAAAATTACATGTCAAAATAGTATATATAATATCTACACTAATAAAAGAGAAACATGCAAATTGGTGTCACTCCACTATGCCCACCAGCCAATCAGAGCAACTATGCAAATTCACCCAACAAAGATGGCGGTTAATTTGCATATGCAGGCGCAGAGCGAAGACTGAAGACTGAAGAGGCTTGGCTTCTCTGCTGCGGCCTCAGGGGAGAAGCCAAGCTTCACTGTGGCCACAGCAGAGAAGCCAAGCCTCACTGCAACTGGAGGGGAGGAGCCTAGCCTCGAGGCTTGGCTTCTCTGCTGCAGCCGGACCAAAGGCCTGGGTCCCGGGTGCCGGAGGAAAACCGGTGCTGGCAGCCAGGGGAAGGAAGGCCTATTGCCCGAATCTTCGTGCAACAGGCTTCTAGTAGTATTATAAAATTAAAATACAAGATATTTTAATATCGCTATTCACCCTTTCTCTATAATAGAAGTGTCAGAGATGAAAGAAAATTAGTAAAATATATATGAAAACAATATATAAATTGATTAATAGATAAACAATATTCTGCCGACGACATGGCTTTCTTTCTGCTTCAGAGGTATGTTGTGCCAATAGTTGATCTTCAGATACATTCTGGTGTTGTGTGCAATTGGCGCCAGTGAGAGCTTTATATGTATCGTGCATACATGAGACAACGTTTATTTTTAAATTGCCAGTGTGTGTCATATGTACCGGCCACTGGGCCGGTTGGCCGGTCGGCCAGTCGGATGGAATACAGTCGGTCACTTAGCCTTTTATATATAGGATGTCCCAAAATTCACGCAAGATTTGAATTTTGCGTGAGCATTAACAACAACAACAACAAAAAATAAAAGCCTAATTTTACTTGGTTTATTGAATCAGATTCTAATATCTGTTGCCCTTTGATTTCAATCCCTTCAATTTGATAAGCATTACCAAGCACCAATTATGGCCCAGCAGCAGGGACAATGAAGACCAATGAAGACCACAGCTTTGCGTATGTGCCAGCAAAGCCATGGAGGCCATTTACCCAATGTGCTATTCCATACATAACCCTATACTGTATATTTTATGAATCAATAAAAAATTTACAATTTTTAATTATGAATCTGTGTTTTCTATCAAAATTACTTCTTGCGTGAATTTTGGGACACCCTATATATAGATAGATATTAATCATGCTCTAACTGTGATTGCCTTGTTCTGATGAAAGAAAAGACATTCTGACCAGGCTGGGAGTTGTACACCCCCGGGACCTGGCAGTCAGCCTTGGAATGCAGTCCATTCTCATTCAAGAACTGCCAAATATCGTGGAAAGATTAACAACCTTGTTGCCCAGACAGTGGAGCCCCTCCCCAGCCTGCATTGCCTACTTCCCATGCCAGTGATCCCTATTCCTCATGTAATCCTTGTCCTACCTGATTTAAGCAGCTGGCTCATGGGGGGCTGCAGAGCAGATTTTTGTGGATGACCTGCTGCTCTCCCAAACTGCCAGCAGTGTTGGAATAAAGGCTCATATATGATTCAACCCTGTCTCTGCTTAATTGGCTCAAGTAGTGCCAGGCAGCACAGACTCCTTGGTTGTCCAGTTACACTCTGACCAACCAGCTATAATCAAAGATTCCCATGTTCCTCTCCTCAGGTTTGATAATTCACTAGTATGACTCACAGACCTCAGGAAAACACTTTACTTACATATCTTGATTTATTGTAAAGCATGCAACTTGGAACAGGCAAATGGAAGAGCCACTTGGGGCCAGGCCCAGGGTGAGGTGCGAGGAGCTTCTGTGTCCTCTTCTGGGACACTTCCCTCCCATTACACCAATGTGTTCACTACCCCGGAAGCTCAGCAATCTTCAAGAGTTTTTACAACCCAATCTCCAGCTGCGCACCCCCCCCCCCACCATCTCAGGAGGTCCCACTTTCTAATCACATGGTTAGTTTTTTGGTCACCAGCCCTATTTTGAAGCTGGCTTGAGACCCCACCCTAAGCCACCTTATTAACATAAACTCAGGAATGCTCAAAAGGAGCTCCTTATGAATAACAAAGGGCACTCCTCTGCCTCAGGACATTCCAAAGGTTTTAGGAGTTCTGCCAGGAACCAGAGACAAAGGCCAAATACATATTTTTATTACACCACAGGAACTCTGTTTGGAATAGTGATTTTAAAGTTTCTTTCTAAGCCTTAAGTTTCTCTGATAACTTTTCTGTTCTTGTTCCCTCCACTTCCAATTCTGTTCTCTGCTATTGTCTCTCTCTGCTTGTTTTCTCCAGCTAAGCCTGTGGAAGAATGGAAGAATGATGGATAAAGAGTATTAGGGTTTTGGCCAGTTACACGGGCTGTGAAAGAATTCACAACTAATAGAATAGATGCAGAGAGGGAGTTTATTTCACTTTCCCCAGAGGGAAAGGGCCAGTGTATTGCTAATCACTGCAAGGTTAAGAAACAAAAATAGCTCCCCCTTTTAAAGCCTTGGCTGCTGTTGCTAGGTGACAAGGAAGGGAGGAGGATTTTGGGGTTGAAATTGAGCAGACATCAGTTCTTCAGGACAGCAGTCACCAACCTTTCAGACCTCATGGACCACCAGTGGTCGGTGGACCACCAGTTGGCAACCGCTGCTCCAAAGGTTTCCTTAGGAGACAGTCCAGCAGATGTCTTAGGGAGGTGTCTTATCAGTGTTTTTCCAAACCCTGTAAAACATTCTTAGAACAAAAGTTACAAAGAATTCAAAAGGGGGTGGGCAGCTTGGGTTTAAAAGGGAGGGAATAGAGCCCTCTACTAACTGGAAAATTTCCTTCCTGGATTTCCCCAGTCATTAAATCCTCAGGGAGGAGAGGTATGCAGGAATGTAGCCTTGAAAGTAGCTTATCTTGTCTTGCAGTTTGAACAGGGGCTGTTTGAATCAGAGGGGCTAACAGTCTAAGGTTTTAATTACCAGGTGCTTCTCATAAATTGTGGAAGGAAAATAGGTCTTTCTTGTGCTCACACTCACAAAGAGGAATACAATAAGGAGGAGGAACAGAAGAGCGGCCCCCTGAGAGACTGAAGGTCAGATCAAAATGGCAGGACCTAAGAAGGCGTCAGCTCCTTTCTTTGACAGAAAAGATCACTGGTTCACTCTCATAATAACCAAATAGATCTGTAATCACAATAAATGGGAAAACATTAAATACATCTAATAAAAGACAAATTTTCATTGTGTTATGCCCAGATTTCAAGATCCCCAATAGACCATCAGGGAGCCAGCCAAGTCCGATGCAAAAGCAGAGAGTCCTTTATTATTATTACAGACCCGGGTCTGGCTCCCAGCCTCTTTAGATGCAACGGCAAGAGGAGAGAGAGACCGCCGTGAGAAAAAACAGGGTTTTTTTTTTTTTAAATATATTTTATTGATTTTTTACAGAGAGGAAGAGAGAGAGAGATAGAGAGTTAGAAACATCGATGAGAGAGAAACATCGACCAGCTGCCTCCTGCACATCTCCTACGGGGGATGTGCCCGCAACCCAGGCACATGCCCTTGACCGGAATCGAACCCAGGACCCTTCAGCCCGCAGGCCGACGCTCCATCCACTGAGCCAAACCGGTTTCGGCAAAACAGGGTTTTAATAGGGGGGCGGAGTGAGGGGAGGAGAGATGACCATGGGCCCTGCCGATTGGCCAGGCGCAAGTCGGGTCTTGTTACACAGGCTATGGCACGCACGTCCTTTGATTGTCAGTGGTCAGTTTAAAGAAATCCCGGGCGTGGCCAGCAGAGGCCTGGGCCTCCGGGAAGAAGCTCCTTGCCAAGCACATGGCTGCCCCAAAATGGAGAACACAGGGTAAGATGGAGGGCGTAGTCCTCGCCCTTTCAATTGAGAATAAGAAAAACAATCAAGTTTTAAAATAGGAGAGACACCTACAACATGATAACTAAGACATGTTGAGAGAGGTGTGATACACAACTTTTCTAATAGTAACCAAAATTAAGATGGTATAGCAGTATATATTTCTGATAAATTAGATTCAGAAAAAAAATTTAAGATTCAAAAAGGTCATTACTTAATAAAGATATAGCAATCTTAAAACTGTGTGACCTAGCAACTCTTCTTCAATGTACGTAAAATAGAAACCTACTCATCTCTTCCAGAAATGAATAGATCGGTCAGAAAAATATTTAGTAAAGATGTGAAATATTAGAAGAACAAAATTAAAAGCAGGAAACAAAGTCCATTCTTAGGATCCTGTGCCAAACTAGAAATAATAACTACTGTTAGAAAAGAAACAACAGGTTCAAAATGGATGGAGTCACTTGTGTTAAGCCCCACATCAAACTAAGACTTCATACCTAACCTAGTTGCAGTTTCAGCCTCTCCCAGGGATGTAACCCTTGACCAGTCCATCTAGAATTACCAGGTCAGCACTAGTGAGGTAATGCACCTGATACACCCACTGCATCCCCCGGAAGGTGTTTTGCCTGAGATAATTTACTCTTTGCTAATAACTCGCTAGTTCCATCTTTTGCCTATAAAAGTCTTCCATATTGTGCAGATCTCTGGAGCTCCATTCTATTTGCTAGGTGATATAGTGCCAATTAGATACTTAAATTTACCCAGTTGAGTTTTTTGTTTTTTAACACTCCTGACATTTGTGGAGTGCTTACTGTGTACTAAGCAGCATTCTAAGTGCTTTCCATGACGAACTCCTGCTAATTCAGAACATGAGGAACAGAGACTGAGAGGAGTTGAATTCGGCCTAGGACTACTGAGCTTGCAAGAGGCAGAGCTGGATCTGAGCTCATCAGATGTCAGAGCCCACGCTGCTTTCTGCTTGACCAAAGAGTTTGCAAACTTCTACTATAGAGGGTGTGGGGTCTAGAATGAGTCACCCCAAGATGTGCCTGTGTGGTATGCAGATTGTTTTGTGCTAAAGGCAACTTTAGCTGCAGGCTCAAAAGAAACTTGCCCCCCTCCCCCCCCCACACACTTAATTATCTAGAACAGTGGTTCTCAACCTTCCTAATGCCGTGACCCTTTAATACAGTTCCTCATGTTGTGGTGACCCCCAACCATAAAATTATTTTCGTTGCTACTTCATAACTGTAATTTTGCTACTGTTATGAATCGTAATGTAAATATCTGATATGCAGGATGTATTTTCATTGTTACAAATTGAACATAATTAAAGCATAGTGATTAATCACAAAAACAATATGTAATTATATATGTGTTTTCCGATGGTCTTAGGCGACCCCTGTGAAAGGGTCGTTTGACCCCCAAAGGGGTCTCGACCCACAGGTTGAGAACCGCTGATCTAGAAGAATTTGAATGAGAGGCCTTGCCTTTAAGAGATTATCAGTTAACTTCTTTTGATCAAAACTTATTTTTATGAAACATTTGCTCTTCTTATCATCCTGCAAGGAACCTTTGAAACCCCCAAGGCCCCTCACCTCATCTGTGGCTCAGTGACATCTTATACACCCATGTCCCCTCTCTATCTCTGAACCTCTCCCGCCTGTGGGGGCTGACTCTCCCATGTATGCAGGGTTCCCATACATATGTACATATTAATCTGGTTATTTTTTCTTGCTAAACTGTCTCATGCCTGTTTGGTTACTAGGCCAGCCAGAAGAACCTTGAGGGTAGAGGAAAGTTTGTTCCTCCCCAACAAGGACCAGACAGTAAGTATTTCGGGTTCTGTGGGCCATACAATCTCAGTACTGACTACACAATTTTGCAGTGGTAGCACAAAATAGACAACACATCAGTGAGGGACAGGGCTGTTTTCCAATAGACCTTTACTTACAAAAAAACAGGCAGGTGACAGCCCTGGGCCTAGGGCTGTCGTTCATCAACTTCTGTGCTAAGTTCTATTGTAGTTGTGCCATTTATAGCACAAGTAGAAGAGTTATGAAAATTGAGCGCATGCCAGGCCCAGGGATGGCCTTAGCACCACGCTCCCTGACCACAGCATGGCAGCGCGCCGCGTGTGGCCCGTGCGCACACCCCTGTGCAAGCTCTCATTTCTCTCTCGTGAATACCCGTGGTGGGATGTCTGGGTCCCGTGTGCCGATCTCATCTCAGAGGTGGCTGCTATTCTCACCCCAGCAGCAGCGTGTGAGTGCTCCTGCTCCACCCCTCACCACGCTCCGTGTGCTCACTCCTTTAAATTGTAGGATTTTGAATAGGTGTGTACACACATCTCATTGTAGTTTTTGTTGTTGTTGTTGTTGTTAATCCTCACCTGAGGATATCTTTTTCATTGATTTTTAGAGAGTGGAAGGGAGGGAGGGAGGAAGGGGACAGAGAGAGAGAAAGAGAGAGAGAGAGAGAGAGACGTGAGAGGGACACATCGATTGGCTGCCTCCTACATGTGCCCCATCTGGAGTGGGGATAGAACCTGTGACCCTGGTATGTGCCCTAATGATAAATAATGTTGAACATCTTATTATGTGCTTACCAGAGGCCCAGTGCACGAAATTTGTGCATGGGGGCGGGCCCTCAGCCTAGCCTGCACCCTCTCCAATCTGGGACCCCTTGGGGATGTCTGACTGCTGGTTTAGGCCCGATCCCACAGGGATCACTGCCTCCCCTGCTGGCCTGGTCACCCCTAACTGCCCCTCCCCCCCCCGGCTGGTCTGGTTGCCCCACACAGCCTGCTGTTCAGTCAACCGGCAGTTGGACATCCCTCTCATAATCTGGGGCCACTGGCTCCTAACTGCTCATCTGCCTGCCTGCCTAATCACCCCTAACTGTCTCCCCTGATGGCCTGGTCACCCCGAACT
>NW_005371038.1:687848-700924 GCF_000412655.1 Myotis brandtii | reverse complement strand
AAGCCTCATGTTCGCTTCCAGCTGCCTGGCTGCCGGCCGCCATCTTGGCTGACAGTTAATTTGCATAAGGATATACTGATTAGCCAATGGGAAGGGTAGCGGTCGTACGCTAATTACCATGTTTCTCTTTTATTAGTGTAGATTTGCCACTTTTTTTTTTCCTTTGGGCCTCCATCAGAAGGATTTGGGCCCCTCCACTTTTATATTTCTTTGGAGAAGTATCAGTTTTAATATTTTGCTCATTTTATATTGGGATTTTGTTTCTAACCTACAGAATAAGGATAAGATGGTTGTGTTTTATACCACTAAGTTTTGGGGTGTTTTGTTATGCAGCAATAGTAACTGGAACAGCCTGCCCAGGTGAAGGGCAGGCTGATGCAGGAGGCTGCTGTGGGCGGCGGTGTGGGACCTGCTGCACTTGACCTGGGAGGGCATTGGGCCTTACTCGGGGCGAGCATCAGGCTGGGGAAGGGTGCGTCACCTCACCTGGGGCTGCAGCAGAAGGAACTGTGAAGGTGCTTGTGAGAGAAGAGCTGCAGCTGTCAGCCCATCCCAGAAAGGGCAGAGCATTCTGGGAGTTTTTGTCAGGTGAGGACCCGGGTATTCCTTTCCTTCCTGCCACTGAGCCCAGGGCAGTGTGGGTAGAAGGTGAGCAAGAAAGAGGAGGCTGGGTGGGTTTTCCCCAGCCCAGCTCCGGAGACTGTGGAGCTACCAAATGAGAATGACGTAGATTTCTTTTTTAAAAAAAGATATATATTTTTTATTGATTTTAGAGAGGAAGAGAGAGGGAGAGAGAGATAGAAACATCAATGATGAGAGAGAATTATTGATTGGCTGCCTCCTGCACGCCCCCCACTGGGGATCCAGCCCGCAACCCAGGCATGTGCCCTTGACCGGAATCAAACCTGGGACCCTTCAGTCTGCAGGCTGATGCTCTATCCACTGAGAAACCCAGCTAAGGCTTTTCTTTTTTTGTTTTTAAACCGGGCAAGTTTCAGGCCTACATGAGAAACTCCCCCACTGAGCACATTTTAAAAGAGGCAACAGGAAAGCAAAATAAAGTTGCATTTGTTTTATATCAAACCTGTTGTGGCTGCCAGGTGTATTTTATAAGCATGGGCAAGATGTACATTTCAAAAGGGTCCCTCAGTATTGCACACACAAAGGAACATTGACGGGCGTGGCCCGTCTGACTGGGGCTGGTGGACAATGCCCAGCATTGCATGGTGGGAAAGACTTCTCCTGTGCCGACTCTCCATGCCTACCCTTCACACACCAAGCTTCCATTCTCACAGGACAGCACACCCGTGGTGATGGGCAGCAGGGAGCCATTTCCCTGCCTCGGGGAGGGGCGTGGTCATTTGAGGCCTGGGAAGATGTCCTCAGGGGTGGACAGCACTCCGAGGAGGCCTCTGAGGAAGAAGTGACTCAGGGACCTCCAGGAGGCTGGACCCTAGGATGGGGGTGGGTGTAATACAGGTAGGCAGGTGGGTCCAGGGCCCGCAGCCGGGCCAGGCGCCCTTCTGGAGCGAAGCTTCCAGAGCTGCTCACTCCACACTCATCTGCTATGCTCCCGTTTCCTGAGACATTCCTTCTGAGAAAGCCCCAGGTGAACAAGCCAGCACAGGCCACATGGGCCGAGGTGTGGTGGGGACCAAAAGTCCAAGGGGGTATCCCGGAGGCAAAGATCAGGCCGAGGCCCAGTGAGGCAGGGCAGCCCCCTTCTTTCTCTCCGGGCCGCATCCCGGCTTGTTCCTCTCCTCTCTCACCCAACTTCCCCCCTTTGCAGTTCAAAATCCCAAGGGAAAAGATGACGCCTCTTAGTATCCCCGTATGAGTGAGCTCAGCACAAATGCAGTTCTGTAACGCAGTCTCACCATTTCCCTAAGCATTGATTACTCACATACCAAGTACACACGCTGTTTAGCTGTTTACAAGGAATGAAATGTATGGGGCCAGGGTTTCCTAGGACAACAGTCGGAGCAATCCCTGCAGTCACATGCACCCACCCTCTGGGCACCTGGGCACAGATCTGCCCTGGGGACTATTTCACAGGTTGTCTGTCCACTCAGCGCATTAACCTACCGGGGCGGCTCCATTTCCATAACAACCCCAATCAAAGTGAATTTGGAGAGCTGGGCGTGTGGGCAAGTGGCACAGATTCGCCATTAGAGACCAGCCAAATGGATTGAAAAAATGCTCCAGAGAATTACAGTTTTGCACCTTAATTTATATGTTACAATCAAAGGAGGAGGCACAAAGAGGGTTATTAAAACTCACTGATGGTCATTTAGGGAGGGAGGAGAAAGCAAAGCAAGGACATTTCTGAGGTTAGATAAAGAGTAAAATTAAGATACAAACACTTCTTTGACATTGGGGTAGTTAACAGTTAACATTTATAGCACTTAGAGATGGTATGCTGGGAACAAGAGAACAATGAGGGGCACTCTGATGGGAGGTTGTGCCCTGAGGGGTCTGGTAAAAGGGGATTGCTCTGACATTCCAAAGGTATGTTATCTTAGATGCAAAAGATAGGCTCAGTTAAGAGTTAACTTTTTAATTTATATATAGATAGATAGACACATATATATTGATTTCAGAGAAGAAGGGAGAGGGGGAGAGAGAGATAGAACCTCAATGATGAGAGAGAATCATTAATTGACTGCCTCCTGCACGCCCGCTACTGGGGATGGAGCCCTTAACCAGGGCATATGCCCTGATCAGAATTCGAACCATGACCGCCTGGTCTATAGGTTGATGCTCACTCACTGAGCCACACCGGCGAGGCAAGGGTTAACTCTTTAAAAAGACTTGCATCCTCAAACATAAAGACCAAAGTAGATGATCCCATTATTCATGCCTGAAACGTTTTCTTCCATTAAATGGTCTTTTTTGGGGTAAATAAATATGGTGAATCAATGAACTTATAGAAGTAAGCTCCGGAAACAAACCTAGTAAGAACCAGTGAATGTGAGAATAGGGATCTGGTCGTCAGGAAGACTGTCCTAGAAAGGGCTGGAGCAGTGCATGCTAAGTGTCACTTTGGGGGAGTCCCCCTTGGCCAGTGTATAGTCACCTCACTGCAGCTATGGGGTTTGTGTGCGCTGGCCCAGCCCTGGGTAATCAGACTGTCCGCCCTGTGGCCACAGTGATTGGCTTGGGGTCTGGCTGTCACCCACACCAGACCAATCACCATCTTCTCTGGGTGTGTAGCTGGGAAAGCCCCTCACTATTTCTGGAGGAGTCAGAGCCAAAGTGGGGGGCATCTTGCTTCCATACCACATGGCCTGTGTGTGGTATGACTGTGTTTCTGTGTGGTATATGTATGTGTTGTATGTTGTATGTGTGTGTGGTATGTGTATCTGTATGTGTGTGGTGTATTTGGTTGTGGTGTGTGGTATGTGTGGGGTGTATGTGTGGTGTGGTGTGTGCATATGTGTGGTATGTGTGGGGTGTATGTGTGGTGTGGTGTGTGCATGTGTGTGGTGTGTGTGTGCTGGGTGTATGTGTGTGTGGTGCAAGGCCATGTAAGTGGCACTTATGACACGGTCTCTGGACACAGGAGGTGCTGTGACCCCAGCCATCTGTTGGGCGGCGGCTGAGTTGTTGAACATGGACAGTTGGGAGCGTGCAGTGTGTTCACACTGCTCCGCGTTGGCCGCACAGAACGGGGTGGAGCTGGCACCAGTGTGGTAGGGGCCAGACTGGAGCTTCCAGCCCGCCAGAGCTCCTGCCTCTACTGTGAGATGGAGTGCTAGGAGTGTCCCTGGGGGAGCATCAGTCCGACGGAGAGGCCTGAGTTCACAGCGTGACCCCGCTCACCAGCTGCCCCTCGTTCACCTGCTCCTTGGCCTCGTTAAGCTAAGTTTGCTCGGGGCTTGGGGTCATGGCAGCCCTTTGGGTTTGAGAGAATTCTGTGAGGTGGCATAGCACATAGTGGCTAATTTTAGTTTTATTTTCAAGGTTGGTGACATAGAGGCTGAGAGGGCCCCCTCAATACAGCCATTCTTCCCCTCAGGACTCGCCGCCTCTCTCCTCTGTCCCCTGGTCTTTGACTGCTCTGCTTTCAAACCACCAGACAAGGTTGACCGGGTGACTTCAACTGTCCTCACCAAGGACCACCCAGGACAGGCAGCCAGTCCAGCTCAAGGCGCTGCAGGACTCCCACTGCCTCCCTGCAAGTCAGCCCGTCGCCCTGGCAACATGCTCCCCCGCAGCCCGTGAGCACTAAGGGACAGACGCCTCAATGCAGACAGGAAATCCGCACCAGGCCCGCTCTCCCTCAACCCCCTGAGGCTGCAGAAATTTGAAAAATACAGCTGGGCCGACAGAAGCCAATAGTCTCCAACAAGAGCCAGTAGTATGACAAACCGTGGTGGGCAGCCCCCGGGAGATGAACCAGTTCTGACCTCGGAGTGTAAGTGGCAGTCAGCATCCGAAGGCCGCAGACAGCAGTCCCAGTGGCACTGTGTTTAGCGCAGCACATCCGCTTCCGGCACGCTCTGCCCATTGCTCATCAGGGGCCAGTCCTTACCCCTAACTTTCCCCCGGCAGTGAGGAGGCATTCAGGCTAAAGAGAGAGGGACCAGGGTGTCCGCTGGAGTTCGCTGCTACCAGCTCACAAGAGCCAAGTGTCAAATTGCCAGGGATTTTGTGAGCCTCGTGTGAAACCATAACTAGCTTGAAATTGGCCCTGGCAGAGCATTGACAACACGGAAACCACTCACGCTGTCGACCGGGTAGGTTTGTTTTCCTGGAAGCTGATTGTTAAACATTATCTGCCTCCGAGGGCCCACCCCCACTCCCAGGGGGACTCCTCACTCCCCTCACCATCCCAAGCGTCAGTTCTCTCCAGTCATAAAACAGGAGTTGTAGTTCCTATCCCGCAAAGCCTTTTTTATAAATGAGAGCAATGAATAGGAAAGTGCCTTGTAAACTACAAAGCAAGGTGCAAACACACAAACCTGCACGTGTCTTCACCCTCACGCCCTAGCCCTTAACACGGGCAGGGATGGCCTGCTGCCCTGGGTCTCCTGGATACCAGGCATTTCATTCCAACCTTTCTCTCTTTCTTTTTAAATGTTCATAGCCCTAGCTTTAAATGTAAACTGAGGATTGTAGGACTTCTGCTCTTTTCTTCATGAAGAGTGTCGGGGTAGGAGAGAGAAAGCCCTCTTCCATTTCCTGGGTTCTTTGCCAACTTGGGCTGAGCGGCCACTGGGAGTCACTGAGCAGAACTAGGGCAGGCTGGCCATCCAGGGCCGCAGGCCAGAGCAGCAGGGCACCCTGGGAAGGGGACCCCCAGTCTTTCCCATGTGGTCTCCCTCCTCTTGCTCTGGGGAGGTTTGACTTCCATTTGTTCACAAGTCCCAAGTTACTTCAATGAGATGATTTCTTTTCTTTTTCTTAAAATATATTTTTATTGATTTCAGAGAGGAAGGGAGAGGGAGAGAGAGATAGAAACAACAATGATGAGAGAGAATCATTGATCGGCTGCCTCCTGCATGCCCCCTACTGGGGATCAAGCCCGCAACCTGGGCATGTGCCCTTGACCAGAATCGAACCTGGGACCCTTCAGTCCACAGGCCGATGCTCTATCCTCTGAGCCAAACCGGCTAGGGCTTCTGTGAGATGATTTCCACCAAAGAGAGTAGTCCCTTAACAACGTTTCCCTCTTGCTCTCCTTTCTGAAATGTGGACTACCTTTCACTCTCCAGAACATGGAGGCTGTGTACCTGGAGGATGTGTTGAGGCCGATGGCCCCATCCATAGCCATCTCTGCAAATGCTGGCAGCTGTGGCCTCACTCCTCCTTCCCCATGGTGCTGCTGTGCGAATCCCAGCCTCCATGGGAGCCTTTCCATCTCTCGCCTCCGCAGGCTTGCCCAGTTCCCTGAGTTCCTCCTGGCACAGGGCTGAGACAGACACTAATGGTGGAGATCCCAAGCCACACCGGCTTCCCCATACACATATGATTCAGCCTTTAAAAAGAAGGAGATCCTACCATTTATGACAGCATGTAGGAGCCAGGAGGACATTATGCTAAGTGAAATAAGCCAGGCACAGAAAGACAAATGCTGCTCAATCTCACTTATACATGGAATCTGAAATAAAAACAGAGAAGAACTGGTGGTTGCCAGGGGCTGGGGTGAGGGAATCAAGAGATGTTGGTGAAGGACATGGTTTCAGTTTTTTTAAAAAAATATATTTTATTGATTTTTTACAGAGAAGGAGGGAGAGGGATAGAGAGTTAGAAACATCGATAAGAGAGAAACATCGATCACCCGCCTCCTGCACAGCCCCTACTGGGGATGTGCCCGCAACCAAGGTACATACCCTTGACAGGAATCGAACCTGGGACTCTTCAGTCCACAGGCCGACGCTCTAGCCACTGAGCCAAACCAGTCAGGGCGACACGGTTTCAGTTTTGCAGGATGAATAACTTCTGGAGATCTAATGCATGCCCATGTGACCATAGTTAACAATTTTGTGTTGTATACTTGAAATTTGCTAAGAGGATCAATATTAAGTGTTCTCTCCACAAAAAATGGTTAAAAAGTAAATAAATTTTAAAAAATAAGAACACATAAGAAAAAGAAAAGAAAAGAAAAGAAAAAAAAATTCCAATATGTAAAAACCCAGGGTGCCTAACGACCAACTGAAGGCTCCACCAAACACCGGAAATAGTCCTGCAGACAGTGCTGGGTTGCCTGAGGGGGCTGCGGATCAGGCCTGCAGAGAGGCCTGGAGAGAGAGGCGGGGTCTGATCCACAGCCCTCGTGGCAGCTATTGATCAGCCATTGCCTCTCTCTTTCTCTCCAGGCTTTGCCAGCAGCCGAGCCTCTGTTTCTCTCGGGCCTCCGCAGGGTCTGCTGATCAGCCCCACCTCTCTGACCAGGCCGGAGATAGGCTCGGAGACGCTGACTGGCATAGAAACCAACCAATCAGAACCAAATTGGCCAGCAGGGGAGGGCAGTTAGGGGAGATCAGGCAGGCAGGCAGGTGAGCGGTTAGGAGCCAGCAGTCCCAGATTGTGAGAGGGATGTCCGATTGGAGAGGGTGCAGGCTGGGCTGAGGGAACCTCCCCCTCCATGCACAAATTTCGTACACTGGGCCACTAGTAAATAAATAAGAATACAGCCCTGGCCAAGTGGCTCAGTTGGTTGGAGTGTCGCATCCCATACACCAAAAGGTTGAGGGATTCTTGGTCAGGGTACGTACCTAGGTTGTGGGTTCGATCCCTGGTCAGGGTGCATACAGGGAGCAACCAATCGATGTTTCTCTCTCTCATCGCTGTTTCTCTCTTTCTCTTTCCCTTACCCTCTCTCTGAAAAAAAATCAATAAAAACATATCCTCGGGTGAGGATTCAAAAAAAAGAACACATACACACAAAAATATGACTGGAAAATTCTTTGGAATCACATAGCAAGAAGGATTCTAGAATCACCTAGAACATCTGTTTCGTTTGTCACGGTCCTCGGCTCCCCCGAGCAGTGCTGGGGTTCCGCACTGAACGAACACTCCACGCCCAGGCTCGGTGTGAAAGCGGTGCTGTAATTTGAGTCACAGTTTTAGATGCTTCACTCATTACTGTCTAACATAATGTATTGATTCTCAGGTCCTGTGCCTGAGAAGGATCTGGACATTTTTACATTAAAATAGATGAGAAAGATGACAGTAAACTGGAACGGCGATGTGCGGGGCTCTCCGCTCAGTGCGGACCCAGGCACAGGGGCAGGGAGTGGGGCCCAGCCAGCGCCGCTATTCCCGCCGCCACCTCCCCAGGGAAAGTGCCTCCAGAACGCGACAGCCAACGCGGACTTGAACGCGGGGTTCATAGTGAGCACCCCAGTTTCCTTGCCAGGAGCACCATCCTTCGCGAGTTCGGAGTGAGCCTCTCTGCACGTCAGAGGGCCTGCTTGGTCGGGTTCGGCTTTTCTTCTTCGCTCAGAACCGCCTCTTTTGCTTTGTGTGTTGAATGCATGTCTCCAGATTCTGTCCTGAGCGCTATCACTAAACACAGGCGCGCGGCTAAGAATAAAGACCCGAGGAAGGTGCCGAGCCCCTCAGATGCCAGCGCTCGCGGGGAGCGTTCGGGGAACCTTCTATTTGTCTTCGTGCTTTTATATAATTTCTAAGGAGCACACATTCCAGGACGGAGGCTACTTCTTGTGAGAAGGAGGCCCTCCCCACACAGAAGCTGCAGGAGCACTGCTCACGCCCCTGCCAGTATCTCTCAGCTGATTCAGAGACGCACCGATGCTTCCTAACTGGAAACAGAGGCTCCTGGCAGCTGCAGAACTGCCCACATGGCCAGGCACCCGGGAGGCTCAGAGCTAGCGACAGGACAGATATAGCCCCAAAGTGACGGTTTATCATTAATAATTTTGAACAAAAGCATGAATGGCGCATAGTCATTACATTGACACGAAATCAGGTCAAATCGTTAATGCGCACACATCCTTCCTGCACCAGGCCCCTTAGGGACTTTCCTATCTGGACAAGCATTTAAATGCATGTGACACTCGGTCCCAGAGGAATAATGGATCACCAAGTGTTTCCCAAAAATGGCTTTGAAAAGCTGCAATAGTATCTAGATTTAAAATAGCAAGCATTTGAGCTAAGCTCTTTGGATGCAAGACTGTCACAAACATGCTTTGAAAAGGGAAATTAAGAAAAAACAGTCATGGAGCGTTCATTTCTTAAGCATACTGAGAACTACTGTAATTATTTCAATGAGAAATTCCTGCAAACTCCTGCTCTTGCTTGCTTCCTCTCAACCAGTTACAATGTGTTCCCATGACAACCCTGTTGCTAAGGGGGACCCAGGAGCATCGGCACGTTATCTGCACTTTGAGATGCTGTTAGCCTGAGCGGCCGGGCTGGCTGGAATATTGAGGTTTAATTTAGGGCCGTTTTCCTCCATGTCCTCACAGGGAATTCAGCAGAAACTGTCAGAGGCTGGTCCTGTAGGAGGGAGAAGTGTGGATACTTCCTGGGATCGTCTGGGAGATTTTATGCCCTTTGGATTACAGCAGCCTTCCTCTTAGGGCCTCCTCACCATCCTCCTGGGACTTAAATGCTAAGAAATACAAGAAAAAAACAATAATAGCAAGTACCAACATTATGAATGGCATGTGGGGCTGGTTCTGTGAATGTTTATACATGGCAAATACAACCAAACATAAGTTGTTGGGAATAAACATCATTTTGAATCAATAATGTGAAAGGCTTCAAACATTAAATATTTAGAAAACCCCAAATGAAGCAAATCAAAATATTTTTGAGGTTTCCCTTTGAATGTCTCCAAAATCATATTCTGGCAAACAGATTGTAACATTTCATCAGAATCCTGACTGGAATCCAGAATCTTCCATCAACCCGATTGTTATTGAACGTTTCACTTGTTGGAGGTAAGTTTTATTATTGTAAGTAGCAATTCCTCAAGGTGGCCCAAGATTCCTGATTCGTTTTTCGGCTCCTGGTCTGTGCACGATGGAGGACCATTCCCATGGCACCATGGTGACTGTCCTAGGCCAAAATGAGGATTGAAACCCTACGCACCACCATGGCCGGTGCTCAGTGGTTAGAGCGTCGGCCCTCAGAGCAGAGGTTCCTGGGTGCGATTCTAGGTCAAGGGCACAGACCTTGGTTGCTGTTTCAATCCCCGGCCCCAGCCGGTGTGTACGGGAGGCAACCAATCAATGTTGGTGTGCAGGAGGCAACCAATCAATGTGTCTCTCTCATGTTGGTTTTTTTTTTCTCTCTCTTTTCACTTGAAAATCAATGGAAAAAATATCCTCAGGTGAGGATTAAAAAAAAAAAGAAAACCTATGCACCACTGGCCCAGCCCACATGGGGGGCTGGGAGCCATTCTGCTGAGTCCCAGCCTCCAACTTGCCCCCACTTGCTTGGGCAGGAGGGACCAGGCAGCAGCCAGCTGCTCTAACCCCTACACACGCACCACTCACCTTCCTGGCAAAGTCCACCCAGGAGGCCTGTGCTGAGGATATGGGCAGGAGGCAGTGCCCTCAGCTCACTGCCGGCATTTCTGGATCGTACTCAGGACTACAGACACCTCAGGATGCTCCCATTTCTCCATTTCAGTGTGAGAAGGAGGCATCAGAATTGAGTGTATGCCTGGCTGGTGTGGCTCAGTGGTCGAGCGTCCACCTATGAACCAGGAGGTCACAGTTCAATTCCTGTTCAGGGCACATGCTGGCAACCTGCGAACTCAATCCCCAGAGTGGGGCATGCAGGAGGCATCCGATCAATATTCTCTCTCATCATTGATGTTTCTATCTCTCTCTCCCTCTCCCTTCCTCTCGGAAATCAATTTTAAAAAAACAAAGAATTGAGTGTAGAGTCTGAATAAGATTCTTCAATCCCGATTAAATTAGCTGTATAACCTGCTTCACTGTTTTTCAGGGAGTTGATGGAATTTTCCCGTCTTTTAAATGATAAAAGTAATACAAAGTACAACTGAGAAACAAACGCAGATGCCAGTTTTGCGGCTGATTCTACTGTCCCTTCTCCCCATCATTCTTTGATGAATGAATATCATTACATTCGGAGATTCCAACATGCTCTCAGTAACACCACCCTGGACTAACTTTTAATGTTGAAAAGTGTCCTAAGAGAAGTTCTTTTACTGCAAAATGTAATGTCATAGGTAGAAGTCCTTTAGAGAAAACTCAACGCATACACTCCATTTTTAGGTTGGCAGTAATTCTCTCTTTGCTAAAATGGAAGATCCTTTATTTTACTAGATATTTCCCTCCCATCTCACCCCCTCCTACCCCACACAGCCTGCTGTTAGCACGGTGCAGTGCAGCCGACTTCCTAACATCTTGTCTGAGGAACAAATGAGTTTCGGCCTCGCCTGTGGTATCACTAGCAGAATTGGAATGGAAGTGGTTTTACACAAGATGATGCCTTAGTTCTAGTTTTTATAAAAGACTATTTCCAAATATTTTTCTTAAAACACATTTTTCTGGCATAATTTACATAGCATAAAATTCTCCCATTTAATAATTAATAGTTTTAGTATATAATTTTTACAATTTAATAATTTTTAGTAAATCTACAGGATTATACAACCATCACCACAATCTAGTTCTAAAATATTCCATCACCGCAGAAAGTTCCGGTGTGCCATTTACAGTCAATCCCGATCCCCCACCGCTGCCCGGCCCCTGACCCCGGTATCCACCGGTATGCTTCCTGTCTCAGTAGATTCACCTGAGGAAATTATATTTTCTCTACTTCATGGAATATCACTCAGCCATGAAACATATTTGTGGAGATTATATTATAAAATTAAATGTCTAAGAATAGGTCTTTTAGAGGAAAATGAGGAACATAAAATGGTTCCTACATAAAAGTAGACATGCGTATGGTCAAGGAATCGACAGGAATGCAGAATTCACTAACGTTTCTAAATGAGTTAGTTCTTCAGGAAAAACAACAATGTATTTTACAAAGGAAATAAGGTTCTTACACACTTTGAGTAACTATTTCAGTGTGCATAACTTCCCATGTAAGTTCTTAGTGTAAATCCTTGTGGTTCTCTCCCTTTTTCTGAGGTTTGTCCTTGGGAATTCTCTTTTGAAAGGAGAACTGTTTTCCTAGTACTCTTTGCTTCCCAGGGTGTCTGTTGTCAGAGTGGATTGAAGTCACCGCCCCTTTCCCACCAAAGCCAACAAGCCAATGGCTGCCCCGGAGGTCACTTTGTCCCCTTTGCGAGTGTGCAATAGGTGATGCGCTGCCGGTCTTCCCTGTGCTGAGGCTGCCTCTGGCAGTCATGGCAATGGTGTGAAGCAATGGTAGTATTTGTGTTCTGAGAGGCAGGGCTGGAATCAGGCTCCCCTTTGTGTGGTTGTTTTTTTGGGGTTCTGGAGTCAGGCTGGCTGTGGTGTGAGTCCTTGCTCTGTCACCTGCTAGTTGGGTCACCTTGGAAAGGCACTAAACCTCTCACAGCCCAGTGTGCTGATCTGTAAAGTGGCATAAATATAGGACCTGCAGGGTAGGGTCCTGAGGATTGGATTGGCCCACAGGAAGGCTCAGCACAGGGCCTTGCCTGACAAGGAACGACCTAGATTGAGTGGGCCCCACCCCATCGTCCACGTGGGCATGGGAAGCAGAGTTGCCTGGATGGAGTGACAATATTGAGTCTTAGAAATACAGCACTGTGGAGAGGCGCTCTCCTGGACGCTGGCCTCTGAGGACAGGAACCTGGTCCAGTCAACAGGAGCTGTCCTTGGTGCTGAAGCAGTGGGCCACGCAGGTTTCAGTCCCCAGGTTTCCCACCACTGAGTGTCCTGTTACAGAGTATTCTTATACCGCAGACATTTCTACACCCGGGGGTGGAGGGTGGACGATAAGCACCTGGGAGTCTCTGCAGAAGAAAATCTGCCACCCTGGTCTGGCCCCAACTCCTCCCTCCCCATCAGATGTTCTATGAGTGGCTCATGCTTCTTCCTTCCACACATCCTGTGCTCTCATGCTCTCTTCCCCCAGTGCTCAGCCACCCTACCCCTTCCCACATTGTCTTGCAAAATGAACTCCCTTTCATTCCCAACCTCCTCCCAGGATGACCCCAAGCTTTCCCAGCCTTCTGTGCTTCTGTGGCACCATCAGGGACCAGCTGCTCTCTCCACTTCCCTCAGATCTGCATCCCTGAGGATTCAGGCTGCCACCTTCCTAGGACCTCAAGACCACAGGGTCTCTTTTGATCTTTCTTCAGGGGACACTTCCATCTCTGTCCTTCCTTTACCCACTCCTGTTAGCCTGCCTTCTCTTCCCCCTCTCTCTGCTGTTTGCATGCTCGAATGGGCCTTCCACCTAACGATTTGCTTTCTTCCAGCTAGTACATAGGCAGAGGGGCACTTTTAGAGGGAATCACACCCTGCAGCAATGCTTTCACTCTTCCTCACTTGTCAGCAGTATTCTCTGTTCCCCTCGGCTGTCATTCTAAATGTACACCTTCAACTTGAGTTCCTTCCTTTCATAGACACCTCTCACTTTTTAAGTACAGCCTTTGCTCTTATTTTACAGAGAAAACAGACACACTCACT
>NW_005371038.1:684497-687808 GCF_000412655.1 Myotis brandtii | reverse complement strand
AGCCTGTGGTGTGTCTGGGAGGCTGCCTCCTTGCTCCGCATCATAGAATCCTGGACCTCTGGCTTCCAGTGGGGTTGGATAATGGGAGGCACCAACAGAGGACTGGGGAGTGGGGACAGAGACTGAGTATTTCTTCCTTGTTCCCTCTTCATCATTGCCTCCACCTCAGTCTGTAACTTTATTTCTCCAAAACTACAGCTCCCCATGGTAGGCCCCCTCCCCTAAAATTCCAGCTGGAATTCCATAGCTTCAGAGATTCAATTGCCTGCCTGTTCTTTCAGCCCTAAGTGTGGAATGGTTAATGGTTCTTAGGAATGCTTGGTGTGTCACCGTCCTTTGGACTTCCTTAACTCCATCTCATTAAGGCTTCTGCCTTACAACCATCTGTTTCCTACTCAACCCCAGATGATCTGCTCCTCAGTTCCGCTCTCTCCCCAACATCGCTCTAGGGCACAGCTCCACCCATACTTGAGCCTCACTCCCTCCTTCCTGTGGCTCCATTTCTTCACGTTGTTCTACTCCCTTGCTCTAAACACACCACTAACTTCCATCACCTGCTCTATATTCGGCTGCACTTCCAGCTATTGCCCTTTGTCTTCCCTTTTCTTTCATTCAGTCTTCTAAAAAGTATGATTTTTTTTCATTCATTTACTTGTTTTTTGTTCAGTTGGCACCATCCTGTGACCTCTTTATTATCCTTGTGAGGTGCCCAGTGATGGGTGATCACCACATCCCCCAGTGATTCTCAGCATGCACCTCCTCACGCTCTCTGAATGGGGTGAGGATGTGAGTCACATGGCCCGGCCAGCGCCTGATATTGGATGGTCCTGGCATGTTTTGTAAACCTTCTGCTCCTCGGTTTCTTCCTGTGCAGAGTGGGATGTAAACTGTATCTCATAGGTCATGGATCTGAAGGAGATGGCATTGCTTGGCACATGGGGGTGCCCAAACAAAGTAGTGACAATGGCACTGCTGCTCTTGCTAACCATCACTGATTTTCTCTCGAAACCAATGTTTGTGTCCCTCTGAAATTCTTATGCTGAGACCCAACCCCATTTGGAGATGGGCCTTTGGGAGGTGAGTAGTCACGAGGGTGGAATCAGTGACTTATAAAAGGGAGCCCAGAGATCCTCCTCACCCCTTCTGCAATGTGAGAACAAGGTTGAAGACAGCATCTGTGGACCAGGAAGTGGGTTCACAGCAGACTAACCTTGATCATAACCTTCTAGCCTCCAGAACTGTGAGGAACAAATGTTGCTAAAGCTGCCCCAGTCTGGCGATTTTGTTATGGCAGCACGAGCAGACTGAAAACACGGCATCCACCAAACCAGTTTCCATATGCATTCTCCCAGTCCTAACCATGTTTCCTGAGCTCCCATCTGGGAAGGTTGGTGTTTCCTCCAATTCCTTCTTGTTGATCTTCCTTCCTAAGCTTACACGGGTTGCTGAAGAGCTCAACTTCACCTGCACACCAACGACCTTCAAATTCCAACCTCTGGCCCTGCCTGCTCCTCAGCACACACATCATCATGACAGCGCCCAGCCCACACAGGCATTCAGACTCACCCCTCCCCTTCCTCTGGCTGCCTGTGCCTTTCGTCCTAAGGGGTGAGCCTCACTCAGCCTCACTGTCCAAGTCAGACGCCTGGCCTTTGCTCTTCATTCCTCTCCCAGGAGATGAAGAGGGCCCTGCCCCTGCTCCACAGCAGGCCACCTGCCGGGTGTGATGTGCAGGTGGCTCCCACTGTTCACTCCTTTGGGAGCTCAGGCAGACGCCACTTGGCTGGAGGCCCTGCTCCTGGGGCAGCTGAATGAACGAGGAGTGAGGAGCAAAACGGCAAGAGGGCCCTTCAGGCCCCAGGGGGATGGCACGTGTGCTTCATACAGCCCCACTTCTCCTTATCCTTGTCCTGTGGCCTCCTCCTACCTTCCATGGAGATTGGTCCCTAAAAAACATCTTACACCCTAAACTCTATCCCAGCTCTGTCTCCAGACAAGCCAGTTGACTCCGGTCCCTCCTCCATCCCTGTCATTCAGGTCATTTTACCTTCTCACTGCATCTTGAACCCATCCCCCTCCTTCCTGTCCCTCCACCAGTGCCTTCTTTCAAGAGCTCATCATTTTCTCTGTACTGTTATGTACTACCCTCTCGGCTCCCCACAGCTGCCCCACGTCACCGTCAAGGCATCCAACATCAAATGCAAACTGGACTGGGCCACATTCTCCAGCCCCTGCAGGCCTCCCCGGGCATCTCAAAGTGAGTTACGTGTTAATCTTGGACTCTCCTGGCCGGGTCTTCTAGTGGCTTGGCTTCCGAATATCTCCTCTAAATCAACACTCTACATGGGATTCCTGGAAACGCTGAGCTGGCTCAGCCTTGGTTGTTCCCCACACAGCCTCTCCTCCTGGGTTTCCCCTCCTCTGCGGGGGAGACCCTAGCAATTCCGCAAAACTCCGCTGCAGTCACCCCGACATCCTGAGGCCAAGCTCAGCACACTCCCCTCTGGGCAGTGTCTGTGTCTCCCACACACTAAAACGTCCCCATAGCATTGCACTATGTTATGATGCTAATTTTAGACTTTCTGCCCTTCTCGCTAGAATGAAACCCTCTGGGGGCAAAGCACCTTCCCCAGGGCCCAGGCCATGATCCCTCATCAGGCAAGCACGGGCGGCCCCTGAAGCGGGGAAAGGCCGGGCTAGGGCTTCTCCCAGGGCCCCCAGAGGAAAGCAGCCCTCCCTCCCCTTGAGCTATCCTGGGGACCACGTTGGACCTCGGACCTAAAGCACTGGGAGGTAATGCGGTTGTGTCATTTTAAACACTGACTGTGTGGTTAAGGTAGAAATAAAAAACCAATATACTTTTTAAATGTTTTTTTAAAATTTTTATTATTATTGATTTCAGAGAGGAAAAGGGAGAGGGAGAGAAACATTAATGATGAGAATCATTGATGGGCTGCCTCCTGCACACTCCACACTGGGGATCAAGCCTGAACCCGGGCATGGGCCCTGACTGGGAATCAAACCGTGACCTCCTGGTTCATAGGTCAACACTCAACCACTGAGCAACACCGGGCAGGCATTAAGGAGCTATTAAATTAATAGCTTCACTCCTCACTTTTAAATTAATAGATTTAAAAAAAGAAACTGCAATAGCCTGGAAAGGCTATGGAAAGGACCCAGGCTGCCTGGCTTTCTGGAGTCTCAGGCTGACTTAATAATGGTTTCCTTTTTTCTGTTTTCTTTGTGTTGCCAGACTATGAAATTTTCACCTATCATCCTCCTCTGCGTTGTCTCAGGCTGGTAAAGCAGAC
>NW_005371038.1:682040-684459 GCF_000412655.1 Myotis brandtii | reverse complement strand
AGCAGGCACAGCCCAGGGAGGCACACAGGGCTGTCCCGGGAGGAGGGGGCGGGCTCCTGGCTGGGCTGGGCTGGCGGCTGCTATTTTGGTGCTGAGCTGCCTTTGGGGCTTCTTCCCGAGAAGTGAGGTTTCACTGTGCTGTTGTGCTCCTGGCCTGTTAGTCACCCTCTTTGATGATATATCCTTTTACGTTTGGTACACTTACATTGCTATTTATATTTAAAAATGGCCAATTCCTCCCATTTGCCTCATCACAGTAAAAAAAAAATGTCTCCGGTTGGCTGAGGGTTAATGTCTAGCTTTGGATTTTTTTTCTTCTTGGAGACTTGACGTGCAGGCGTGTTCTATATTCCTTTCACAAAAAGGATGCAGGCGAGCTCCGAGGTTTTGAATGTGCCTTCACTGTGCATTCATAATAAACGCTGAACTGGATGGCACATTCATGGCTGCTCGCGATGTAAATGAATGGCTGAATGAAAGTCGGGGGCACAGCTCACCTCCAAGAGGGCAGTCCTGTTCACAGCTACCCGGCGCCCAGTGGTGTTTTATTTTCCTTGAAAAACCAGCTTTTCCTCTCTGTGTAAGGGAGGCGGCGGGCATTTCCTCCCGGCATCTTTGTGACCAGGCTAGCTTTCTTCTTTTTTCCCTCCCAACACTGCCTTTGGATGAAAGATCCCGCCTTTGATTGAAATGGAACCTTCCACTATTGAGCAAGCCTTTGTTGAATGAGTCATCGCGGCGGCTGCTCATTGGCTGAGGCCCCTGGAACCAGGGATTGCCTGGCACCGGCTGCAAGGCCCGGCTTCATTCACAGAAATGCTGGCTCCTTCGCTAGCCCTTTCATTCACACAAACAGCATTTCATTCACATTTTGCTGTTTTTGTCTAAAGATCAGGGTTTGCGAATGATAGGGCATTTCCGCTTTAGATTTTGGGTGGGCTTTGATAGCCATCCCAATCACCTATGGGGTGTGCATTTGCTGTTGCTATGCAAGCAAGGGGAAGGGAAAAGATGAGAGCTGCCGGTCCTCCTAGGCCTGCGCCAGGGGCTGGGAGCCGCTGCTCCCCTGTGCTCCTGCGCCCAGCAGTGGCCCACCCTGGGGGGCACCAGTTGCAGCTGCTCCACTGAGCTCTTCAAGCCTCGGTACGTCCTGTGTCACATGTCCAGTCGTGGGTGTGAGAAGACGCAGGGTGACCTGATAGTGTGTGAGAGGTAAATTCATGTGCTTGCACAGAGGCAGCTGGAAATGTGGACAGGGAGCGGGCCATGGTGCTGGGCAGCATGGTGCTGGGCAGGCTATCAATGGCTGGCTAGGGCGGAGCCCATGGGGACAGCAGTGGAGGGTTCGAGCCCCGCAGCTCTCTCGGGGCTTCCCATTCCCTGCTCTCCTGAGAGGAAGGAGGCCTGTGCAGTTCTGCAGCCCGAGTCTGACTCCTGAAAGGAAGGCATTTCCCGTGGGTTTGATGTGTAGTGGGTGGGAGCAGCTGCACCCCCCTCCCTTACTGTAGGGCTGTGAGCTGCAGCTGAGGAACACTGACATGTACTTGCAGTGTTTCTTAGCATTTTCCCAGAGCTTGAGCACACGCAGGTGGAATAAAGGCTCGAGTACAGCCCCCCTGGAGGGGGTTTCTGGAGCCTGCGGCCTTCACGGGGGAGCACTCCTCTTCTCTTGGCAGTAGGTTTCCCACTGAGCCCCCCTGCAGACTGCCGCCCGCCAGCAGGGGAGGGTCCTAACCTCTCTGTGCACAAGTTCACAGGCAGATTTTCTTTTCTTTTCTTTTTTGGGGAATTGCATTGCCACAAAGACACTTGTCATGGCTGCACTGTTGATTTGAAAAGAAAACCCCAGAAAATTGGTATTTTATGTTCACTTGGGAGTGAATATTTCTCTCTTTTATTTTTTATTTTGCTATTTAACAATCCCTGTTGGCTTTCCAAATCAGAATTCATGAGGATCTGCTGGAGAGCTTATTCTTAAAAAGCCTTCGTCACATTTTAACGCATCCCTGTCAGAATCTTCCAGGCTCACACAGAAGGGCTGTGGGAGAGAAAGTCCTGGCAGAGAGGCATGGGCTCCAGGAAGTCCCTCTGCTCATCCGGGAGACTGGGCTCACCTCTGGTGCAAAAGCTACGTGGGGAGGCAGGGGAGGTGAAAAATCAAAGGTTGGAAAGAAAGAGCTGGGAAGGTAGAAAAAGGAAATGTGAGAACTGATTGGCTCTGGCGTGCTGGTGGGTGTATGAGGTTTTCTTGTTCTTCTCTCTCTCTTTTCCCCGCAGGAAGTGATTTGCAGCGCTCACCGAGCCTTTGTTGAGAAGGGTCTCCGCTCACAGTGAGTCACGCTTTTGCTGTGAGCAGCCCGAGCAGCAGCTGGGCGCTCAGCAGAGGAAACTATGACTTTTGCAAAGCGAGCGCGCCGCC
>NW_005371038.1:634891-681206 GCF_000412655.1 Myotis brandtii | reverse complement strand
GTGCGCACTCCTTCGCAGCCAGCTCTCCTGGCAGCGGGCACCGGGCACCACAAACGCGCCCGCTGCGATCCGTTGGGAGAAGGTTTAAAAACGGTGACTTCACTCTGCCCTGGTTTCCCTTGGCCGCACTTCTCTGGCATAGCTTCACCACCTCGCTTTGCCAAGTGTCCGGCCAGTGCCCCTCTGGCATGGCCCTGTGCCTGGGAACTGTGCGCCAGGCCTACCTAGGACGCGGTGAACACACTGGGAAGAACTGGGCAGCCGTGATGAGCATGTCGGTGGCCCGGCCTCTGCTGTGCTTGCCCAGGCAGCAGGGGGCTGGTTTCGGTTCCTGCGGCCAGCATTTCCAGCCTCTCGTGGCGCAGGGAATGCTGTCTCGCTTTATATAAGACAGGCTGTACTTTCTCACCCAGCAGGGTTTTCTTTGGTGTCTGCCCTCCATTACACCGAAAGGTTTTGGTTTACAGCAGCAGAAGGAAAATTTGGGACTGTCCCCCTCCCCACCCCACTAGCTTCCAGTTAAACAAATGAGGGGGCTGAGCTGCAGGATCTGGAAAGATTTCCCCTCCAACACAAAGAATTATAACACTGTGTCCGATGTGGCCTATAAAACCCCTCCCTTATGCAAGTATTTTGTGATATTTAAGTAACAAATACCCTGCACAGACCACCTGGCCTGCCCCCCTCTTGCAAAGGGCTGACCCAGGTCCGGACAGATCTCCAGGCCAAGGGGTGGGGCAGGGGTGCATTATTTCAGTCTGGTCACCCCAAGGCACCACTTTTTATTTAAAAAGAAACGAGAAACAAATCTGTCCCCACTGCGCTGCCCACTGAGGCACCCGCAGGCCGCCTCCTCTGTGCGGACCGGCAGCAGATTTAGTTTAAAAATTCAACAAATCACAACTGCAAGCAAAATGTTGTATCTTGGTAATTTTGGAACCAAAATGTTAAAAGAAACAGTTAACTTTGTGGATTATCTTTAACTATCTAAAAAGCACCGAAAAGGAATGTGATTATCAGTGTTAAAAGTGGGGCCTGAAAAGCTGCTGTTTAATTTTTCTTCAGCTTACTAGTAGCTTTGCAAATTGGTTAATATATTTTACAAAAGGCACGTAGATCAGCATAAAGTATGCACATCTGGTTGAATTTGTTATAGCAGAAAAGATTTTTCTTGTATTCCTTCTTTAAAATATATAACCAGGAGCCAAGACCAAACCAAACCAAAACCAAACCAAACAAAGCACCCCGACAGCTTTGAGTTGAAGCAGTGATACCGGAATATATTACTTCCAGTTATTAGTATAACTGCTATCTCAAAAAAAAAGCTACAGTTAAAATAGACAAATCAACCAGGCGAAGCTTTCTATACCTGTCATGTTGAATGGAGAGGGTAATTTTCAAGTGGAGGGAAAATTCTCAAAATTTTGCCTTTAAAGTTTTCCTTTAAAAAGAAATCATTAAAAAAAATCATTCATATTGGCTAAGTGCTTTGCTCTTGCTGCATGAGGAGTGAAAGTGCCCTGCAGGCCCGTTCTGTTGCTGTAGGTTGTGACACCCCAGCAGCAGTTACTGAAACAGGTGGAGAGCTGGGTCTGCTTTGTGGGGCCTCAAGGAAAGGGTTGCAGTGACCTGGGCTGCACTGCACGGCTGGGCAGCGCGTGTGTCGTCACCTGGTCGGTCCTCAGCGGTGAACAGTGGAGTCGTGGGGCGAGAGGCTCAGGTTGCCCTGGAGAGCTTTGAAATCCCACAGCAAAGGCCCAACGCGCACATGCCTGGCTCATGTGATCCCGTGGCCCTCTGTCGGTGCACATTTCCATAAAACCATGAACATGCTTTCTTGAAAAAAATTACAAAACTGAAAAAGAAAGTGCCTTCATTTAGTCCTCTTGCTGATTTGTGAATAGTTTTACTGGTATCCTTGCTTGTAAAGATCTCTGGTAGATAGAAAGGGGTCATCTTTCAGCATCACTGTACATCAGTTGTAAAATCTAAAGGCTTAGGGTTTGGGAAAGAACTTATTATTCTTTTTAAAAAATATATTTTTATTGATTTCAGAGAGGAAGGGATAGGGAGAGAGATAGAAACATCAATGATGACAGAGAATCATTGATTGGGGCCTCCTACACTGCATGCCCCTTACTGGGGATCAAGCCTGCAGCCCAGGCATGTGCCCTTGACCAGAATGGAACCTGGGACCCTTCAGTCTGAAGGACGATGCTCTATCCACTGAGCCAAACCAGCCAAGGCTATTAATCTTGATTTAAATTTATTTCTAAATTGAGCAAAACTCCCAAATGATTTTCGGTTTCCTGGAAAATTCATGTGCTGTATAAGCATAGTTCTCACTTATAGAAATACCTGCCTACAATTTTACGATATTAAACACAGATTTATTATTCCAAAATATTTCAACTTAATTCAGTAAAGTAGAAACTGTAAAACATGGAGGCCTGGCAGGCTTGGATCATCTTTGGAAGAGCAGGTGGTATTCCAGTTAGAGAGGCCGTACAGGTTTAAAGTGGATGAGGAAGGTTGGACACACACAGCCTCCAGGTTTGTACCTTTGTACCCCACACCCCCACCCCCCCACCACCCCTGACACTGGCTTTTTCTTTTGGTGACATGAAAGGGAAAGAACAAGAAAATACGGCCTTGACAGACAGGAAAGGAAAATCCAGCAACAAAGAAGAATGAATATTTTCGTTACAATTCCATTTGGGAACTATTTTAAATTTGTACCAGAAAGCTGATAGAAATATAAAGTATTGATCACGCTGCTGCTCACCTTCAAATTCTATTGCCCGAGAATCCAAGCTGGCTAGGACCCCAAGTGCCCCTGGGGGCTGCGGCTGGTCTTTAGCAGGTTTCAAAGGCAATATTCAGGGGCACCACACACACCACGAATGCACACCACGAACGCACACCACGAACGCACACCACGCATGCACACCACGAACGCACACCCACGGGCCCACAGAGCAAGCGGCTCAGGAAGGAGAGCAGCTGGGGGTCAGTTCTTAAGGACGGCCACTGGCAGAGGTAAAAAGCTGTCTGAAGACGGGCATGGCCTTGAGGTTCAGCCTTGACCCTGCCTGATGGGAGGCAACACTACGGGCTGCACAGGGGTGAGCCCTCAGTTCTGGGGGTCCCCAAAAGAAGGGCTTCTCTTTATATCACATCACACCACAGATGCAAAACAGGGTAAGAAGTGACCAGACTTAGGACCGACTGGAGTGCCCACGGCAGGAATCCGGAGGCCGTGGGAAAAGTGCTGGCGCTGCTCACCGAGTACATCAGCGGAGTGAGAGTGGGCTGCGCCAGGTCCACGGCCTGCACGGTGCCCGCCTTCACCGACAGTCTCAGGCACGGGCTGTTTTCAGGAGAATTTACCAAAGAGCCACTGCACTCTTCCTGGTGTGCCGATTGTCCTTCTTTTGGAATGATGGCCTTGCTCTTACAAGAACCCTTTAAAAGTTATTTTTTATTTTATTTGTGAATCTGATGATATTAGGGTGGTATAAATTATTCACTTATTTATAAATGTTCTATTGCTCTTTGTAGATGGTCTTTATAAGCTGCACTTACTCTAAAACTTATTTATTCTTAGTTTGTATTTTTATAGACACTTGCCTCTGTGTCTAGAAAAATATCTTAAATCTTCTTTTTCTTAGCACTACATTCCTTCCGTAACTGTGAGCAGAGGCCACACTAAAGAGTCGTCAGCAAATTATTTCCAAGACAGCCTGCATATAGTGTTATGGTGGGATTGATTAAACTTTATTTTAATTCTAGATTAAAAAATTATTCCTTGATGTAAAGTAGAACTTTAAGAGTTGAATTTTTTTAAAAAAAATATTTTATTGATATTTTACAGAGAGGAAGGGAGAGGGATAGAGAGCTAGAAACATCGACGAGAGAGAAACATCAATCAGCCGCCTCCTGCACATCCCCCACTGGGGATGTGCCCGCAACCAAGGCACACGCCCTTGACCAGAATCGAACCTGGGACCCTTGAGTCCGAAGGCTGACGCTCTATCCACTGAGCCAAACTGGCCAGGGCAAGAGTTGAATTTTTTCTTAAAATTATTGAAAACTCTCATAATATGGGTGGCTTATATGTAAATATTGTCCAAATGGTTTGAAAAATAGTTTAAAATATTCCTTTGAGATTAATAGACAGAATTCTTAATTTGATCTGGAAATATCACACACATACTACACTATACAAACACAGCACACACTTACCACACAATACAAACATGCACACATACACACATCACATGTCCACAACACACACATATACCACATATACCATATACACCACACACCGTAACATACACACACTACACCTTAAACATAACACACAAATATACACACATACCCATAACACACACATACACTATACACACCCCATATATGCCATAGACCATACACATACACATACACCATGCTCCCTGCAACCCTACACTTCCCCCTACATACACTCCTTCCACACACACCACACACACACACATGAACAACTTGTGATGACTGCACTGTCGCTATTTTCTTTCAAAATATATTTTTATTGATTTCAGAGAGGAAGGGAGAGGGAGAGAGAAACATCAATGATGAGAATCATTGATCAGCTGCCTCCTGCATGCCCCATGCTAAGGATGGAGCCCCTAACCTGGGCATGTGCCCTGACTGGGAATTGAACCATGACCTCCTGGTTCATAGGTCAACTCTCAACCTCTGAGCCACACCGGCTGGGTACTATTTTCTTTCTTGTTAGAAAATCGCAAATGCCACATTAAAATACCTGATTATATCATCCATTTCTTTTATATTCAAGCTTAAGAGAAAATAATTCTGAAAGATAAGCTGCTGATGAAAGTTACTCCTCTGAAAAGTAAACTTCCTGCTCCTCTCCCTCCCCACTGTGTCGTCTTGGAGCATATGCCCTGTGTTTGGGGAAGGTCTGATAAATATCACTTAAGCAAAGCCTGGGAATGGAAAGCCTGGTAGCAGGATCTGGCAGGGAGGACTTGGAGCATATGCCCTGTGTTTGGGGAAGGTCTGATAAAGCCTGGTAGCAGGATCTGGCAGGGAGGACCAGTGGCTGCCTTTCTTGTCTGCTCAAACCCCCTGCACTGACCTCAGTGGTCCCAGCAGTGCTGTGAAGAGGTGGGGATTTCTCCTTCTGAGATGAGGACTCAGGGCTCCAGGCACAGCAGCCCCAGGGAATGGGGGTGGGAGCTTCCCTTCTGGCATTTTCTCACATCTCACTTGCCCCGGCTGGACGGCTGGAGGTAGCTAGTGCATCTGTGGAGTCTGGCCCTGGGGTCTGGGCTCAGCCTTGCTGCTGCACAGCTTGTCCGCCAGCCCACCACCTTGCAGCGGTGTCCGGGGACTCTGGCCATGATGCCAGGCTCCTGCAGGAAACTAGGGAACTGGGAGCCGGCAGAAGGGAGAGCTGAGGGTGGAGCTGGGCCTCACCTTGTTGTTGGGCCCCCGATGCCCTTGGCAGGATTGGAATCACTGAAGCCCTCCAAGCCAAGGCTTTCTGAGAAACATGTTCAGAGCTCGCTGCTTGCATGCTGCCCACCTCAGATCCGGAGCCATCCTGGAGTGTCATCTCAATGTGTTGTTTCCCAAAGTGAACACCCTCAAAGCACCTTTCCTCACTTCCGGCTCCCGAGTAGGCACAAAGAGAAGCAACAGTGTCATTCAAACCCCATGTATCAAATCCCATTCACGCTGATTGTTTGGCGTCTAGACTATGGATGACGTGTTTAATATGATTGCTTTTCGCTTTGCAAATATGAAACATTGCTCATGCCACTCGCCCAGATAAAACCTGCGAGAATCACGGCCTGGTTCTTGCCTGTTGAAGAGCTGGCCCTTAGCCTGGTGCCCAGCGGAAATAGCACGTAACCCAGCCCCCGATGCTTCCCCCACAGAGCGACCCCCGTGCTCACCTGTTGGGCTAAAGCCATGAAAGCAGGGCTGTTCCCCATGCTCTTTGTGTGACGAGCCGGCCCTCAGGGACAGGTCCCCTCCGGCCGGGGGACAGTGTGTGCACACTTGGGACTGCTGGCCGTGACAGTTGCGTCCTGAAGAGCCTTACCCTGTAGAGCTTGGCAGTCCCCCTCTCATCTCCTTTCCCTTGGTCTCAGCTTGGACCCTCTGAGCTTCCCCAGCAGCAAGTTGCTGCTCAGTCTGTCCCCACAGCCTGTCAGCAGGAAAGGAGCCTGCCCCGGGGTCCTGGGGGAGGTGTGGGGTTGAACAGGCATCGTCCCCAGCACTGAATCCTTCCTATGAGGCAGGAATGGCCAGAGGAACAGCCTTGGGAGGCTGGGCCCCACGCCAGGATGGACCCACGCCCCCGACTCTAATCCCAGACACCGCCTGTCCACCTTCTCTTGCTTGGCAGTCCGCATGCTTGCGATGCCACCCGCTGGTTCTTTAGTAAACCTTCCTTTATAAAATGTCAACATTTGTTATGGAGATTTTTCAAACATACATGCAGCATATAAAACATATCGACATCAAAATCAATGAGAATGGTCTAAGGAGCCGGCAGGCACCCTGCACCCAGCTTCAACAGGGGTCGGCGTATGGCCATCAGCACCCCTTCTGCACCCCAGCCTCCCCAACGTGTGCAGGGCCATGGGTCCTTCTGCCTCAGTGCTCAGACAGAACTCAAGTTTTTGATGAATACGTTGCAGATTGGGCTTAATAGCAGTTCCAAATATGGCAGCGCACACGCAGCACTGGGGGCTCGAAGGCCCCTGCAGCTCGGAGTCCTGGGAATGCTGGGAGGAGGCGGAGCACCCTGAGTCAGCGGTGGTGACACTGGGCAGCCTGAGGTGACGAGGTGGGAGCCTCACTTGCTCGGTCTCCAAGGGGTCCCCCTCCACCCCGGGCCCAGGCGCCCCTCTAGCAACAAGGCCATCCTTTCAGAAGTGGCTGTCCTCCCGAATTACTTTAACATTAGTGCACTCCCCGGTTCTCCAGAGGAAGGGAGCAGAGAAGGGCATCTGTGTAGAAGAGATTTGCTCGGAGGGATTCTCCCACGGTTATGCAGGCGGCTGAGCCTCAGGCTCAAGACCCAGGAGGAGCCCCTGTTTCCGGTTGAGTCTGGAGGCGGGGAAAGGCCTTATCGCAGCTGGAAGACCATTAGGCAGGAAGAATTCTCGTCCTTGGGGGAAGGTCAGCCTTATTCTATCCAGGCCTTCAGCTGATCGGGTGAGGCTCACCTACACGGGGAGGGTAATCTGCATTGCTCAGTCTATTGATTTACTTCATCCTCGCAGAAATGAGTCAGGTTTCATCAAATAGTGGGCGTCTCGGGCCCAGCCACGTTGACACAAGACACGAACCTCACAAGTGAATGCACACACTCTTGAAGTAGTATCTAGAGTGACCACCAGCTGACCCCAAACACTTATGGAGATTCAGAGTCCCTGGAATAATGGAGACGAGGGAGAGAAGCTAGGAAACAGCTGGCCTGGAAGAATCTCAGATTGCCTCATCTCTCCTGTGGGCGCCCGATGGAAAACCATTTAAAAATTCCTCAAACATCTGTTCAGGTTTACTGTGGGTGGACATTGAACGAGGGCCCAGGGCATGAGACAGATGAACTATGACCCCTGCTCACAAGGAGACACGTGGCGAGGGTGGCGGGGGTTTGTGCTGGGCGTACACTGGCTTGGAGTGGCGGCCCCCACGCCTCCAGAATGCGGCCCCACACCTGACGCTGTCACCCAGGTAGGAGCGAGCCCCTGGTGGGACATTTGGCCACTGTCTGTGTCCGTGATCCGGAAGCTCAGCCAGGGACACAGGCCAGGACGGAAGACAGGTGTTTCTAGGTTCGGGTGTGTCACCACTGAAAGGAACTGCTATGAGCTGTTTTTCTAATTTGTAAATAAGAATAACAGTTTACAGATGCAGCTTCCTCGGTTTAAGGTTGCCCTCAGGATTTTAAAAAGGGGTTTTGGTGTGTGTGTCCATTTGTTACCTAGAGCAACTTAGAGAGGAGGAGAGTGCAGCTTCCTAGAGATGGAAGCAGCCTGGGCTGGGCCCTCTCAGGAGGCCAGGCTTTGGGTGGACGATCTGTGGTCAGGGGGCCCCGGCCTGGGCCAGAGGAGCTGCCGCCGAGCACCTAAGTGTCCTGGCTTACATGCTGAGAAGCTTCTGTCTGTTGTCCACGTCCACGTGACTGCTGGAAGCTGGGCCCGTTCAGCTTGGTTGCCTCTGGCCCTTCCTGCCCCCTCACCTTCTCCACACCTGTCCAGACCACCCTCTGGTTGGAGACACCGCCTTTTAAAGGTTTGCTGTTTGCAAGGTTGTGGTGCTGTACTATCTAAAGAACCGAGCTGGGGTTTTCCACTGGAAGTAGCAACCCCTGGGATACATAAAACCTTGTTTGTAGAGTCTTATTCACGGGGGAGGAGAAGGTAAGATTCATCAAGTGATGGTCCGGAGGGAAGGTTCTGCCCTCGGCCCCCACTCCCACTCCTGTCTGTGTACCACCTGGGCTAAGACCCAGGGCCGAGCTCCGGCGAACGGTTCACCCCTGGCTCTGTGGACAGAACCGCATGCCCTGCGGCGCTGTGGTGGAAGTAACCACTGTCCCGCCTCCTGGCGGGGGAGGGTGTGTAGCAACACGGCGTTAGCTCCTGGAGTGTAGATGACAGTAAAATGCTACACGGTGGTCAGGGAGTGTTGAAGTTTTAAGTATTTATTACCTTTTTAAAATTAATAATTTATTTTGCTAGACCCCCTCCTTAGGTCTCTTGCACCTTAAACAGCCTCCCTCCACACACCCATTCTTCCCTCTCGTACCCCTTTCTTCCTCATTTACTTCCTCTCCTTATCCACGCCGACATGCAGCAATTAGCTTTGGATGAAGGACGGTGACTGGGAGAGATTCTTCCATGAGCCCCTAATTATAAAATCCCCAACCCCACCCACTCTGCCTCTGCCTGCCGCGCCCGCAGCGCCCGCACTGCTGGCCCACAGCATCTCTCAGGCCCCAGCACCTGCCCTGGAGACGCTTCCCCTTTTGGCTCTGTGCAGCCCTCTCTTCTTCTCACTGCTGGTTCCAGATGGTTTGTGAACAGTCTTACCTCTCCAGGCCCCTACTCATTAATTTACTCCTGTTAATATGCTAATCAATATTTCAACTAGTGTTGGTTGAGTTTATCGAGGAGGCCTGTCCCAGGGGATGGGGACAAAGGTGAATTAAGTAGGCATGCTTCCTGCTCTTTGGCATCAGTGGAGGAGACAGAGGAGAGAAAAAACTGGGGACCACATTGGTGGTGGGATGCGGAAGTCAGGGATGGCTTCTCCAAAGAGCTGCCGAAAGGGAACCCCAAATGATGCATGGGAATTATCCAGGATGATGGGTGGAACAGGTGTGCAGATGTGTTAGTGTGTGAGTATGTATGTTTGGGTCCATTTCAGGAGCGGGTGGGAACTGAGAGTGTCCAGTGTGGCTGGCCGGAGTGTATTGCATTAGGGAAAGCTTAATTGCATTAGAGGTCCTAAGAGGGAGGCCAGTGCCAAGCAAATGCAGTGGAAGCCACTGGAGACTTTTGGAAAGATTATTCTATCTTCTTCATGGAGAACAGATTGGAAAGGCAGGAAAGAAAATAGAGGCAGTTAGGAGACAATTAGGAGGGGTGATGGTGGCTTGGACCAGTGTCATGGGCCAAAGGCCAGCGGCTTACATTGAGCCCAGATCTGTATCCCTTACTGTCTGTGCAACACACCCACCCACTGTTTCACGTGCCCTTAAGTGAAGCACGTCTCAAAGTGAACTCATGACTTTCCCCCGCGCCGTCTCTTAGTTCGCGGTGTCACCCTTCACCCACTTCCCACAGTTGGGACTGCAGAGCCATTGTACCTCCTTTCCCTAAACCCATCACATCTGCTCAACCACTTAATTCGTTTTTAATCAACAGGGCTTCAAATCTTTCTTTTTTCCTTTTCTCTTGTCCTGATCCATACTTTCATCATTTATGGCTGTGATTGTTACAGTAAACTAACTGGTCTTCAGATGGGAAGGACTCTTCTTTTTAAATTTGAGAAAAGTATTACATGGTTTCACTGAAATGTCACAAACAGTTTCCCCTCAACTCTGCTCCCAATAAGTCTAATTTCCTTCCTTTCAGAGATAATCTTCCTCAACCGTTTGCTATTTATATTTTCTTTTTCTTCCTTCTTTTTATCTTTTTTCTTCTTTCTGTTACACAAAGCAAGACGTTCTACATATATTGCTCTGTGCCTTGCTCTTTTCACTTGGAAATCTTTCAAATTAGTACCTACAGTTCTGCTACATTCCTTTTTGGCATTTGCTTAATATTCAAATACTAGAGGCCCAATGCATGAAAATTCGTGCAAGAGTAGGCCTTCCTTCCCCCTGGTGCCGGCACCGGCTTCCCTCTGGCACCCGGGACTCAGGCTTCCCTCCTCCGGCTGCT
This sequence comes from Myotis brandtii, assembly GCF_000412655.1. Lineage (NCBI taxonomy): Eukaryota > Metazoa > Chordata > Mammalia > Chiroptera > Vespertilionidae > Myotis > Myotis brandtii. Next base: position 670,737 of record NW_005371038.1, on the reverse strand, counting down.
GGCAGGCACCTGGAACCCGGGTTAGCTTCCCTCCGGCTGCCCGCAGGCACCCAGGACCCGGCTAGCTTTCCTCCAGCTGCCCACAGGCACCCGGTACCCAGGCTGGCTTCCCTCTGGCCCCGGTTTCGTCAGAAAGGACGTCTGGAATGATGTCCAGTCTAATTAGCATATTACCCTTTTATTATTATAGATATGGATGTGCTAATAGTTTTCAAACAGTTTCCTGTTGTTAGACATGTAGATAGTTTCCAATTTCTCAGTTAATAAAATAATGAATATTCTTCTTCATGCATCTTCCCTCTTGGGCACATATTTTGGCCTGTGTGTACAATAAGTGTAGCTAATATTAACCCTGTTCTTATGGCTTTGGCAGGACCTAGAGCACAAAGATAATTTCATTGGTGAAGGTCACTTTTCCACTCCCGGCTACAGAGTGAGGCCTCCTGTACTCACCCATTGAGGAGGGTATTTACTATGATGCACACTTTCATAAGTTAAGAAAATTCCTGCAACTCTTGTTTTCCAAATTAAAAAAAAAAAAGTCTGGAATGGTTGTTGAATTTTTTTCAAGGGTTTTTTTTTTCTCTTGCATCTAGTAAGATATATATTTTTCATCTTTTTTCTGTTAATGTGGTGAATCATTTGTCGATGTAAAATATGTATCTCATCTTTCTAATTAAAAGCTCTCTGTTGTTTGCTTCACTTTTGGGATGCAATCCAAACTCCTCATTATGAGGTACAAACTTTCCTGGTTTGTACTTCACCCCTGACCCCTCAATCCCCAATATTCCACTGCCTGAAACAACTTGTTCTCCCCCAACCAGTTGCTCCTCTGGCCCTTGCTCAAATCTCCCCTTCTGGGCCCCTCTCTCCGTCCCACCTTAGAAACTGTCAGCTCTCAAGACCAGGATCTGTTCCCTCCTGTCTCTCCCATGAGGGCAAGGTTAGTGGTCACTCCTCAAGGTCTCCATGGCTCTGTGGATTCATCTTTCTTTTCATCAATTCAATTCACACTAAGCGGGAACCTACAAGATGCCCAGCACTGGGGCCCCTGAGAACCCAAGATGAATTCCGTTGTCCATCTTTTCAAGGCAATCATCCTTCAGAGGGATTGCACGTGTGTGACAGAAGGCCACGCACTGTGGGAAAGGTGGGCAGCCATCCTTCCGGAGACTTCCCTGGGGAAAGAGCCTGTGACAAACACGTAAGATGCAAAGCTACAGGGATACAGTGGCTGTAGGACACTGGGCAGCAGGGACCTGTGGGCCTGTTTGTCCAGTATTGGCATTTAAGAACCTAACTCCAAAGAGGCACATTTCAAGCTCTCTTAAGAGCTGCTTGGTAATTGTTTCTGTGACTGGTGTGTACAACATAGCCCACTCAAAGTCTATAGGCTGTGCCCTAAGCAGTAGCATCACTAGCAGACCCATGAATTCTCGTTTTTCTGCCTTTTCTCATTAAAACTAATTACAGGAGAATTTCAGTAAGAAAAATCAACTTTAAGAAGAGCCACGAGTGAGCATTATTAAGTTAAAATATCGTGTAGCCAGATTGTTTCCAAACAGAAAGCCAAGCTCCTGAACACCCCCCTGCCCACCGCTAATTAAAGCCCATGGACATGTGAAACAGGACAGGGAAGGGAATGTAGCAGCAAGTATGTTCTGAGGGCTCCATTGCATGCCTGTCCTCTGGAAGGAATTGGAGATTGGGAAGCAGGTGCAGGGCAATTTTCCAAAAGGAACTTGCAATCCAGTTGAGCAGGTCAAGTTGCTCCTTAGGGGGAAAAAATATGTTCAATAAGGAGGAATGACTGGGTGAGAGATTCGCGGGGGCTGGAGTGGTCAGGAAAGGCTTCACAGAGGGGCGGGACATTTTCTGGGTCCTGAAAGACTGTCCAGATCTGAGTGGTTGGAGAGAGAATGTTCAAGGCAGGAGAACCAGAGTGAGAATGGCTTTGGAGGTGGGTGTGGGCACGGTGCTAGCCCAGGGGATGGGAAAGACATGCTACTGCAGACCAGCGAGTCAGAGGGGAGCGCCGTCCGCTGCTGTTGGTCAGTAACATGAGCTATAGCCCCGTAGAGTAGGACTGCTCCTATATAATGGAGGAGCCAGTCCAGTGCTGGCCCTGGTTGTGTTGTACTTGATGGCCGCGTGCCGTCTGGCTGAGGCTTGCAGGACTGACCTCTTCCTCACCAGGTGACAGCCCTTGAGGGAGCTGAGAGGTGTTTCCCTTAGGCTTCTCCTCTCCAAGCTACACACTGTCACTCTGTCAGCTGTCTTGACTTCACTGTCTCCTGGATTCTCTTACCTGTTTGCATCCTAGTTTGTAAATTGCAATGAAGAGACTGCCCATGTAAAGAATGTGGTGATGCCCTACCCGGTTCGGCCCAGTGGTTAGTCAACCTGTAGACTGAAGGGTCCCTGGTTTGCTTCCAGTCAAGGACACGTACCTCGGTTGCAGCCTCCTCCCCAGCCAGTGCTGTAGTCGGGGCGCATGTAGGAGGCAAGCAATCGATGTGTTTTTCTCTTGTTGATATTTATCTCTGTCTTTCCCTCTCTCTTCCACTCTCTCTAAAAATCAATGGAAAAATATCCTTGGGTGAGGATTGAAAAAAAAAAAAAGAAGAAAAAGAATGTGGTGAAATTGGAGTTCTGGCTTGGGTTGGTGTGTATTCCATTTTTAGAGTTTTGTCCTGTCCTAAGAATAATGTGGGCTTTAGTTCATAAGCCTAAACTACTGAGAGATGCATTCATCTTTGTCTAAAATACAGTTGCTCTTTTTCCAAGAAGGGATGACAGGGGTTTCTTTATGGCTTATTCGTTATGATCTGCAAAGCAGTGTTATTGATGATTTTTAGAATCACACTTCTTTATGTCAAATGGCTCAGTGTAGACTCACCTCCACCACCCATGGCCTCATGGCCTACTATCGGCCACTCAGCTGCTGTGAGTTTCTAACCATCAGCCTTTGTGAAGCTCAGAGTTGCAATTGAGAAGGCCAGTGGAATTGTAACTGGGAACAATGCTATTAAATATAGTTAATGTCCCAAAATAGAACTGTGGAATGAGTTCTGATGCATTCACACCATGCAGTAATATGCAGCCATTAAAACAGTGAATTAGAGTCTTATTGTGATTGACTGGAATAGATTTTCACAAGACATTGTTGGGTGAGAAGAGCATGAAGCAATGTGTGTGAAATATGAACCCATTCTTGTAACCAAAACAAGTGCAGAAATGCTTGTAGATAGCCATACTTATAGCTGAAGACATCAACAGCCCACTCTAGGCAATTGATAGGATATCATGCAGAAAATCAGCAAGAATATACAAACCTGAGAATATAACCAACCAACAGGATCTGGTAGACATACATAGAGTGCTCCATGAAACCACAGCAGAATATACATTCTTATAAAATGCCCATGGAACTTCCACCAAGACAGAACATATCTTAAGCCATAAAAAAATCTAACCAAATGTAAAATATAGCTGACTTTTGAATAACACAACTTTGAGCTGAGTGGGTCCACTTAATGTGGATTTTTTCAATAAATACTGTAAATGTATTCCTTCTTCCTTATGATTTTCTTAGTAACATTTTCTTTTCTCTAGCTTACTTTGTTGTAAGAATAGAGTAAATAATACATATAGCATGCAAAATATGTGTAATCAACTGTTTATGTTATGGGTAAGGCTTTCTGTTCAACAGTAGGCTATTAAAATTTTGGGGAGTCAAAAGGTATATACAAATTTTCAAATGCTTAGGGGTTGATCCCTAATGCCTGTATTGTTCAAGGGTCAACTATAATTGAAATTACACAGAGTGTATTCTTTGACTACAATGTATTCAAATTAGAAATCAATAAGGAAGGACAACAGGAAAAGCTCCAAATAGTTGGAAATTAAACAACATGCCTATAAATATTGCATGGGACAAAGGAGACATTTCAAATGAATTTAAAGATACATGGAATTGAATAAAAATGAGGCTACAGCATATCAAAATACAGGGTGGGGGCAAAAGTTGGTTTACAGTTGTGAGTATGTGAAACACAGGGTTTACTCTTGTATTATTATTTATTAATTATTGCATTATTTTAATATGAACAACTGTAAACCTACTTTTGCCCAACCCTGTATGTGGGATGCAGCTAGAACCATGCTGAGAGGGAAATTTATAGCCCCAAATGCTTATACTGGGAAAGAGAAAAGTTCTCCAACCAATAATCTGTTCATCTCAAGACACTAAAAAAAGAACAAAATAAAACCAAAACAGTCAGCAGGAGAGAAATAACAAAAATAAAAGCAGAAATCAATGACATGAAACACAGAAAATTACTAGGGAAAAAAATCAATGAAACAAAAATCAAATTTTCTGAAAAAAATCAATAAGATGGAGAAACCAGCAAGACTGACAAAGATAAAAAGAGAGACGGTACAAATCACCAGTAGCAGGAATGAAACAGACGCCATCTCAACAGATCCTGTAGCCAGGACAAGGCCTCTGAGGCAGGCTGGCCCAGTTCTCAGCCATTCCAGTCTAGACCATGGCTGAAGGCTGCTTCTTAAGAGTTAGGAAAGTGAGGCAGGTTCCCGGCAAAGGGTTCTGACTGGAATGCAAAGTGAAGCATCCAGATACAGTCTGGACCAATCCATGGAGGCCTGGCACTGAGACTGGGGCCCAGAACCCAGTGAGTCTGCAGGGAAAAAGGCGGCTGGCCTGGGGACTTTGCTGTTGGCACTAAGCCTGCGAGAGGTTCAGCTGCACAGAGGTTGGCTTAGCTCCGTTTTGTCCAACAATTTATTAATTCTTTCAGAGGGTGGAGAAAACCAGTGCTTGAGGGGAGAGAATGCATTTCCTAAGACCAACAAGCTAGCCTTGTGTCAGAGTGAGGATGAGAGTGTGTATGGTGACACAGAATAATAAGGTCAACTTGGCCTTATTCACATGTTAGCTGGAGCATGGCTTCAGCTGTAATACCACTATGTATTTTTGGAATATTTCTTTCCTTTTTTCCTTTGACTTTGAATAGCAGATGTGGCCTATTACATTACTGTGATTTTCAGATGAAACGAAGCACAGTGGTTTGCTTTTAGACAAACCCTGTTCATACTTCCTCTCTCTGACTCAGCTTCCTCGTGGTAAATGAGGCAGATGACACATGCCCCTGGCAAACACTCTAAAGGCCTCCTCGCTCTTCTGATCAGAGCCTGTATGGCCTTTGTATCAATACAATTCCACTGCTGTGAGATGAAAGGTTAAGAGGGAACCGTCGCGCTGAGGAAACTTACACAGAGGGTGCAGATGTGACCAAATGGCTATATTCTTCCCTGTATGTCAGTTGAAAAAACCTGACAAAGGAAGTAGGAAACTGAAAGTGGGTGCCATCTCTTTCAGTACCCAACCCGTTTATTCCCACCAGGCCCGCGGCATCCCCTCCTTGCTTCCCTTTGTGCCCCCTGCACCGGAAACACACTTCCGGCTGCACCCCAGGTTCTCTGGACATGTGGACAACTTGACTTAACTCTTAATCTTCCACTTCTTCCGGGTGTGCCTGTTGTGTGTGGGTGCACCTGAACGTCCAGTCCCCTGTCTAAAACGGGGGTGATTACAGCACCGTCCTTACGGCGTCATCAGAAGAGGTGAAGTGAATGAACATTTATAGGGCAATTGGCGCAGTGGCTGGCTGGCGCAGACCCGTACTGAAGGGTCACTCTTTGCACCATTGCGGCCCTATTGTTCAATCGAGAGCTCACCTCTCCAAAGTTCCATGAGTCAGGGCCGCCCTCCACCTCAGGCAAAGAGGTTGATTGTTCATTTGCTTTATTCAAAAATGAGTACTCTCACATCAAAGATTGTGACTCCAACTCTGTGTCATAACTCGTGTGAGCCTGCTCCAGGAGACGTGCTGGAGCAGTGCCATTCTTGGTGCCACTGAGGTGGGCGTGAGTTTTGGGGCTGTAGCAGGAACAGCATGGGCCTGTCATGGAGGGTGAATGACAAGGTAATTACCAGCAACTGGTTTGAAGCCTTTTGGGAGGGAGAAGCATGGATACTGGAAACAGACCTTGTTGGGGTGTAAGGTGTCTATGTGACCACAGCCTCCAGTGTCAGTATCAAAGTTCACAGGTATTAATAGAGTTTTCCAGAGATGCCCTATAAGCCAGGGAAGGGAAACTGAGATGTTATAGGACTTCAGACAATATTTATCATAATGCAGGTTATTCTGGCAGGTTGATTATAAATGATTTTAATTTTTTGATGTTTTTATTTTCTAAATTTTTGTATATATATTTTTTATTGCAAAAAGGTGAGCATTAAAAACAAAGCAATGATCTTTTATTCTTTTTATTGACTACACTAGAGGCCCGGTGCACGAAATTCCTGCATGGAGGTGGGGATGTGTGTCCCTTAGCCCAGCCTGCACCCTCTCCAATCTGGGACTGCTGGCTCCCAACCGCTTCTGCCTGCCAGCCCAATTGATGCCTAACTGCTCCCCTGCCGGCCCGATTGCCCCTAACTGCCCTCCCCTGCTGGCCTGGTCACTCCAAACTGCCCTCCCCGGCTGGCCTGGTCACCCCTAACTGCCCTCCTTGGCAAGCCTCGGCCCGATTAACTGCCCTCCCCTGCCAGCCATCTTGTGGTGGCCATCTTGTGTGTTGGAGTGATGGTCAATTTACATATTACCTCTGTTTAGATAGGATGGTAGACCATGCAACGTTAAGCGTTCAGCGCAATGAGCACACCCACACGCATCACACCCAAGTAAACACTTGATCGAGATCCAAAGCATATGTCCACACAAAAACTTGTGCATGAATGGTCATGGCAGCGTTCTTCATAAAAACTCCAAAGGGGAAACAACTCCAGTGTTCATCAGCTGCCAACTGGATAAACAGCGTGCAGCATATCTGCACAATGGAACAGTACTCAGCTATAAAAAGAGAGAACTAGTGCCCCGTGCTGCAGCGTGGATGACCGTGGAAAACATTATGCTGGGTGACAGAAGCCAGCCACAGAAGGCCACACAGTACATGACTTCATTCTAGTCAATGTCCAGAATTGGCAACTTTATAAGAATGTAGGTTGCCAGGAGCTGGAGGTGGGGAGAAAATGGGGAGTGACTGCTAATGGGTTCTTGTCTGGGTTTATTTTTGGGATGATGCAAATGTTCTGGAATTAAATTGTGGTGATGGTTGTATAATGTTGTGAATGTACTAAAAATGACTGACATACACTTTAAAAGGATGAATTTTTATGGCATGTGAATCATATCTCAATAAAAAATAATTAAAAAAATGTAGTATGTTACATAAAATGAACTGGAGGTAAGTGGAGACTTGACTTTAGCAAGAACCTGAATGTAAGCAGCACCTGCTCAGGTGACCAGGGAGGGAAGTGTTCTGGTATCAGGAGCAGGTCTTAGGGCGGGGAGTGGAGTGCATTGTCTTATCCTATATAATAAAAAGGTAATATGCAAATCGACTGAACAGCAGAACAACTGGTTGCTATGATGTGCACTGACCACCAGGGGGCAGATGCTCAACGCAGGAGCTGCCTCCAGCCTACAGGCCCCCATTGCCTGATTAGGGTCTGCCAGCCAACCTCTTGGTCCCTTCCCCTAGCCAGCAGGCTCCAATCTCTGGATGGGGAATGGGGAACCGGGGTGGGTGGCAGCGGACATGGGCAGTGCCAGGCCAAGGCCCCCATCCCGCCAGTCACCCCCTGACCACCAGAGGGCAGATGCTCAACGAAGGAGCTGCCTCCAGCCCACAGGCCCCCATTGCCCGATTAGGGTCTGCCAGCCAACCTCTTGGTCTCTTCCCCCAGCCGGCAGGCTCTGATCTCTGGATGGAGAATGGGGAACTGGGGTGGGTGGCAGTGGACATGGGCCGTGCCAGGCCAAGGCCCCCATCCCGCCAGTCACCCCACACACAGAGGGCGACTGGCATCGGGGGATGGGGCCGGCAAGCAGGTGGGAACTTCCAACCTCTCGGTCCCTCCCCCGGGCTGGCAGGCTCTGATCGCCCAGTGGTGAATGGAAACCGGGGGGCGGGTGGTGGCGGGGGGCGGGGCCGGCTGCCGGCAACCAGGGAAGATGGCCCTGATCGCAGGCCAGGCCTGGAGACGGTACCTGTGCACGGATTTCATGCACTGGGCCTCTAGTAACAAAATAAATGGAAATCATATCCTGCAGATTTGGCAAAGAGCAAGTGCAAGTTTTGTTAGAAGCCAGATGGAGCTATGTATGTAGCTCAGGAATGTGTTGTGGATGGACAGTGCATATTAACTGCATTAATTATGCAGTGTGATGCCACTTGTATAAACTCCATGCTGTCTCCCATTCTGCAGGGCGTGTGGGGGCAGAGACTCAAAAAGAGCCCTCAACTGGCTGACATGCACACAGGTGGCCAGCACGTGGGTCTGTAACCTGGGCCGTAGGGGTGCAGAGCCTGCTTTTGTCCATCTATCAAGCAGGATGCAGAAACAAATGCAAGTTCTACAGTGCTTTGCCATTTGTCAGCCAGGGAAAGTGACACACGTCTTTCATGATTTTAAAAGAACAGGAGATAAGGGCATGAAATTTGAAGTTAGCGGTTTTCCTTGTTCACTTTTATATGTGAGTCCTTGGCATAGAGTCACTAAATAGATGTTGATTGTGTAAGTATGGTCTACTCTGCTTAACAGTCACGGGCCGGGTAACATTGAGATTTAGAGTTAGGTCGTTCACTCATGGAATGTATAGCCATCTTAAAATTATATTAATCATTGGGAAACTCAAAGCATGTGATTCAATTTGGAGAATGAAAATTTACTGATCTTTTGCACCTGTAGCTCTAATTGAAAGTTACCTGTATCCACTTTTGGGTTACTATAGATGGGAAAAATTGGCACCTAGGTAGACTGAGAGAAATGTTGAAATTTACAGTCTACTTTTCTCCTTCTTGAATTTAAAAAACTTATTTTGAAATAATTGCAGACATATTTGCTGTAAAAATAATGCACTTTGTATACCTCCTTCCTGCCGAGAACCAATTCCAGCATGTCATAATTTCAAGAGTTTCATCAAAAGGTTGATGAAACTTGGGGACTCAACAGGGTTGAGTCACTCATGGAGTCACCTGTTGGGAATGGCTAAAGGCATTTCCCCAAACCTGAATAGGAAACTGATTGTGGCTGCCAGACAGCTAAAAGGCATCTTAATCTACATGTTATTGCCTCCTACTGGCCAAACACCTGAACAGCCGTAGGCTAATTCCCCCATTCTGATAATGGGCTCTGTACCAAACCCTTACCCTTTGAAGTGTATTATCTCCACCTGCCTTAGGACAAATTGTGTTAATAAAAGCAAGGGTCCTAGACAAGGAGGGAGTCTTCAGTTCCTTTAGCTGAAGGTCCTCTGACCCCCAATGCCTTTCAAAATTATATCTCGTCTCCGGACTCTTTATTAGTCCCCGGATTCCTATGTCATCTACGTGCAGCCCCTTTTCCCGATTCCTGAACCCTTCTTGATGCTGGGACAAGAACCCTGGCACCTTTCCATTGCCAGGGTTAAGCCTTTTTTCACCCCCACTTTCATTTCACTGAAAATCCATGCTCTTTACTCACTTGGATTAATATAGCTGAGTGGAAAGACCTTTTTAACAGCGAAATATCTAAGTTCTAGAATAATTTCAGGGAAATAGAGAATGTTCAAGCACATTACATATCACAAATCAGTGAAAACTGGTGTTAATAAGTGAAATAAAAGTTAATGAAAAATTAACTTCTCAGGGAAGGTTTCTGCCATTATTTCTTCCAACAGGTTCTCTATCCCTTGCTCACTTTCTTCTTCCTCCAGTTTCTTTATGATGTGGACGTTGTTTCATTTCACGTTGTCCCAAAGTTCTCTTAAAATGTCCTCATGCTTTTTATTTTTTTATTTTATTTTATCCTCTTTTGAAAGGTGTCTATTTAGATCCTTTGCCCATTTTTTGATTGGATTGTTTATCTTCTTTTTGTTAAGTTGTATGAGTTCCCTATAAATTTTGGAGATTAGGCCCTTATCAGATATGACGTTGGCAAATATGTTTTCCCACGCAGTGGGTTTTCTTGTTGTTTTGTTGATGGTTTCTTTTGCTGTGCAGAAGCTTTTTATTTTGATGTAGTCCCATTTGTTCATTTTCTCTTTAGTTTCAACTGCCCTAGGAGCTGTATCAGTGAAGAAATTGCTTTGGCATATGTCTGAGATTTTGTTGCCTTTGGATTCTTCTAGAATTTTTATGGTTTCCTGTCGTACATTTAAGTCCTTTATCCATTTTGAGTTTATTCTTGTGTATGGTGTAAGTTGGTGGTCTAGTTTCATTTTCTTGCATATATCTGTCCAATTTTCCCAACACCATTTATTGAAGAGACTATCTTGGCTCCATTGTATGTTCTTGCCTCCTTTGTCAAATATTAATTGAGCGTATTGGTTGGGGCTGATTTCTGGGCTCTCTATTCTATTCCATTGATCTATATGTCTGTTCTTGTGCCAGTACCAGGCAGTTTTGAGAACAGTGGCTTTGTAATACAGCTTGATATCTGGCATTGAGATCCCACCTACTTTGTTCTTTCTCAGGATCGCTGCAGCTATTCGGGGTCTTTTTTTATTCCAGATGAATTTTTGGAGAGTTCGTTCTAGATCTTTGAAGTAGGCCATTGGTATTTTAATGGGAAGTGCGTTGAATTTATAGATTGCTTTGGGTAGTATGGACATTTTAATGATGTTGATTCTACCAATCCAAGAACATGGTATGTTCTTCCATCTCTTTATGTCTTCCTCTATCTCTTTTTTCAACGTCCTGTAGTTTTCTGAGTAGAGGTCTTTTACCTCTTTAGTTAAGTTTATTCCTAGGTATCTTAATTTTTTTGGTGCGATGGTAAATGGGATTGTTTTTATAATCTCTCTTTCTGAAAGTTCACTATTGGTGTATAGAAATGCCTCAGATTTCTTGGGGTTAATTTTGTATCCTGCTACATTGCCAAATTCATGTATTAAGTCTAGTAGTTTTTTGATGGAGTCTCTAGGGTTTTGTATGTATAATATCATGTCGTCTGCAAATAAGGACAGTTTTACTTCCTCTTTTCCAATTTGGATGCCTTTTATTTCTTCTTCTTGTCTAATTGCAATGGCTAATACTTCCAGGACTATGTTAAAGAGGAGTGGCGAGAGTGGGCATCCCTGTCTTGTTCCTGTTTTTAGGGGAAATGGTGTTAGTTTTTGTCCATTGAGTATGATGTTGGCTGTGGGTTTGTCATATATGGCTTTTATTATGTTGAGGTATGATCCTTCTATTCCCACCTTGCTGAGAGTTTTTATCAAAAATGGGTGTTGGATTTTGTCGAATGCTTTTTCTGCATCAATTGATATGACCATGTGGTTTTTTTCTTTCAATTTGTTTATGTGATGTATTACGTTTATTGATTTACGGATGTTGTACCATCCTTGCATTCCTGGGATAAATCCTACTTGGTCATGGTGTATGATCTTTCTGATGTACTGTTGGATCCGATTTGCTAAGATTTTGTTGAGGATTTTGGCATCTATGTTCATGAGGGATATTGGCCTGTAATTCTCTTTCATTGTGTTGTCTTTACCTGGTTTTGGTATTAGGGTGATGCTGGCTTCATAGAATGAGCTTGGAAGTGTTCCTTCCTCCTGAATTTTTTGTAGTAGTCTGAGGAGGATAGGTTTTAGTTCTTCCTTGAAAGTTTGGTAAAACTCCCCTGAGAAGCCATCTGGTCCTGGGCTTTTGTTTGCTGGGAGCTTTTTGATGACTGCTTCAATTTCTTCCATAGTTATTGGCCTATTGAGATTTTTAGATTCTTCCTGATTGAGTTTTGGAATGTTGTATTTTCCTAGGAATTTGTCCATTTCCTCCAGGTTGTCTAGTTTGTTGGAGTAGAGCTGTCCATAGTATTGTTTAACAATCATTTGTATTTCTGTGGGGTCTGTTGTTATTTCGCCTCTATCGTTTCTGATTTGGTTTATTTGGGTCCTCTCTCTTTGCTTCTTGGTGAGCCTGGCTAGAGGTTTGTCGATCTTGTTTATCCTTTCAAAGAACCAGCTCTTGGTTTCATTGATTTTCTGTATTGTTTTTTTGGTCTCTATGTCATTTATTTCTGCTCTAATCTTTATTATCTCCTTCCTTCTGCTCACTCTGGGGTTTTCTTGTTGCTCTCTTTCTAATTCTTTGAGTTGTAGAGTTAGATGATTTACTACCATTTTTTCTTGTTTTTTGAGGTAGGCCTGTAGAGCTATAAACTTCCCTCTCAGGACTGCTTTCATTGTGTCCCATAGGTTTTGGATTGTTGTGTTTTCATTGTCATTAGTGTCCAGGATGTTTTTAATTTCTTCTTTGATGTCATTGGTAACCCAATCAATATTTAATAACATGCTATTCAGCTTCCAAGTGTTTGAGTATTTTGGGTTGTTTTTATTGTAGTTTATTTCTAACATTATGCCATCGTGGTCTGAGAAGAAGCTTTTTATGATTTCAATCTTCTTGAATTTGTGGAGACTTTGCTTGTGACCCAATATGTGGTCTATTTTTGAATATGTCCCATGAGCACCTGAGAGGAATGTATATTCCATGGCTTTGGGGTGAAGTGTTCTGAAGATGTCAATTAAGTCCATCTGATCTAGTGAGTCATTTAGGATTGCTGTTTCTTTGCTGATTGTTTGTCTAGCGGGCTTATCCAGTGGTGTCAGTGGTGTATTAAAGTCCCCTACTATGATTGTATTGTTGTCGATCTCTCCTTTGATATCTTCCAGGAGTTTTTTTATGAATTTGGGTGCTCCTGCATTGGGTGCATATATGTTTACCAGGGTTATATCTTCTTGTTGTATTGATCCCTTTAGTATTATGAAGTGGCCTTCCTTATCTCTGGTTATGGCCTTCACTTTGAGATGTATTTTGTCCGATATAAGTATTGCTACCCCAGCTTTCTTTTCCTTTCCATTTGCGTGAAAGATATTTTTCCATCCCTTCACTTTCAGTCTGTGTGAGTCCCTTCTAATGAGGTGGGTCTCTTGTAGACAGCAGATGTATGGGTCATGTTTTTTTATCCATTCAGCCACTCGATGTCTTTTGGTTGGAGCATTTAGTCCGTTTACATTTAAAGTTATTATTGAAAGGTACTTGTTTGTAGCCATTTCTTTTTTTGTGTGTGTGGCTGTTTTCTTTCTGAGCTTGTTATTTCTTCTTTTTACACCAGTCCCTTTAGCATTTCTTGCATGGCTGGCTTGGTGGTGATAAACTCCCTTAGCCTTTTTTTGTCTGTGAAGCTTCTTATTTCCCCTTCAATTTTGAATGATAGCCTTGCTGGATAGAGTATTCTTGGATTCAGTCCTTTGCTTTGCATCACTTTGTAGATTTCTGTCCATTCTTTTCTGGCCTGATGTGTTTCTGTTGAGAAATCATTTGATAATCTAATGGGAGATCCCTTGTATGTAACTTTCCGTCTCTCTCTTGCAGCCTGTAAGATTCTCTCTTTGTCCTGAACATTTGCCATGGTAATTATGATGTGTCTTGGTGTGGGTCTTTTCGGATTCACCTTGTTTGGGACTCTCTGGGCTTGTGTGACTTTTTTCTTCCCCACCTCAGGGAAGTTTTCTGATATTATTTCTTCGAATAGGTTTTCTAATCCATGTTCATCTTTCTGTTGTTCTGGCACCCCTATTATTCGTATGTTGTTTCGTTTCATGTTGTCCCAAAGCTCCCTTAGGCTCTCCTCCTGTCTTTTAATTTTTTTCTCCATTTGCAGTATAGTTTGGGTGTGTTTTGCTTCCTTGTCTTCTAATTCACTAATTCGGTCCTCCGCTTCTCCTAGTCTACTGTTGATACTTTCAATGGAGTTTTTTATGGCAGCTATATCACTCTTCATTTCTTCTTGGGCCTTACTTAAGTTGTTGATTTTTTCATCTGTTTCTTCTAGCTTCTTGCATATGGTATTGAATTTTTCATCTGATTCTTCTAGCTTCTTGCATATGGTATTGAATTTTTCATCTGATTCTTCTAGCTTCTTGCATATGGTATTGAATTTTTCATCTGATTCTTCTAGCTTCTTGCATATGGTATTGAATTTTTCATCTGATTCTTCTAGCTTCTTGCATATGGTATTGAATTTTTCATCTGATTCTTCTAGCTTCTTGCATATGGTATTGATTTTTTCCTCCGACCGGTGCATGTACTCTAGGACCCTTATTCTGAATTCTTTTTCCGTCATGTTGCATGCCTCTGTCTCACTTAGCTGCTTTTCTGGCGAGTCCTCCTTTTCTTTCCTTTGGGGGTTTCTTTGTCTACCCATGTTTGATCTCACTGACATATCTAGTTGTTGAGTCGTTCAGTGGCTGCTCCCTGGGTGGCAGTGGTTCCTCGGGGTGTGGTTGCTCCTTGGGCGGTTGTGGTAGCAGTGGCTCCTCCGTTGATAGCAGGGCCTCTGGTGGGTGCTGTTCACAGCTGTGGTGGCTCTTCTGGCAGGTGGAGGGAGGCTTCACACACAGTAACTGTTCCCCAGACAGAGCGTGTGGAGATCAGGAGGCCGCTGTTGCTTGAATCTGCTGCGTTGATTTAAAGGCACAAAATACAACACAACAAGGCACAACGTACCAGGCACTGAACACGAATGTATTTACGATATCAATAACCCCAAATAAAGGTGGCCACCCGAGCTAAGAGAGTTAGGAGATAAGGAAGAAAGAAGAGAAAAAGGTAGAAGAGAAAAAAGAAAGAAAGAAAAAAGAAAAGAAAAAAAAGGAGTGCAAAAATAAAATTGGAAAAAGGGAGGGGAAAAAAGAAGAGGAAAAAGAAAAAAAAAAGTAAGAGAGAAAAGAGAGTGAAGTATAAGAGGGGAAGAGACTATTTATATGAGGGGAAAACTCCTATAGAACCGCCACTAATACCAACAATTTACAGCAGCAGATTCCTGGAGATGAATACAAACTACAAACAACCAATAATATCAAGCGACGCAAGGGAAAACAGAAGCACAGAAATAACCGGGGGGCGGGGGGAGAAAAATAAAAAGAATAAGCAGACTAACCTCACAAACGATCCTAAAAAAACCCCCAATATACTCGTCAATCGAGCAAACAACAATAAACAATAGAGAGAGAAAAGAAGAAGAAGAAGAAAAAAATTTGGATAGTGAAGGAAGATAAGGGAAAGGTGTATAAGGATTTAGAGCAGGGGATTGGACATAGGGTATATAAGTAGGGTGAAATTTTGACAGGGGGTAAAAAGAATAGGGAAGATCTAAACCTGGAGTAGGGTAAGAGAAACAGGACAACAAAAGGGAAAAAGTGGGGAAGAGGGTTTAGCACAGAGGCAAATTGAGGTAGAGAAAAATGTTGCTAAAGGAACGATGAAAATAGAATGGAGGACATTAGTCCCAAAATAAAAAAATAAAAAAAATAAAAGAAAAGAAAATGACACTTTAAAAAATGGTAAAATGGTAGCGGTAATAATACTAGTTAAAAATAAAAATGTAGTAGTTGAAAGGGTAAAATCAGGTGATGGGAAAAAAAAAAAGAAAAACAATGTTTTCTTAGTTAAAAGGTGAAAAAGTAATTAATTAAAAAAAAATAAAATAAAAATGTGCAGTAATGCAGGTGCTTCAGATCTTCTACTCTTCTTTTTGGCACGCCCGGAATTCAGGAGAATGTTGAATTTCCCTCTGATACACTGTTCCTCCGTGTTGTAAGCCACAGTCCTGATTTTAAGGCAGGCCGTATTGGTTCCCCTTACTGCTGTATCTGTATTTACGAAGAGTCAGTTCGTGGCTCTGCCTCTGGGTGGCAGTCCTCATGCTTTTTAAATATCTTTCTTTTTGCTGCTCTGATTGAGTGTTTTTTTCTACTTTATCTTCTAATTCACTTATTCAATCTTCTGCCTCATTGAGCCTGCTTTTAATTCTTTCCAGCATATTCTTGATGTCAGATATCGTATTCTTCATTTCTGCCTGTTTTTATTCATTACATCTCTATATTTTTTCATACTGATGTAGCTTTCACTAAGTTCCTTGTAGTTCTCTCTATGTTCCTGGAAGCTCTTTTTAGGTTTCTTTATCATACCTAATGATATAGTTATCATTAAGTTCCACAAACATCTTTATAACCATTACTCTGAATTCTATGTCTGATAATTTGTTTTCCTCCATCTCATCTAGTTCTTTTTCTTGTGATCCCTCCTTTCTTTTAATTTGGGGATTGTTTCTTTTAGTAAATGTACTGGGGCACGGAAGTGTGATTTCATTGCACTACTGAGCTGTGTGCTCTAGGCATGTCTCTTTTGTGGGTTATTTAGATCTCCTGTTGTGATTGGGGCATGCATATATTTTAAATTGTGTTTAAGTGTACATAACATAAAATGTTATGTACTATTTTAACTATTTTAAGTGTACAGTTCAGTAGCATTAAGTGCATCCACATTGTTGTGTCTAGTTCTTTTTTAAGTAATTGAATACTCCTGTCCTAACTCCAAAACTTCTAGAATTTTCTCATTGTTGTTGTTCTGACATTACACCAAGACATGGGAGTTTCCCTGTTCATTTGTTTCTTTTTTGTCTTTTTATTGAATTTATTGGGGTGGCATTGGTTGACAAAACCTACAAGTTCAGGTGCACAGTTCTACAATACATCATCTGTACACTGTACTGTGTGCTCACCACCCCAGTCAATGTTTATTCATTCTTTTGATCTTGTGTAGTTTAGCACTTGGTGGGACATCTCAAAGGAGGACTTGGCTCTTCAGTTACCTCTTCTCTGTATTCTTACATCTGCATTATATCCAGTAGGTGTTGAAATGTCTGGATCCATCTTCCATGTCTCTTATATTTTCTTTTAATCTTCCCAGCTCTTTGAACTTTTGTGCTGCTGGTGTTTGGTGTGGTCAGTTTCCCAGTGTCCACTTGCTCCTTCCACACATATTTCAGGAAGTGTGTCCAACTCTTTTGTATAATCACTTTTCCTATAATGGATTGGTTCAGGAACCACAATGAAGCCAAAACAAGGCATCTCTTGGCAATATCCTCTTGGAGCTTGGTGCTTCCCAGGGCTCCATGTCCTCCCTCTGCTGTGCGCATTGCGCATGGTGTGTGGGACTTCCTTCTTCTGTCCTATTCTGATCGGCATTCCTCTTTCAGGGATCCTTAATGTGGCTGGTCCACTGACATGCCCCTTCTCCTGTTTCCCACTGCAATTAGGGATTTATTCTTCTACCACCCCTAGGGAGTTGAGTGGAAGGGGAGGGTGCTCTGTGCATGTAGACAGAACCTTTATTAGTTTTTAAGCAAAAATATATTTTTTCCTCAATCATAATAGAAATGTATTTCCTTCTTACTTTCCTTGACTTAGTTAACCCTACTTGCATTTTGGGTGGATGCCCACTGTTAGGGAAAGGATATGTCCTCACCAGCCTTTGTGTCCAATAAATGGAGTGAGAGCTCCCCCAACCTAGGGAGTGGAGTGATATTCAGAGCTCAGCTCAGGTTCACACCAGGAAGTCCCTGACTCACACAGACACTTCATCGAGACAGTGGGAGCTTGTTATATAATCCTAAAAACATTTCCAAAGCAGGGAATTCTCATAAACTTTGATAAATACACAAAGTATAGTTTCAGGCTTCACAGGATGAATTTATGTTATATTTAAAAATCAATAAGGATATATGTAAAAAATGGCAACAAACAAACCCACCTTAATTCTACCACACAAAGATAGCTCTGGAAGCAGTTGATCAAAGTCAAGAGTTAGGGTGTTATCTGTCATGGTCTGGATTCAAGTCCTGGCTCCTCCCATGACACTGTAAGCTTAGCATTCCACCTCTCCAAGGCACTGGTTCTCCAAGTGTGGCCTCTGACCAGACCACAGCATCAGTCATCCCCCGACCTCCACCTACCGAATGAGAAACTCTGGGGCAGGAGTCAGGGCGTGGGGTTTAACAAGCTCTCTAGGTGCTTCTAGTTTGAGAACCATTGCTTTAAGCAAGGTTTGTTTTGTTTGCCCTTTAGCTATATAATTATTTGTAATTGCATAAGTAATACATGGATACATTCCTACTGTAAAAAATTGACACCTGAAGACATACGTATATAGAGTATCAGATTCCCTCCCAGTGTCCCCTGCAGTTACCAGGTGGTGCCTGTTCGTACAGACCTTTTTTCTGTGCATCTACATGGACATATGTGCCACGAGAAAGATGTCGGTTTGTGCGTTTCTCTTTTTGGGTTTTGACATAAATGGTATCATAGTATGCATATTTCTTTAAGTTAGCTTTATTATTTTTTTTTCTTGCTTTGGAGGTTTTTCAAAAAAGAGACCTATCTTTTTCTTTTTAATTGTTGCTCGGATCAACCACAATTTATTTAACTTCTATTTAATACAAACAACCACACAGTGAAAATCTTTACACGTGTCCTTTCATAAGATGAGTGAGAATCTCCCTGGAGTAATTTCCCAGAGAGAAGTGTTTGGTCGGAAGAGAGGAGTGCACATTTAAATTTGGAGCCATTCTCTGAGACGGTTGTGTCAACTATGGTTCCACTAATAGTAAATAAGAAAGTGCTGTTTCATCTCACTTCCACCAACACTGATGTCATTAAACTTTTCAATTTCTGCCAATTCTCAGTTTCTTATGGTGGCTTTTAATTGTGTAGCTTTGAATGCGAATGAAGTTGAGCACATCTTCATATGTTTGGTGGCACCTGAGTATCTTCGGGGAAGTTCCTCCTCATACTCAGCCTCGGTTTCCACATGCAGAATGGAGCTGGTCACAGAAGTGCCACGGGGGGCCAGGGTAAGGACTCCCACCCAGCGTGGTCATCCCAGTCCAGCACAGTGAGTGCTGAACAAGTGTTTGCTTTTACTACCATTTGAAAGACTTGGTTATCATGGATGATCTTACATCCTTTCCTCCAATAGTTATATAGTCTTCATAAATAAGTAATGATGACATAGTCTGCTGGGGCTGACCAGCAGACCCTGAGCGACGGATGAACAGATTACTCTGACACACGTTTCTGTGAAAGAGAAAGCTAAGGGGCTGTTTCACTTTAGGAACAAAGCAGCCTTGATTGCCCACCTCCTTAGGCTTTTATTGTCCTAACAGCTTGAACTAAAATGAACCTCTAGATACAATCAGCAGGGCAAGTATCCCTGAGAAAGCACATGCTTCTACAAGGTCAGGTCTTTAAAGACTAAACATAGAGATTCTAGCAAAACACCCAGGGAATCGGACTTGTTTGGAAAAGTCAGGCAGGGGCTGCTGCCTTCGGCAAGGTCCCCCCAGAGGCCCCCAACCTTTCAGAGAATCCTCCTTACAGACCTTCCAACCAAGGCCCGTGCTTCCCCACAATAGTCAGTCCATTTGGTGGCTTGACCACACTGAGCCCTGCCCCCTGAGGGGTGTATGTGGTTATAAATAGCAGCTGATGAGCATCTTTGTTCATGAAACTGTTTATTAGCGGTAATTGGGGTCCATGCCTATGTTATCATTTCAGAAGTGAAGTTTCTGGAGTAAAGGAACTGTTTTGAGACTTACTATGTATAGCTAAGCTATTTTCTGTGTAGTCAGACACGTTTTTAAAATAATACTTTTATTATAAGAGTAATGCACTTAATCTTATTGCACTTGTCCTTTATCACACACACACAAGCGTATTGAATCAGGCAGAGGAAACATAAAGAAAAGGCAGGAATTTATTCAGGTGATTATTATTTTAAATGAAAGTTAATATTGCCCTGCCTTTTTTTCCCCCCAATGAACCTTTCTATTTCTCAGGTTCATGGAATTCCAAACTATATCCTGTCTTTCTTTAAATAAGACCCTTTGGGATGGATTCTCATGGTGAAGACTCAGATCTGGCCATGGTCGTGAAGAGCAAATGCTAGGGTTCCAAACACCACCAGCATCCGCAAGGCCCCAGGAAGGGCCTGGCGCTGCTCAGACAGTCCCCGGGTTGTCAGTGGCCCGAGGGCTCAGTACTGCCTCTCTTTCCCCGAAGGGTGAGGATGGAGTTGAGGACTGTTTTGCAGTTTACAGAACACACGGGCTCACTGAATAACCTGTGCAGGCTCTGTCCTCCGTCCCAGAGGTCCGAGCAGAGCGGGTTCATTTTGAGACCTGGGGTCAGCTCAGGTCTCAGTGAGTGCTCCAGTCTCTCGGGCTTCCTTGCTCTCCTGCCTGTGAGTCCCAAATACCAGACAATTTTCTGTGGTTCTCGGACCCGGGCCTCTCTGTCCCTAACCTGCTGGCCCCCATGTGGATCTTCTGCAGTTCTGGCCCCAACAGTATGTCTCCCTCTCCAACCTCCTTCTCCATGGAGACCCCTGGTGGAAGGACAGGCCCGCTGCCAGGACAGTTCTGGTGTCACCTGCAGGCCCCTCTCGGCCATGCTCCCAGTGGCTCCGGGTCTTCCCGACCTCTGAGATGGCAGCTTGAGGTGGCGGGTGCCCACCTGTGACTAATCTTCCCCTGCTGTGTTTGGGCTTCTTGCCCTGTCCTTTCATTTGCAGCCCCTCAGGCCCACAGTTGCAGAGAAAGTCTTTATCAAGACTGGCTTTCAGAATAACGGCTCTTGTCTTCGCTCTGTGGGAGTTATCACTCTTTTCTTATGCATCGAAGGAGCAACATTTCTTCTTTATTTTCCTCAAGCTCTGGATAAACAGAGCTTTTTTTCAGGCTTTTTGTAAGTTGCAGCTCTTTTTTTGATGGCCCTGACTCTTGCCTACGCACCCCACAGTTTCTTTGAATCCTGGAACAAGCCAGCTCAGTGTATGCTCTCAGTGCATGCCCACTGCTGTCACAGGAACTCTGCCTCCACCCCCAGGGGTTTTGCATTTAACATTTGTCATTCAGAAAGCTAATTTTATTCTGCGTTCTTGAGTTTTCATTTGTATGAAAAGTGCTGTTTCCCTACGTTCCTGTGCTTCACAAAGAAAACCTTCAGAAACTTGGTTGGAATGGTTTTAGTTTAATATCATGAACTTGGGTTTCACAAAGTCCACTTACCAATGGTATGCCATAATTTTCCTAAGATTTGGGATGTGTTTTTTTTTAAAATATATTTTTTATTGATTTTAGAGAAGAAGGGAGAGTGAGAGAGAGATAGACACATCTATGATGAGAGAGAATCATTGATTAGCTGCCTCCTGCACACCCCCCACTGGGGATCGAGCCCGCAACCCGGGTGTGTGCCCTGACCTCCTGGTTCATAGGTCAACGCTCAACCACTGAGCCATGCCAGCCGGACAGATTTGGGAGCTGTGTGTCCAGGGATTATCACGGGAAACAGGAGGAGCCAAAAGCCATGAAGTTCTGGGACTCTCAAGGCCATCTAGAGTTTGAAGAAATAAAACCTGGTGAAATGTGTGTCATTTTTAGCTAAGTGTGAACTGTAGCTGAGCCCTTAGCCATGTGTGTGGAGGTGCCCCTAGGAGTCTGGACTGGAGTGTTCAAATAAGCATGTTACTAGTATCTCAAGCCACATGAAGGCCAGGAGCTGTGCAAGGTACTTCACAGGTGGATTTTATTATCACAGCAAATCCAGGAAGTATATGTGGTCATCCCATTCAAGGAAAGCTAGGCTCTGGGACATTTGAGTTAAAAATTATTGGAAATCAAGGTTACTACTATTAGATGGGATAACTGTTATTGAACTAAAGGGGTCTGTTGGGCTGCCTACATCAAAGCCCAAGCAGACACAACAGGAGTTTGAGGCAAGGAAAGTGAAGGTTTATTTAAGGAAATGGTGCCAAACCTGGAGGCACAGGTGAGCTGTTGCTCTAATACCTGGCTCCCCTGTGACTTCTTGGGGCAGGGAAATCATCAATCACCCCATTTATGGACCATGCTCGAAAATCAGAGGCCTGACACACCGTAATTCCAAGTGAACGTTAGAAGGTGCCTGTGATAGTCACTGAGGGCAGAAATCACTAGGGTCAGCTGTCAAAAAATTGTCTTAACTCCCTCTGGCCGGGAAGGCGAGGGACGGAGGGCCAGGGAACCATTACTGTGCCGCTCTCAGGAGCCGCACTGCCTGTCACTCCTGAATAGCAGTTCCAGCAAAGCCCCAGGACTGCGACTCGCGGGCCGGGCTGGGTCACACACTATCCTTGACCCATAGCTGAGGGGGGGATGGAATTCAAAGAAGCTCAATGAAGAGCAGCCCGCTTGGGAGGCGTGCTTGGTCTCCCTGACCACCTCGCTCTCCACTGCATCCTCAGAACGAGGTCCTCCCAGAGGATCGAGGTGGGTGGTTCCAGGGGCCTGGGAATTAGAGCCACCAGATATTGACCCGCTTTGTGATCAATTCTGCATCACAGCGTGGACATCGATGTTATTAAGTACGGTCTTTTGCGTAGGAAATACTTTATTTTAAAATTATTTTGTAGTTGTATAAGTAAAAAATGAACACATTCTTGTTATAACTGTTTAGAAATATGGGGGCATTCAGAGATAACACTCCTTTCTCACCATCACTCCTTCCACTGCTCCTCCCAACAACACCTGCATCGTCTCTTCTCTGTGTCTCCAGTGGTGGACCCAGTGACCTGGGCTTCCTCACACTCACACCCTTGGGTGGGCCCCATCCTTTGAGTTTGGACTGACACTGTGACTTGCTTGAACAATAAAGTGTGGAGGAAGTAGTAGTATTTTTGGAGACTCTAAACTTTTTTTTTTTTATTCTTTTAAAAAAAATATTATAATAAGTATTACAAAGGAAGGCCATCTAGAGTTTGAAGAAATAAAACCTGGTGAAATGTGTGTCATTTTTAGCTAAGTGTGAACTGTAGCTGAGCCCTTAGCCATGTGTGTGGAGGTGCCCCTAGGAGTCTGGACTGGAGTGTTCAAATAAGCATGTTACTAGTATCTCAAGCCACATGAAGGCCAGGAGCTGTGCAAGGTACTTCACAGGTGGATTTTATTATCACAGCAAATCCAGGAAGTATATGTGGTCATCCCATTCAAGGAAAGCTAGGCTCTGGGACATTTGAGTTAAAAATTATTGGAAATCAAGGTTACTACTATTAGATGGGATAACTGTTATTGAACTAAAGGGGTCTGTTGGGCTGCCTACATCAAAGCCCAAGCAGACACAACAGGAGTTTGAGGCAAGGAAAGTGAAGGTTTATTTAAGGAAATGGTGCCAAACCTGGAGGCACAGGTGAGCTGTTGCTCTAATACCTGGCTCCCCTGTGACTTCTTGGGGCAGGGAAATCATCAATCACCCCATTTATGGACCATGCTCGAAAATCAGAGGCCTGACACACCGTAATTCCAAGTGAACGTTAGAAGGTGCCTGTGATAGTCACTGAGGGCAGAAATCACTAGGGTCAGCTGTCAAAAAATTGTCTTAACTCCCTCTGGCCGGGAAGGCGAGGGACGGAGGGCCAGGGAACCATTACTGTGCCGCTCTCAGGAGCCGCACTGCCTGTCACTCCTGAAGAGCAGTTCCAGCAAAGCCCCAGGACTGCGACTCGCGGGCCGGGCTGGGTCACACACTATCCTTGACCCATAGCTGAGGGGGGGATGGAATTCAAAGAAGCTCAATGAAGAGCAGCCCGCTTGGGAGGCGTGCTTGGTCTCCCTGACCACCTCGCTCTCCACTGCATCCTCAGAACGAGGTCCTCCCACAGGATCGAGGTGGGTGGTTCCAGGGGCCTGGGAATTAGAGCCACCAGATATTGACCCGCTTTGTGATCAATTCTGCATCACAGCGTGGACATCGATGTTATTAAGTACGGTCTTTTGCGTAGGAAATACTTTATTTTAAAATTATTTTGTAGTTGTATAAGTAAAAAATGAACACATTCTTGTTCTGTTTAGAAATATGGGGGCATTCAGAGATAACACTCTTTTCTCACCATCACTCCTTCCACTGCTCCTCCCAACAACACCTGCATCGTCTCTTCTCTGTGTCTCCAGTGGTGGACCCAGTGACCTGGGCTTCCTCACACTCACACCCTTGGGTGGGCCCCATCCTTTGAGTTTGGACTGACACTGTGACTTGCTTGAACAATAAAGTGTGGCGGAAGTAGTAGTATTTTTGGAGACTCTAAACTTAAACTATTTAAAAAGTGGCTGCAGCCCTAGCCGGTTTTGCTCAGTGAGTAGAGCGTTGAATATCTTGGCTCCATTGTATGTTCTTGCCTCCTTTGTCAAATATTAATTGAGCATATTGATTCGGGCTAATTTCTGGACTCTCTATTCTATTCCACTGATCTATATGGGAGACTCTAAACTTAAATTATTTAAAAAGTGGCTGCAGCCCTAGCCGGTTTGGCTCAGTGGGTAGAGCGTTGAACTGTGGACCAAAGGGTCCCAGGTTCAATTCCGGTCAAGGGAATGTTCCTTGGTTGCAGGCTCCTCTCTGGCCGGGCCCTGTTCGGGGCACGTGCAGGAGGCAACCAATCGATGTGTCTCTCTCCCATTGATGTTTCTCTTTGTCTTTCCTTCTCTCTTCCACTCTCCCTAAAAATCAATGGAAAAATATCCTCAGGTGAGGATTAACAGAAAAAAAAAGTGACTATGGATGTGCCCAAGTGTGTAACCATGCATTTACTGCTAAACATCTGAGGAGGGGGTTCAAGTTTCCCCTCTATAAAGGCAACTAAGTAGTGAATATTTTACACGTACAATTTCATGCACTTATGTGTGGATAAAGTCCTACAAACACCATTCCTGAGTCAAAGGGCAAGCAGGTTTTCCCTACCCACAGGTAATTCCAAGTAACCTTACTGGAGGTTTCACCAAATTACACTCACTATGAGATGAAACAGGGCCCGATTTTCCTGCTTCCTCACCCAAGATGACCATTCTGCTGGGTGAAAAGCTGCGTCTCTTCCCGGCATTTGTTTTAATTTCCCTGATCACTGCTCTTCAAGGACGCATGCTGGCCAGCTACCTTTCTTCCGCTGTGAATCCCCTGCCTGTATTCTTTGCCCTTTTTTCCCTATTGAGCTGATGACTTGCTTATTTGATTGCATTTTCCCAGTCTTTCCCTTGCCTTTCCATGTTATGTATGGCATGTTATTTAGCACAGATGTTTTAACCAGTGTGGAAGCTCTATGTGGAAGTTTCCTACACATGTTCATTTTCATGAGCTCATTATGGCCTGTGAGTTTTAGGTCTTGTCACAGAAATGTTATTCTCTGTTTTCTTCTAATTTTGTTCTTAGCTCTAGCTCTTTAATCATTTGGGGTTTATTTTTGTGCACAGTGCACGATGCGCGTGTTGGTGAGGACATGGCACTTACACAGCACACTGTGCCACACACACGCAGCCGCGTACAGCGGGGTGGCAGGGCCGCAGCGAGGTGTTCTTTTCCTAAGGGACAGCCACTCCTTCCCTTACCTGTACCGACTGGCTTGTCTTTCCTTCAGTGATTCCCACAGATTGTTCGCCCTTTTCTTCTGGGTCCATTGCAGTCCCTCAGAGGGTTAGTCTATCCCCATGTGAATATCACATAACTTTCACCAGTTCCTTTTCATTTTTTTAAAAAAATATATTTTATTGATTTTTTACAGAGAGGAAGGAAGAGGGATAGAGAGTTAGAAACATCGATGAGAGAGAAACATCGATCAGCTGCCTCCTGCACACCCCCCACTGGGGATGTGCCCACAACCAAGGTACATGCCCTTGACTGGAATTGAACCTGGGACCCTTCAGTCCACAGGCCAACGCTCTATCCACTGAGCCAAACCTGTCAGGGCTCCTTTTCATTTTTATCTTCTTCGTGAATTTATTCGTGTTCTCAAGGATCTTCTTTTATGACATAAACTTTGGAGTTAAATGAATAAGATCTGAGGTGAAAAATCCCATTGGCACTTTCATTGGCATCATAATAAAATTATAGATTAAGCCCTCGCCGGTTTGCCTCACTAGATAGAGCGTTGGCCTGCGGACCAAAGGGTCCCGGGTTCGATTTCAGTCAAGGGCATGTACCTGGGTTGCAGGCTCCTCTCCAGCCTGGGCCCTGGTCAGGGCTCCTGCAGGAGACAACCAATTGCTGTGTTTCTCTCACATCGATGTTTCTCTCTGTCTTTCCCTCTCTCTTCCTCTCTCTCTAAAAATCAATGAGAAAATATCCTTGGGTGAGGATTAGCAAAAAAAACCAAAAACAAAAATTGTAGATTAATTTGGGGAGAATTGGTATGTTTTTAATATTAAATCATTCAACACAGTAACTACAGTATGTCTTGCCATATATGCAGGTTTTCTCTTATTATTTCACCCTTCATTAAGGTTTTTCTTCAGCTTGGTCATGCACATTACATTTATTTAGTATTTTTTCTTTCTTGTGATTTTACCTGAGACCCCCCCCCCCCCCCCCCCTGTCCCCTGTTTTCCTCGGCCAGCATGCGAGCACGCGATGAGCACATGCTGTTTTGTCTTCCTGGTTTTATCCTGCCATGTCGTTTAGCACCTGTTCTAACCGTGAGGAAGCAGAGACCTTCCCTGGCAGCCGGACTCACTCATGTGATGACTGAGGTGTTCGCACCTATTACTGATGTTTCACTTTATGTTCTCCCTTTGTCTCTCCCTTGTGCATTTCCTGTTTTCCCCTTCTTGCTGCCTGGGCTACTTAGTTTGGAAGTCAATCATTCTATTCTTATTGTCTCAGTGGTTTATAATTTTTACACACATATGTGAACTTACGCTGTTTTACTACCAGTTCTGGACCTACCTCCACAAAGCACAGTAGCTTTGCCCGAGTCGGTTTAGCTCAGTGGATAGAGCGTCGGCCTGTAGACTGAAGGGCCCAGGGTTTGATTCCGGTCAAGGGCATGTGCCTGGGTTGGCCAATCGATCTCCAGTGTGGGGCATGCAGGAGGCAGCCAATTAATGATTCTCTCTCATCATTGATGTTTCTATCTCTTTCCCTCTCCCTTCCTCTCTGAAGTCAATAAAAATACATTAAAAAACAACAACAAACAAAAACCCCCCACAATAGCCTCTAATGTGCTCCCCTCTCCTCTCCGGTCTGTCGTTCATATCCGTCCCCTGCTAGCCACGCTGGGGTCTTCTGAGATTGAATCCCCATTATTGGAAAAAAACATAGAGTTCTGCATCATAATTCTTAAGGCATAAGGCACACCTGTAATGTTTGTTGATTCTTTCCTTATCATTGTTTCTCTGAGCTCAATGATTCTTTCAGAGGGTGTCTGTGGATGGTTAACTTTCCGAGGCCTCCCTTCTCCCTCCCACTGGAATGCTAGTTCGGGTGGAACTAAGCTTTTTGGCTCCACACTTGTCTTCTTGAGACTTTCAATAACCTTGTCTTCGTGTGCTTGGAGCTGAAGGGAACTTCCTGTGTAGGCAGCCCTTTCCCCTGCTCCTCCTGGAATACTTTCAGGATGTTTCTCTCTTGATCCTTTTGTGTTGTTTCCATCATGTCCAAAGGTACACCTTTTTTCTTATTCCTTCTGGTCGCCTTAAAAATATAAACACTAAACATTTTATTGTTTTCATTCTTGAATATTTCTTTCCCTGTATTTTTTCTTTTCCCCCCCTGGAATTCCCTTGAGGCAGATGCAGGAATTTTCTTTTTCTTTTTTTAAATATATTTTTTATTGATTTCAGAGAGGAAGGGAGAGGGAGAGAGAGAGATAGAAACATCAATGATGAGAGAGGATCATTGATCAGCTGCCTCCTGCATGCCCCCTACTGGGGATCGAGCCCCTAACCTGGGCATGTGCCCTTGTCCAGAATCGAACCCAAGACCCTTTAGTCCGCAGGTCAGTGCTCTAGCCACTGAGCCAAACCGGCTAGGGCTGCATTTTCTTTTATATTTCAGTCCCATTGGTGCTGGAGCTCCATTGTCCAAGCTTATATAATTCTTCTGTTTTGTACATGTCTGGAGCCCATTGATTGAGTTTTCTATTTATATCTTAAGTCAATTCCTTCTCTCTCTGCTAGGAAAAACCAGGTAAACACAGGACAGAAAAATCAAACTGTCACTTTTAGTGGCAACTAAAACTTTAAAAAAATTCCTTGGAATACATTAAAGAAGAAAAATACACGCTATTTAAGTTACTAAAGACCACAAGTCTTGTTAAAGGCAATGGGTAATGTTTGAAATGGAAACAACGCTCCTGTTCATGGATAAAAAATAAACAACAAACCTGAGTTCTTTGCAAGGTAGCATGGGGTTTCATTGGGAATCCAGTGTTTGAGGGGTGGAGATTTCACAAAATGATTTTAAAGTTCTTACATCAAAACACATACAAAAGACACAGGAGTTGACAAATGAAGTTGACAGAACAGAGTTCAGGTGCAGAAGTAGGAATGCATCAGTCCAGGAGGACATGGATGGGTTACGAAACCAGTGGTGTGGCAGCAGTCGTACCCATTTGGAGACTGACAAGCTAACTTATGCTATATTCTGTAGACAAACTCTAAACAGATTAAAAAGTGAAATGAAGAATATTAAATTCTTAAATAAGTGAATACATAGATAAATTAATAATTAATAAATATTGTTAAAATAAAAGATATTGTAAGAATCTGGGGATAGGAAGACCTTCTTAAGCAAGACAGGGCACGCCAAAGCCATACAGAAAGTGGGAGACATGTGGCTGCAGTAATTACTACAATATTACTGTGGAACAATCTGTGTTAGGGGAAATGTAGAAGCCATAAAAGAAAACTAATTCAATGGAAGATTAACATGCCATTAATCTATAAGAAAGAGATGAATAATCTAATAGAAAACTAGGCCAAAAATATGAGCAGTCACTTAACAGAAAAGGAAGTGCAAATGGCAATACACAAGTGAGAAAATTTACATAACTTTATTAGATATCAAGAAAGTGCCAATTAAAACAAAAAGAGAAATACTTTTGCCTCTGACAGCCAAAGATTCAAAATATTGATGCTGTACAGTGTTATGAAGGATCGAGAAATAAACATGCTTAGATATTGGTGGTGAGAGTACAAGTTGTTGCAGACCCTTGGGAGGGTAATTTAACTACACCCTTGGTGGTGGTGATCATGTACCTCCTTGAAGTTGGTCACGGTCTTCATATACCTCTGTGACAGCCATGGCGGTTGTATTCCCACAACTCAGCAACAGTAGTAGAGGTATTGGCTTGGCTGTGACAGTAGTGGTGGTGGTAATTAAATAACTCGGAGAAGTGAGTCTACACAGAGCTCTGCTACATTAGTCATGGGATTCAGTCAGCGTTGTGGTGGTGGTGGTGGAGGTGGTCACATATCACAAAATTCTGTAATGTTGTCTGTGGTGGGACTCACAATCATCTGTGACTTTGGGTATGGTCATAACCAGATAACTCTGCAAAGTTGGCTGTGCTAGTCAAATAATTCTGCAAAGTTGGTGATGATGGCATTCACGTGACTGCAATGATTGAGGTGGTAAGGTTCATCCAACTCTGCAGTGTTGGGATGGCATGTTATTCTGTGAAGTGGGTGCAGATGGCCTTCACATAACCCTGCTGTGGTGGTGATGGTCTTCACATCACTGCAGTGGTGTGGTGGTGATGTTTTTCAGATAATGAGATCGTGTGGTGGTGATGGTATTGAAACGGTGCTATGATATTGGTTGTGGTATTTGCATAACCACGTGGTGTTGGTTGTAGTAGTTATATAACTCAGTGGTCATTCTGGTGGGAGTGTTTTTATAACCAGGTCTTTGGCTATCTATCCACTTATAGCTAGTGATGTAGCTATGACACAACTATGCCTCTTTGGTCATTAATTCACTCTGTAATATTGCTGCTGGTGGTAGTCACATAACTCTGGGTGTTGTGACAGTGTTGGATGTGGCAATCTCATAACTGCAAAGTGGTCACGGTGTCTCATAGTCCTGTCACATAGGTAGTGTAAGCATATAAGCATACAAATAATCTGCAGCTGAGGTAGTGCATTCACTTACCTTCATGACATTGTTTTTGGTGTTATTCCCATGATTCTGTGAGGCTGGTCATGACATTAACATACCACCATGATGGTGGTAGAGTTGGTATTCAAATAACTGTGTGATGGATGTTGTGTATTCACATAACATTGTAATATTGGAGGTTGTGTTCACAGATGTGATGAAATTTATCATGGTATTCCTATAACCCTGTGACATTAGTTTGTCATGGTGTTGGCATAATTGTATAACATTGGTGGTGCTATTCAAATATCTTTTGACAGTGGTAATGGTCAACTCAGATAATGCTGTGGCTTGGTCATGGTACCAGCAGTCTTCAGAGATATGACAAGTTCGGTTCCAGACCACCACAATCAAGCAAATACTGCAGTAAAGTGACTCACATGAATCTTTTGGTTTCCCAGTGTATATAAAAGTTATGTTTACACTATACTGTAGTCTATTAAATGTGCAATAGCATTATGTCTAAAAGAACAAGGTATATACCTTAATCAAAAAAACTTTATTGCTAAAAATGCTAGCCATCATCCAAGCCTTTAGTGAATCTTAATCTTTTTGCTGGTGGAGGGTCTTGACTCAGTGTTGATGAAAACACAATTAAAGCATAGCACAATAAAATGAGGTATGCTTGCATTTACACAGTTCTATAATGGTGGTGGCATTGGTGTTAACATGGCACTGCAAGGTAGTGGTGGTGGTATTCACCTAAATCTGTAACTTTGGTCAGGAGAGTCACATAAGTCTGCCTTGTTGGGGTTGTGGTATTCACAAAACTCTGCAATGGAGGTGGAAGTATTGCATGACTATGATGGCAATCATAGTGCTAACATGTCTTTGTGACATTGGTGGTGGTATTCTCCTAGATCTGCCAGGACGGTTGTGGTATTCAACTAGCTCCACACGGCTGTTGTGCTGGTCTTCACATAATTGATGGTGTTGGGCAGGGGTCCTCAAACTTTTTAAACAGGGGGCCAGTTCACTGTCCCTCAGACCGTTGGAGGGCCGGACTATAGTTTAAAAAAAAACTATGAACAAATTCCTATGCACACAGCGGCGGCAAAAACACCCAGTGGGCCGGATAAATGTTTTCGGCGGGCCGCATGTGGCCCGCGGGCTGTAGTTTGAGGACCCCTGGTGTTGGGTATACTAATCCTATAACTCTGCAGTTTGTCACGATCTTCACATAACTCAGCGATGGTGGTAGAGGTATTCACATAACTCAGCAGTACTGGTGTGGTCTCCACACAGCTGTGCAAGGGTGAGCATGGTGTTCACAACTGTGAGGTTATTGGCTTTGGTCACATAACTCTGTAATGTTGTTGGTGGTATTCATATGCCTCTTCAATATGCACTGATCATACTCTCATACATGTGATACGGTATAGGTGGTGTATGCAAATGACTCTGAGATGGTGGGTGTGGTGGCACTCACATAATTCTATGATGGTCGTGGTGCTTATATTTACATAACTGCAGTGGTGGTGTTGGGACACATAAAACAAGGCAATGCTATTCGTGTTATTCACGTAACTGTTATGATCATCGTGGTTTTCCCAGAACTCTGTGATGTTGGTAGATCTGGTGTTACATAGCTCTGCAATTTTGGTCATGGTAGTCACAAAACTACGAAGCTATAGATGGCATTCAGATAATTTTGTGACGAACATGGTGGTATTAATATAACTCTGTGGTGTTGGTGACCATGGTACTCAAATATCACCGTTGCTAGTAGTAATTGCATAACTGTGACGTTGTTCACGGCATTCGCAGTACTCTGTGGTGGTGGTATTCAATAATTCTGCAACCTGGGTCATAGTTTTCAATAGCTCTTTGATGGTGGTCACAGTATTCTGATAATCTGAAGTGGTTGTTGTCACATTCAAACACTTGCGATGGTGGTCATGGAGTATTCCCCTAGTGCTGGGGTTCTTGTTCCAGCATCAAGAAGGGTTCAGGAATCTGGAGAAGGGGCTGTGCGTAGATGACATAGGAATCCAGAGACTAATAAAGAGTCCGGAGACGAAATATAATTTTGAAACGCATTGGGGGTCAGAGGAGCTTAGCTAAAGGAGCTAAGATCTAAGGTCTTAAAGTCTAAGGTCTTAGGTTCTCTCCATCCCCAGGACCCCATGCTTTTTATTAGCACAACTTGTCCTGAGATGAGGCAGAAATATACACTTCAAAGGGTCCGGGTTTGGTACAGAGTCCATTGTCAGAATGGGGGAATTAGCCTACGGCTGTTCAGGTGTTTGGCCAGTAGGAGGCAATAACATGTAGATTAAGATGCCCTTTAGCTGTCTGGCAGCCACAATCAGTTTCCTATTCAGGTTTGGGGAAATGCCTTTAGCCATTCCCAACAGGTGACTCCATGTGTGACCCAACCCTGTTGAGTCTCCAAGTCTCATCAACCTGATGAAACTCTTGAAATTATGACATGCTGGAATTGATCCGTGGCACCCTAGGTTTGCAACTGTGGGTATAAAATTTGCATAACTCTCCAAAGGTGGTGATGATAGTATTCGCATATCTTTGAGAGGTGGTGATGTAGCTATGACACAACTATGCTCCTTTGGTCATTAATTACTTCACTTTGTAACATTGCCGGTGGTGGTATTCACATAACTCTGGGTGTTGTGACAGTGTTGGGTATGGCAATCTCATAACTGCAAAGTGGGTCATGACCTTCATATATCTTAGTGATAGTGGTATCCACATAACTCTGTAACAGCACCTGTGGTATTCACATAACCTACACGATTGCTCATAGTTTTCATATGACTTGTGATAGCATCACGCTACTTATATAACTCTGCCATGTTGTTCGTAGTATGCATGTAATTCTGCATGTGGAAGTGGTATTTACATGTCTGTGACTTTGGTGGTAGTGGTAATCATAGCCCTGTGACAATGGTCCTGGTGTTCATGAGTCTGTGATGTTGGTCACTGTTGGTGATCATCTAATTCAGATATCTCTGCGACATTGGTCATGGTATCCGCATAACTGTGATAATGGTGATGGTATGGGAATAACTCTGTGATGTGATAGTGGAAGTTTCATGTGCCTATGCAATGGTTGGAGTAAAAACCACATTTTATGGGCAGAGAGACTTAAATTTAGAGAATTTTTGCTTAAAGTTACATAATAAGATATTACAGACCCAAGCTCAAATTCAGGTTTTCTGAATAGTTCAAATGCAGCCTTTTCTGTATTCCGCCATGAATTCTCTTCCTGCTGAGTCTAAATTTAAAAGCATTGATACAAAACATCTGTACCTTCAAACTCTCCATGGACTTTGGAACCTAAATATTATATCTCTACCATTCTAGTTGTTTATCTTTAGCCTTAGTTGTGTCCATATATTCATACACACATGCACGTGCTCGCTCGCAAACCCACACACACACATGTTTTCATGTGTGAAACATAAAAAAATTAATTAGAAATGTAGATGTGAAAATTGACCGTCTGAAAATTTATGTCAAGTAATTCAGAAAAGAGCTTTCTGGTAAACCAAAATAAAGCATCTTTGAAGATAATATAGTTTA
The DNA here is from genome assembly GCF_000412655.1 of Myotis brandtii. Lineage (NCBI taxonomy): Eukaryota > Metazoa > Chordata > Mammalia > Chiroptera > Vespertilionidae > Myotis > Myotis brandtii. The sequence goes on along the minus strand of NW_005371038.1, from coordinate 637,267 downwards.
TTCATAGACTCCAAAATATATTTTTTAAATAATGAAATTTAATATTGGCAAAAATGTGGGTATTTTAGTTTTTTGGGTCTTTCTTTAGAAATTGTAAACTCCTACAAGCCTTGTAAAGGACTAGAAATATGATATTGAGATGTTGGCATCTGGGTGGTGATTACAAGACAGATATATGTCTAAACAATCAGTGAATTATCTGTTTAAGATTTCCGCATTTTATGGCATATAAGTTGCACCTGAACAAGAGTTTAAAAATGTATTTCCAAATACTAGTAAAATGAAGTTGAGTGTAGTACCAATCTAAGCACTCAGGATAGTTTCTTATGAGTTGTTACAATTATAGAAACAAGATAAAGTATCACCACGAATATAAAGTTAAATGTGATTAGGAAATGTGTATGGCTTCCAGAAATGCCCTTGATGTTATTAGGGGGTCTCTTCATCTCAGCTCCCAGGGCTCATGATTTACATTTTTTCCCCTTGCAGTACTTGGGGTGCATTGAAGTTCTACGCTCAATGAGGTCTCTTGACTTCAGTACAAGAACACAAATTACCAGGTAAGCCCTTTTGAAAACGGACCCCTGTGATTTTACTTAGGAAAGGAATGTTTTCAGAGGGTAGCAGCCTAGAAATGTCCAAAGGGAAATGTTGCCCCTTGAGTGCTGGTGACAGGGAGGAGTCAGAACCCTCGTGTTTCAAGACTTCTACATATTTATCCATATTTGTGGCATGTGTCTCTTAACCTGGTACCCTGAAAGACACGCCCCACTTCCAAGTGCTTTTTATAATTAAGCTGCAGACAAATGGAGTGTCTATGTTTGTTTCTCTAATAAATGAAACTCTAATACCAGATTGATATTTTATTTGTTGAACTGTGTTCTTTTTAAAAAGAAAATCAAGATGTCAGGAGAGAATTTTCAACAGTATACACAGAAAATAAAATGCATAGAATTGGAAATAGTAATATTAATGGGAGTAGTAATTTAAAGAGCAGTTCTTTCAAGGTGTCAGTGACTTTGGACAGGTTATATATTCTCCATCATCAGCTAGATTGTAAACTTCCTGAGGGCCAGTTCTGTTTTTATAAAATCTGTAGCCTAATACAGTTTATACATTTAGAAAAATGCCAATTCAAGTCATCTCGAACAGGAGAACCGGAAAGCTAGGAATGAGGCTGTTAAAAAGCTGTTTGGATTGCTTTGGCAGTTGTGAAATTATTTAATCTAAATTGTGATCTCAGAAAATGCCTCATATTTATTCTATTTAAATCACTGTGTGTATATCTTTGGTTTAACAAAGTCTAAAGATTGATATTCAGAAAGAAATTATTTGTAGTAATTAGCTGCTAAATGTGGACACCTCAATTCTGTGTTTTAAGCACCACAAGATATCTCTTCTTCCTCAATGAGGAAATTCATGTTCAAAATATTTGTCTTTTCTCTAAAGCTACTCAGGTCACATGTACATAGTGGGAACACACCAACATTCATAACTTACACAGAGGGAAGAATCCATCTCCACATATTTGTAGAAAATAGTTTATGAAAATTGCCAAGGCCAAAGAGTGGTATTTTGAAGTGACAGCATTTAAAATAGAAGTTTGAACGTTTACTTAGTCAATCATCCTGCCCACGACAAGGCATGTTCTGTGCAGCATCTGTGGGCAGAGCACTTGGCCACATGCCTGGGGTAATACTGGAACCCATGACACTGTTCACCTTCTCCTGTGTGGTGGCAGTTGTTTTAAAAGAGAATTTTCAACTAATTCCCTTTATAGATACTAGAACTTCTGAGATGACTCATGTCATTTCAATTCTCCTGAAACATTCATTGAGCATTTACTGCTGACTGCATATGTGCAGTGTGATGGCCAATGTGGGCTGTCCTGCTTTACTGTGCCTTCCAGTTTTGGGGGAAAGATATATATATATGCAAATGGCTGAGGGGCCTGTGAGAGGCACAGCCACAGCCTGCTCCTTGGGAGGGGTGCTGGGTAGGGGTCAGGCGAACAATCCCAGTGCTCTCCTGGATGAGGGTCTTAGCACTATTTGAGGTAGAACCCAAATGGGTAGAAGTGAAAATAGCATTGTAGAAGAAAGCCATGGAACAGACCTCCAGTCCCATTTTGTTTAGACTTTAACAAAGATGCAGCGGTGTAATGGGCTGAGTAGAGTGCCATTCTTGGACACATGAAAGTTGGTGTTGAATTCTGGTTGTACCAGAATTGCTTTGTGTTTCTTAGACTTGGTGAAAAGTATTTTTTCCTTTTTTTTTTTTTTACTTGTAACCCAAGGATATTTTTTCCATTGACTGTTTTATAGAGAGTGGTGGGGAAGGAAGAGGGGGGGGGGGGGGAGGGGGGGGAGAAAAAAT
>NW_005371038.1:630246-634861 GCF_000412655.1 Myotis brandtii | reverse complement strand
ACCCAAGGATATTTTTTCCATTTACTGTTTTATAGAGGGGGGGGGGGAAGGAAGGGGGGGGGGGGGCGTGGGAGAGAGAGAAACATTGGTGTGAGAAAGACACATCGATTGGTTGCCTCTGACTTGCACCCCAACTGGGGGCGGGGATTAAGCCTATAATGGAGGGATGTGTGCTTGACTGGGAATCAAATATGAGACCCTTTGGGCCACAAGTCGACCCTCTAACCACTTAGCAAAACTGGTCAGGGCTCTTACCTCATTTTTATCACATGACCTTAGTTAATAGCTGGAGACCATTCATAGGAAACAATATGACAAATCAATGTCAGAAAGAAGCCTTTGCATCCAGGAGAAGAATACCCAGCAATGTTTTCTAGATGTGGTACATGGTGGAGCTTTTAAGGCCTCTGTGGCAACGGAGTATTAAACATGCCTAGGATTAAACTCTATCACTGTGGTTTACCCTATATAATAAAGGCATTCTTGAAAGGTTGTAGGTAAATATACCATTATAATTAAGATATATTATATAGATTCTAGGAAAACCTGTTTCCAAAATTTTTAACCATACTTTTCATAAAAAATACTTTTATAAACAAATAACCAATCTCTACTCATCTGTTCCATTATTTCAAGTTTTGGATATGTGTCTTTTAAAGGTTCTGACAGCTGAACCAAGTATCCTTTTGTCAGTTCAGTGTAGTTTTATGCTCTGAGTTCAGATTGACTGTAATGCTTGCAACAGCATCACTCATGGATTACTGATCTCTCACGAGTAGATAACTTTAAAAACTACCCTGGAGCTGCCATTGTTGTATGCTTAGTCTTGGCTGTGGCTATTAAATGCCTTGTACCCTAACACTTTGGGTAAAGGAACTTGATAATTTGTTCATACTAATGGTGCCTGCTCTGTGGAGTCAGCCTGTATGTGGAGTCCAGCTCTACCAGTTTCTACCTCAATAACTGTTGTAAGAAACAGGACAGTTTCTACATCTCATGCACACAGGACAGGGCCTGGCAAAGAGGCAGCCTTGTTCAAGTGTTTGCTCTGTCTCATTGCCTGAGCTTGTATTCAGCACAGTGGGTGCAAGACCTCTGTGTTCAAAGAAGGGAGTGTTTGTGAGCATGAGAGCAACTGAGGTCGTATAGATGGTAGCCTCAGCAGCTGCTGCTTTTCTGGGTCAGCCTGTTGGTGGGGTACAGAGAGGAGCCGAGAAATATATTTATGAAAGTCTGCCTAGGGGACAGAGATGCACTCCTGAAGAAGAAATAGCTTCTGAAAAAAGAGATAGCTTCCCAACATGCCCTTGGTTGTGAAACCCAGTATGGCCTTACCCACTAATGGGTCCCCTGTCCAGTATGGCTTTGGAATGTGGTATAGAGTACTTCTCCACACCCTGTAGATTTGCAATGACATTGCTCTATTGCAAGCTATCATAAATCCCACTGCCAAGATCTGTGAATCTTGGCTATTCTAGTGCTTCTCAGACTTGCTCCTCTGGCTGATGGAAACTGCTCTCCTCTCTCCTCATCACCAGCACCACTTCATAGACTGTGAAAACCCCTTAGAAACCGCCATTGTCCTGCCTGGATTTCACACCTTACTGTGCAGTCCCTGAGAGAAGGGGAGGGAGGGTCTCAGGTTGGCGTTGCTGAGGGTGGTGGCCCCCAGGAGAGAGGAAACAGCTCCCTAGTGGGGAACAGTCAGACACCTCTGCTTCCATCTGAATTAGGCCATGGATTTCACCATGCTGCGATATGGCCAACAGCATTGGAAAACCACTGCTCCGGTGTCTGGCCTGTTCTGGCCTGAGCCTGACCATCAGATGATCACACCACAAATCTCTGTGAGAAGTCCTGCCATGTGACTACTCTCAACTCCAATTGGGGGATGGGTTGAACGGTATTTCCAGGAAGAGGACTCGGGGGAGACCATGCTATCTGACCCGTTGGCCACCCTGTGCAGTGATACAAAGCCCCCAACATGCCCTTGGCCACCCCACAGCTTACCTTCTTTGTCCTTTCCTTTGATTTCCTCATCTGCTCATTTTAATTTTATTTGTTACATTTTACCTATTATTGGAAGTCATCCTAAGCCATTTTTAGGACACGGAAGGCTATAGGTAGATACACAGTTAAGTCCAGAGCACTCAGCGAGGTGGTCTTTCTCCAACAGTGAATGCAAACCGCTGGCATGTGTTTCTGGTTCTGCAGGACTCCCGCTGACCCCCTGCACCGCTTGGGCTAGCGCTAGCCAGATGCTGGCCACGCCCGCTTTCCACCAGGGTTGTGCAGAATGTGGATTAGCTGTGTGTGGCTTTGCTACACTGTCAGGGTGAGCTCGGCTAGCTGCCCGGGGCCCAACATAAACCCACTTTCCCAAATTGTAGAGAGTGGACAGTTGACTGTAGTTTAGGTACTTTTGTTTTTCTTATTTTAAAAGTTGTCATAGTTTCAACGGGTCCTGAAGACCCTGGCTGGGCCTGGCCTTCACCAGCACTGCCCCGGGGTGGTCCACTCCCCAGCAGGGCACTTGGCCTACCACTCCCAGGATTCCCTGCAGGAGCCGGGTGTTCTGAAAATTCTCCAGGAACATGCATAAAATCCCTTTAGTTTGAAAACTAAAATCAAAACCTGTAAAAGGTAAACATCTTTCTTTTGGAACGTACTTCCCTTTTCTCCGTCAGCGTATTGATGGGGCCTCTGGCGGCAGTGTCAGGTGTCGCCTGTGTGTTGAGGTTCAGAGTGGCCGTCCACGCCTCTCAGGACTCAGCACAGGGCGGAGGGTGCAGGGCACAGGACCGGCCACCAACTGAGCGCAGTCACCCACCGCTGAGTTCCGGCTGGTGTTGCTCCCAGGGGACGGTTAGAAGGTGGATGTGTAACCGCGTGGTGTTGGTCTGACACTGCCGGGCAGTGGACAGCTACAGGCACAGCCTTGGGGACGTGAGGGAAAAGGAGCAGAGGCTGTGCCAGGCCCGCCAGGCCCGCGGGGTGGCCTCCAGCTTCCTGCGCACAGACGGACCCTTTCAGCCCTAAGGAGGCCGCCAATCGCTGCAGCCCGCGTTCTCCTCTCCCAGCGACCTGGAAGCTTGGCTGCGCTGCTCCAGTCTCTTCTGGCCTCCAACATCCATACATGCTCTGGAAAAGGTCCAGGTAAAACTGCACCCTCTCCAGCTCCATGGCGCCTGGGACACCTTCCCCGCGTTTCCCTCGCGCAGGGAGGCCTCCCGGGACAGAGTGCCCGGCTGGACCTCCTGTGCCCCCCTCCGCCCCCCCTGGCCCCCAGCCCGTTCCTCCATCCGCCCAGCATGCCCGTGTCACATGCCGCGTCATCACCAGGTCGCGGGGGCTGCAGCAGCGCGCGCGGTGTGCGTGGGAAAGGCCGCGCTAACGAGATGTCTGTGTTGTTCATAGAGGCTCCCACCCTCAGGGCAGCCCGGCCCGCGGAGCGGAGGCGGAGGACGGCGAGGAGGGCAGGTAAGGCCCTGGCTGGGGAGAACCCGAGGGCCCGGGAGCACCACCTGCCTGGTGGGATGACGGAACGCGGCAGGGGTGGGGGGTGGGTGGCATCTTCTGTTCAGGTGTGGGCGCATTGTTTCTTCTTGGAGAGCGTGAACTCAGGCGCGCACCCCAGGGGCCGGGCTCTGGGTCTGTGGCTTCTGCACTTTGCAAGCCCAGAGGAGGGCGGCGGAAGCGCCCACGTTTGAAAAACATCACTTCGGGGGTGGGATGTGGTGGCTCCCTCTTTCTAGGCCTCCACCTGACGTCCCAGAATTCCTTGCTCACTACAGACAAACACTTCTATGCTGACTTGAGTTCAGCTGCCAGAGAAAGAGCAAATCTGTAAAACCCTTCCCTGAGGCTGCTGATCAGAACCCGCAAGGAGTGAGCGCCTGCCCCCCAGCCGCCTCTGGGCAGGGCAGGCTGGCTACCTTCTCAATTCACCTGTTCTGGGCGCAGTCGCAGCCTGAGCCTCTGCAGCCTTGCAGCCAGAGGGGAGGCCTTGCGGGGAGGGGGCTGTGTTTCCTCGGGTTAGAATCCCTTTTGAAACACCAACTTTCCTACCTGCACAGCATCCGAGCTTTGGATAAAGCAGGCTCGGCCCTTCAGCTTCATTTCTACATTGTTACTTGGGTTTCAACACCAACCAGAATAGTTCCGTATCTCCTCCATCGGTGATTGCGTGCCAGAATGTGCTAGACAGAGGGGTGCATGCGTTACAGGTACCCAGGGGGCCACGACCCTGGAGAGAGGCCCGGAGTCAGTTCAGTGCTGGTGGAAGGTACCACAGGAACACGGAAGAGGGTCCCTGGGGCAGGTGAGCCTGGGAGGACTTCCTGGGAGAAGGAGCACTTAAGCCCAGGGCAGATGCCTCCCCCAGCGGCATGGTAGACGGAAGGAAATATAAGACGGAAGCAGTGACCTTCACTTGGGCTACCAGGGGCGTCTGGGCAGACACTCCTGACAACCCCTCAGTTGTCCCCACGCGGGCTCTGCCTCTCCGACTGCGCAGTATTTCTGATGCGCGCTGAGGGTGGCAGCCGAGCCCGACATGGCGAGGGACACAGGCACAGGCTGCACCACCCGAGGTCTGGCCCCAGCGGCGCCTTGA
>NW_005371038.1:623704-630236 GCF_000412655.1 Myotis brandtii | reverse complement strand
ATGCAGTCTGCTTCCCCAGGGCCTCACTGGTGCTCACACTGCATCGTAGCACAGGGCGGGACAGGGAGCAGGGCAGGGGTTCCCCAGCAGGTCTCCCACCCCTGAGGGGCTCAGTCCTTGTAGGATGTGCCGCAGAGTTCTCCTGCGGAGGGTGGGGATGCCCCTAGACCACCTCCCACTAAGTTAAATTCAATGGCGGAGCCCCACACTTCGGGGTGCCCTGAGCAGGCTGAGGATGCTGGAGAAGCCTGCTTCACAGACGTGGAGGCCAGACTCGGGCCCTGGAGGCAGCACGGCCACTTTTACAGGCACCACCCATGCAGCTCAGAGTAGAGATGACAGATGGCTGAAGGGACGCAGCACCAAGCCCTGGGCACCTGGGCCAGTGTAGCTGCCGGGGAGTTTTCAGTTGAGGCCCCGCACAGCTGTTCTAGTCCAGACTCTGAGTAGCAGACTCCCGACCCCTCATAGCAGAGCTTATGTACACGGGGTGGGGCTCCTAACGTAACATGAAGGGGTCCTAGGGTGCCAGCCCAGCACCACACATTCCACCCACTCCTGCCCTCCCTGGGGTGGGGTCCTCACCCACCGAAGAGAGATGAAGCCCCCACTTGAAGCCTGTTGAGAGTTTTGGGACTGAGACCTGCCAAGTGCTGGGGCAGCACCTGGCACACAGTAGGTGTTCAGCAAATCTGCATAGGGCTATTATCATGAATTTAATTGTGCAGTTTACTTTTTCCAAATATCTGTATAGGATAATGGTAATCACTGACCGATATTATTACAATATCAATCAATTTGATCCAGGGTGTTTTTTCTAGCTGAAAAGAAAATTGGTTTGGTTACATGTATATAATGGAATATTACTTGGCCACAAAAGAGTACAAAATCTTCCCATTTGCAATAGCATGGATGGACCTAGAGCAGTGATGGCGAACCTTTTGAGCTCGGCGTGTCAGCATTTTGAAAAACCCTAACTTAACTCTGGTGCCGTGTCACATATAGAAATTTTTTGATATTTGCAACCATAGTAAAACAAAGACTTATATTTTTGATATTTATTTTATATATTTAAATACCATTTAACAAAGAAAAATCAACCAAAAAAATGAGCTTGCGTGTCACCTCTGACACGCGTGTCATAGGTTCGCCATCACTGACCTAGAGGGTATTATGCTACATGAAATAAATCAGAGAAAGACAAAGACCACATGATTTGACTTATAGGTGAAGTCTGAAGAACAATATAAATGAACAAACAGAAACAGACTCATAGATATGGAGAACAGACTGACGGCTGCCAGAGGGGCAGTTGGGTGACTGGGTGAAAATGGTGAAGGAATTAAGTACAGATTAGTAATTATAAAATAGTTACGGGGATGCAAAATAAAGCCTAGGAAGTATAGTCAATAATACTGTAATGACTAGGTATGGTGCCAGTGGGTACTGGAAATATCAGGAGGAATACTCCGTAAAGTATAGGATTATCTAACCACTATGCTGTACACTTGACACTAATACAAAATAATATTAAAAGTAATCTGTAATTGTAGAATAAAATAAAATAAATTAGCACCAAATAAAAAAAGAAAGATTGGTTTGATGCAACACACTAAAGTTACTGAAGAGGATAAAATATTTGGTAATGTGGCATTAATTTTCACTTGAGCCAATATTGTCCAGTATTCTATGCTCCTGCTTTGCCAATTGCTAATATAATAATATTCATATTTAACACTTACTATGTTCTAGGCATTCATTAAACATGTCATTCATCCATTTATTCATTCACATATTTATTGATTGCATACTATGTCTAGTCACTGTTTAGATCTTAGGACAAGATACTAAACAACAGCTTGCCTCCTGTTGTGGGAGGGAGAGAGAAAATGAATACGAACATATACAAAAGGAGGATGTTGAGGTGAACCATATGAGCTTGTCACTTTTGTAGTTGAAAATGATCAGCTGTTGGTAATTGCATAATAACTTGAGACAGTGATGCGAGTGTGTGGGGTCTCTCCTAGGGAGCCTGGGAGGCAGGCTGTGTGCATTTTGGAGATGAGGAAACTGAGGATTGAAATGCTTATGCAAACTGAGACCTCGTGGCCAGGAAGTGGCAGGGCTGAGAACCGGCTGCATGGGGAGTCTGCGAGCTCAAACAGCGCTGCCCTGCTGCCCGAGGAAGGGCTGCGTCCTTCAGAAAGGCCCCACATACACGTCTGCGAGCTCAAACAGCGCTGCCCTGCTGCCCGAGGGGCCCCACATACATGGGGGCGGGAACCCCCTTAATCCCCCCGTGCCCTTCCTGACCACAGTGGGATGTTGGCCTTGAGCCCTGTGCAGCGGGAACGAAAGCAAACGCAGGGTCTGCTGAGGTGCTTGCCATCTGGTGGGGATAAGTGGGGACACACTCCCCCGAAAGGGTCAGGTACAGGCAGGTGGCCCTGCACACTGTGCTGCTCCCATCCTGTCTGTCGGGGATGCTCGCCTGCGTTTCAGCAACTCATCATGGAATTTCACCAAATAGAAGAGGAAATGTAATAAAAGTGCTCTTAACAAGACATTGCATATGAATAGTTTTAGAAAGGACAAGGCCTTATCACTTCAACTAGCTGGAAGTGAGAGGGTGAGCTAGAATCGGGAGAGGTGGGGTGGGGAGGGGTGTGATTGTGGGGTGAGAGGATAGATGCGATGAGGAAGGATGAGCTGAGTGGAAGTGGGGTGAAGTGGGGTGGGCTGGGGTGAGGCGGAGGACTGGGAGGAAGGATGGGGTGCCATCTTTCTCGCCATGAGGTCCAGAACAGATCTGCCTTCCTTTTCTCCGATTCTCCTTGCTCTCCCCGCTGGTAAATGCAGACATCGGTCTACTTCTTTGTTTTTCCTTTCGTCTCAAGCACTGGTTAACATTATGTCAGGGTGGCCCATCATCCTAATTTTCTGACCAGCTGGTTACAGAGACCAGGTGCAAGGTACATGGCTGTCTCTACCGGTGAGGCATCTAATGCCCGAGGGCATGCCAACTCCCAACTACGGGGCCTGTTCCTGGGAATCGGGCGAGGAGATCGTTCTAGTGACAGTCCCCTCAGCAGGATTGTCAGGGTCAGTGGGTATGCGTGGCTGGACAGCAGGCCCAGGGCCTGGCAAGGGCTTGGGCAGCCAGTTGGTCGCACAGGTGAGCTGGGATCTGGTAGGATGAATGGCAAGAAAGGGCGAGGGGGTGGGATGAGTTCAGATGGCATTGAAATGCAGGGGAAGGGGTTGGACACAGTGTCTAAGTTGTAGCAGAGTGAGGACTTTGTAGAGTCTTACATGCAAACCCTCAAGACTGGCTTGTTTATTTGGTTGTTTACTTCTTTGGCAGCCTATGAAGCTGGCTCTATCTCCTGGTGGAACTGTCTGGTTGGTTAAGAGATCTCACTCTGAAGGCCGAGGGGACAGGAAACACGCTAATTGCCATGACTTTGTCCCGGCAGACTCTGCTGCAGGGGGTTGGGCAAAGACCCTGTTAGTACCTGTGCATGATGGCAGCAGGAGCAGAAGGCCTTTGTCGCCTCTCTTTCATATCCCAGCAGAAGAAAGGACTTCTCACCTCACCTGAGCTCCACCCTAGCATGCATTCCGCTACGAGCCCATCAGGCTGGGCAGGAGGGGCACGGGCTGTGTTCCTTCAGTGCTCTGACCTGGGACAGGGTCCCCAAAGATTTAATACGCACACAGACCATCTCATGTTCTAGAGCTGTGGCTCTTCTACTTGGGCATACATCAGCATCACCCGGAGAGCTGGCCACAGGTGGCTGGCCCAGCCCAGAGGTTCCGAATCAGTGGGTCTGGGGTGAGGGTGAGAATTTTTATTTCTAACAAGTTTTCAAGGGCCACTGATGCTGCCTGTCCATGTGCCACTCTGAGAAGCAGTGTTCCAGAAGTTGTACTTTAAATGTCTGAATCATGTGCAGCTACCTCTATGAAACAGCTTTGAAAAGTAGCCCATTAATTTCTTCAAGTGATCCTACTCATCCAAAAAATTTAAAAATGGAGAGTGTGGATGACTTAGTGGCTTTAAATGGTTTAAATAGAATCCATGAGACGAACACGTGGCACTGGCTCCCTACTTTCCTTCAGGACCATCTGGCATGGCGTGCATTTGTAATCCTCCTGCCAGAAGCACATTTGTGTAAGAATGTACCTCTCTGATTGCTCCTTTTCTGTCTCCTGTTCTCCCCCTCCCCCTAGATACATCATTTCATAAGGATCTCTCTGTCCTTGCAGAGGGCAGCCTAGTGTTCAGATAGTCTGGGCTTCTGCTAGGCTGAACAACTTTCCAGCTGTGTGACCTTGTATAAGTGACTTAAGTTCTCTGTGTTTCAGTTTCCCCATCTTTAAAATGGAAATTATAGTGGCACCTCTTTCCCTCCTTCATAGAGCTGAGAAGTAATTGAGTTAATATTGGAAAAGCACTTTAAGGTGCTGTCTACCACATGGGAGGGCTCAAGACATAGTAGCTGATACTGTTATTTCTATTTTAATTATATCCTGCACTAGAGATTGGGAACCATAAGACCACATTGTTGGAATTGCTCTGCAGGCTTTTACCACATTATACATTGTCTTAGACTTTTAAAGTGTTCGTAATCTCTTGCTTTAAGTAAGACTTCCGAGTGTGTAAGTCACAAATCTGTATCTGTGCCTTTGCATCTTTGCGTAAATTCAGCCCGGTGTTCACAGCAGCCGACTGGACCTGTGTCTCCTTGCAGATGCTCAGTCAGTTGCCAAATCCTAAGCGACCTTACTCAGCTCTCTGTTCCATTTCCCGCCCACCAGTCTCACCCCCAGTACCATAGTCAGGTCCAGCTCACATTGCCTTGCATGTTTGTCATAACTACAATGCACGCATCTCCCAAACTCGACACCCTGGAGTCAGTCTTACCTCATTTTTCTCCCTTGTTCAGTTTCCAGTGCCTGTTGCTTTTCTTTTGGAAACCTTCCATGTAACTTCCCTCCTTCCTTTCAGTCTCTCTCTCCTTTCACTCCCCTTGTACCTGCTTATCAGTTAATGTACCTGAAACATATTACTCTCCATTCAGCTTCATTATTTGTCCATTACCAGCAGGCTACAATGAAAAAATTATTATTCAATGATCTGCTTCAGATACCTTTCCAATATCCTATATAATAAAAGGCCAGCAACCATAACGGCGTAACGATCAGAATGACCGATCAGTCCCTCCCCCCAGCCTGCAGGCTCCAATCGCTGGATGGCGAATGGGGAACCATGGGGAACTGGGGTGGGTGGCGGAGGGGCGGGACTGGGGACTGGCAAGCAGGTGGAAGGCAGACCTCTTGGTCCCTCCCCCCCGGCCGGCAGGCTCCGATCGCCCGATGGCGAACGGGGAACCACGGGGAACCACGGGGAACCGGAGTGGGTGGCAGCGGGGCGGGACTGGGGACTGATGAGCGGGCTGAAGATGGCCCTGATAGCAGGCTAGGCCTAGGGACCCCACCTGCGCCTACACACTCCCCATTCTCCTGTCCCACTGTCCACAACTCAAGGCCAAATATTCAGCCACAGAAATATTTGCTTTTGCCCTGAACTATAAGATTACTTTGTCTGAATTTCTCTGCAGGCTTTCACCACATTATACATTGTATTAGACTTTTAAAGACACAGGCTGAATTTCATCTACTTTAAAATACCATCTACTATAAAAATATTTCATCCTATATAATAAAAGGCTAATATGCAAATTGACCAAATGGCAGAACGACTGGTCGTTATGACATGCCGCACTGACCACCAGGGGGCAAACGCTCAATGCAGGAGCTGTGTGCTCCCACAGGGGGAGCACTGCTCAGCCAGAAGCCAGACTCATGGCTGGCGAGCACAGCGGTGGTGGCGGGAGTCTCTCCCGCCTCCGTGGCAGTGCTAAGGATGTCCGACTGACAGCTTAGCTGTCAGTTGGACATCCCCTGAGGGCTCCCAGACTGCAAGAGGGTGAAGGCCTGGCTGAGGGACCCCCCATGAGTTCATGAATTTCATGTACCAGGCCTCTAGTTATTTTATAAACAGTAAAAAATGAACTGCCTATTAAAATATGACACAATACTTTAATATCACTTAGAATCAGTTTTTTTTGTTGTTAATTCTCACCTGAGGATATTTATTCCATTGATTTTTAGAGAGCATGGAAGGGAGCGAGGGGCAGAGAGAGAGAGAGAGACATCAATGTGAGAGAGACACATGGATTTGTTGCCTTTCCCTGGCCCTTGGTGAACCTGTGACCCAGGTATGTGCCCTTGACCAGGAATTGAACCCAAGACCTTTTGGTGAGCAGGTTGATGCTCTAACGATTGAGCCACAATGGCCAGGGCAGAATCAATTTTTATATATTGATAAAGCTATTTTGGAACTCTGCAGACAGATTTATATCATTTTAACATTTGTACTTCTGTTAAAAGGGAAATATAAGCAATATGAAAAAGATGTTCTTAAAAATTTATTCTAATTGAGAATCTGAAAATAGTGAATCATTTT
>NW_005371038.1:616442-623187 GCF_000412655.1 Myotis brandtii | reverse complement strand
GAGGATATTAAAAATGGGGATTCTACACTGACACACCTCCAAGACCAAACTGGAATTATAACTAAAATACAAAAAAAAAAAACCCCACCCCAAAACCATCCTGAAAATCAATTGAATACTAGCTGGAGAGGACCATGATAACCAAGAACAGAAAGTGGAGACTGCATAGAGACTGGTAGAAAGTATGGAGTGAAAAGGCTGATCAAGCTCTCAAAAACAGCAGCTGAAGTTCTGGAGAGATAGCTCAGTTGTGGGGGTTTGCTACTGAAAACTCTGGAGTCCAAACCCCAACTGGGCCCCCTAGCTGAGAGCACCGGAACTGAGAAAGGTGCCCACGTAACTTCAGGTTGTGAAAAGCAGAAGGGTTGCTGTCTACCAGGGAGAGGTGGCAGGAAATGCAGGCACCATCTTAAAAGGCCAACACAAAATTTTGTGTGCAGCCACTCACCTTGGGCTCCAGTGGAGGGAGGGCAGAATGGACTAGAGCTGTGTGAGCAGAAGCCATGATTGGGGGCTCTGTGGTTAGAACTAAGAAGGCAGACACCCCAGTTTCCTGTGCTGAATCATTCCCTCATACTGCGGAGGACAACTTTCTCAGGAAGACCTTTGCTACCTAGGCAGTTTTTGCCTGGGGGTAGAGCAGTTGCCCCACTCTATTGATAAATGCCTTGTCCCATTCTGTGGAGTTTCGGAGGCCCTTTAAGAGACTGAGAATAACAATTAGCCTCTAGGCATAATCAAATGCCCCACCCTGTTGGAAAACCTCATCCCCCACCTGTGGGCAAAAGCCCGAGACTACTCACCACTGAATACAATCAGTCCACAGGCAGAGGCAGGTCTCTGGAGAATTTGAGTCTTTGCCTGATCTAATTACTCAGAAACAGCGTTTGACACTGTCCTGCACTAGAGACTGGGAGGTGTAGCAGATCTACCTAACACACAGTCACAACCCAACCGGCAGCTAAAATGGGGAGACAAAAAAACAACCCCCAAATGAAAAAATAAGATAATTCTCCAGAAAAAGAGCTAAATGAAATAGAGGTAAGAAATTTATTAGATAGAGTTCAGAATAATGATGGCAAAGATGTTCAACAGCATGAGAAAAGATATAGTAATTATGAAGAATGTCTTAGCACTAATAAAGAACACAGTGGAAGGAATACACAGCAGATTAGGGGATGCCAAGGATCAGATCAGTGAATTAGAAGACAGGGTAGAAAATAATCACTCAGAAAAATTCACTCAATCAGAGAACCAAAAAGAAAAAACAATTTAAAAGCAGTAGGACAGCTTAAGGGAGCTGGGGGACAACATGAAATGTAACAATATTCACATAATAGGTGTGACAGAAGGAGCAGAAAGTGAGCAAAGGGATAGAGAATGTGTTTGAAGAAATAATAGCAGAAAACTCCCCTAACCTGGTGAAGGAAAAAGTCACACAATCCAGGAGCCAAGCAAGAAGAAGCCAAACAGACTCACCACACCCAGAAACATCACAATTGAAATGCCAAAAACTAAAGACAAAGAGAGAATCTTAAAGGCAGCAGGAGAAAAACACTTTTTTACCTACAAAGGAGCTCCCATAAGGCTGTCAGCTGATTTCTTATCAGAAACTCTACAGGCCAGAAGGGAATGGCATGAAGTATTTAAGGTAATGAAAAACAAGGATCTGAAACCAAGATTACTATATCCAGGAAGGCTGTCATTCTAAATAGATGGTGAAATAAAGAGCTCTCCAGACAAAAAAGGCTAAAGGAGTTTATCACCACCAAACCAGCACTGCAAGAAATGCTAAAGGGACTGCTGTAATGAGAAGTAGAGAGTGAAATATAGGCATACAGAATTAAAATGACAAATAACTACTTATCAATAATAACCTTAAATGTAAATAGATTAAATGCTCTAATCAAAAGACATAGGGTAGCTGAATGGATACAAAAACATGACCCAATTATATGCTGTCTACAAGAGTCTCACCTCAGAACAAAAGAATCACACAGAATGAGAGAGAAGGGATGGGAAAAAATTTTCCATATAAATGGAAATGAAAAAAGGCTGGGGTGGCAATACTCATATCTGACAAAATAGACTTCAGAATGAAGGTCATCACAAGAGACAACAAAACTCTTTACATAATATTAAAGGGATCGATCCAACAAGAGGAGATAACTCTGGTAAACATATATGCACCCAATATAGAAGCACCTAAATATATAAAAAAATTATAGAGAACTTTAAGGGAGAGATTAACAACAATACAGTAATAGCAGGGGACTTTAACACCCCACTGACTTCACTGGATAGTTCTTCCAGACAAAAAATTAACAAGGAAACACTGACTCTAAATGACACACTGGATCAGATGGATTTAGTAGACATTTATAGAACATTTCACCCCAAAGCTGCAGAATATACATTCTTCTCAAGTCCACATGGGTCATTCTCAAAGATAGACCATATGTTAGGACACAAAACAAGTCTCTACAAGGTCAAGAAGATTGCAATCATATCAAGCATCTCATAGCACAGTGGAATGAAATTAGAAATCAACTACAGTAAAAACACCCCAAAGCATTCAAACCCATGGAGGCTAAATTGCATGTTATCAATGAGATCAAGAAAGAAATAAAAAACTTCCTGGAAACAAGTGAAAATGAACACACAACAACCCAAAATCTCTGGGACACAGCAAAAGCAGTCCTGAGAGGGAAGTTGATAGCACTACAGGCCTATCTCAAAAAAAAAAAATAATAATAAAAATAAACTATTTAAACCTACAACTTAAGGGATTAGAAAAAGAACAACCAGAAAGGCCCAGAGTAAGTAGAAGGGAGGAAATAATAAAGATTACAGCAGAAATAAATGACATAGAGACTATAAATAAATAAATACAAAAAAATCAATGAAATCAAGAGCTGGTTCTTTGAAAAGATAAACAAGATTGATGAACCGTTAGCCAGACTCATCAAGAAACAAAGAGAGAGGATCCAAATTTAAAAAAAATCAGAAACAAAAGGGGATAAGTAACCACTGACACCACAGAAATACAAAGGATTATAAGAAAATACCACGAACAACTATATACCAACAAGCTGGACAATGTGTATAAAATGGACAAATTCCTAGAAAAATACAATCTCCCAAAACTGAATCAGGAAGAACCCAAAAACCTGAATAGGCCAATAACAACTGATGAAATAGAAGCAGTAATCAAAACTCCCATCAAACAAAATTCCTGGTACAGATGGCTTCACAGGGGAGTTTTACCAAACATTCAAGGAAGAACTAACACCTATATCACTCAAACTATTCCAAAACATCCAAGAGGAAGGAACACTGCCAAGCTCTTTTTATAAGGCCAACATTATCCTAATTCCAAAACCAGATAAAGATGCCAGGGTTCTTGTTCCAGCATCTAGAAGGGTCCAGCAATCTGGAAAAGGGGCTGTGTATAACTTAAAGAGTCCAGAGACGAAGTATAATTTTGAAAGGCATTTGGGGGTCAGAGGAGCTTAGCTAAAAGGAACTAAGATCTCCTCGTCTCAGGACCCCATGCTTTTTATTAACACAAATTGTCCTGAGGTGAGGTGGAGATATACACTTCAAAGGGTCAGGGTTTTGTATACAGAGGCATTGTCAGATTGGAAGAATTAGCCTATGGCTGTTCAGGTGTTTGGCCAGTAGGAGGCAATAACCTGTAGATTAAGATGCCCTGAGCTGTCTGGCAGCAAGATATCAATTTAATGTATCCTATTCAGGTTTGGGGAATGCCATTTGCCGCTCCAGATGATTCAGCCCTGCTGAACATGCTGGAATTGGCTTCCAGGATAAAGAAACTACAAAGAAAGAGAATTACAGGCCAATATCCCTGATGACCATAGATGCTAAAATCCTCAACAAAATGTTAATATATCGAATCCAGCAACATATTAAAAAGATAATACACCACAACCAAGTGGGATTTATTCTAGGGATGCAAGGCTGGTACAATATTTGCAAGTCAATATACGTGGTATATCATATAAACAAATTGAAAGACAAAAAAATCACATGTTCATATCAATAGATACAGAAAAAGCATTGGACAACATCCAACACCTGTTTTTTTATGAAAACCCTCAGCAAAGTGGGAATATAGGGAGCATATCTCAACATGGTAAAGGTCATATATGACAAACCTATAGTGAACGTCATCATCAATGGGCAAAAATTAAAACCATTTGTCCTAAGAACAGGAACGAGACAGGGATGCCTGCTTTTACCACTCTTATTCAGTATGGAAAATAGTATGGAGTTTCCTCAAAAAATGAAATATGGAACTGCCATTTGACCCAGTGATTTCACTTCTAGGAATATATCCTAAGAAATCCGAAACACCAACTAGAAAGAATGTGTGGACCCCTGTGTTCATAGCAGCACAATCTACAATAGCTAAGATCTGTCTGATCTCCTAGCCACAGAGATCAGACAAGAAGAAGAAATGAAAGGCATCCAAATTGGAAAGGAGGAAGTAAAACTCTCATTATTCACAAATGACATGATAGTGTACACAGAAAACCCTAAAAGTCCACCAAAAACCTACTAGATTTAATAAATGAATTTGGCAATGTAGCAGGATACAAAATAAACACCCAGAAATCGATGGCTTTTTTATACACCAATAATGAATTCTCAGAAAGAGAAACTAAGAAAACAATCCCATTTACTATTGCAACAAAAAAATTAAGATTCTCAAGAATAAACTTAACCAAGGAGGTAAAAGACATGTACTTGGAAAACTACAGGATGTTGAAAAAATGAGATAGAGGAAGATATAAATAAGTGAAAGACTATACCGTGCTCATGGATTGGTAGAATTAACATCCTTAAAATGTCCATACTATCCAAAACAATCTACAGATTCAATACAATCCCTATTAAAATACCAACAGCATATTTCACAGACCTAGAACAAATACTCAAAAATTTATATGGACCCACAAAAGACCCCGAATAGCCACAGCAATCTTGAGAAAGAAGAACAGTTGGAGGAATCACAATACCAGATATCACTTATACTACAAAGCCACTGTACTCAAAATAGCCTGGAACTGGCACAAGAACAGGCATATAGATCAATGAAATAGAACAAAGACCCTATAAATTGACCCAAGCCATTACACGCAATATTTGACAAAGGAGGCTAGAACATACAATGGAGTCAAGAGAGTCTCTTTGAAACAAAGCCTTTAAATGGTGTTGGGAAAATTGGACAAGTACATGCAAAAAATGAAACTAGATCACCAACATACCATACACAAGAATAAACTCAAAATTGATAAAAGACTTAAATGTAAGTTGGGGAACCATAAAAATCTTAGAATGTCAGACATATCTTGTAGCAATATGTTTACAGATTCATCTAGGGCAAAGGAAACTAAGGAGAAATGAACAAATGAGACTACATCAAAATAAAAAGATTCTGTACAGCAAAAAAAAAAACCCAAAACCTATCAAAAAACGAAAAGGGAGCCCACTGTATGGGAGAACATATTTGGCAATGGTATGTCTGATAAAGGGTTAATATCCAAAATATATAAGGAACTCATACAACTTAACAAAAGGAAGACAAACAATCCAATTAAAAAATGGGCAAAGGACCTAAATAGACACTTCTCCAAAGTGGACATACAGATGGCCAAGAGACAGATGAAAACATGCTCCAAGTCACTGATCATCAGAGAGATGCAAATTACAATGACAATGAAGCCCAGAGCGTAGATGCAGGAGGTGTTGAGCCAAGTTGTCTGGTAAATGTGGGTTTGCGTTTCCTTGAGAGCTCTCTGTGAGGCATCTCAGGCCCCCGAGGGTGACAGGCAGCCCTTGGATGAGTCCTGCAGGGAGCTGTGGCCTGGCACACAGTAGGTGCTCAATCAATGTTTGTTGAAATCTTAAATTTTCAAGGATCCAGGGAAATGACTAAAAATGAAGCATCAGAAAAAGCAAATTGCTAATAGTGACAGCCTGGAACTAATAATAAAGCAGACAAACTCCACGTGGAGAAGTGATATTAAATAACTTGCGCTTCTTTCCACCTGAGGGCCTTTTCCAAGGAAACTGGTGCAGCTGCACCTGCTGAGCAGCCTGGAAGCCACTCATTTCAGAAGACTCGGCATCCTCTGTGTGAGTATCATGTTTGAGTGTAATGACCTTTCTCTTCACATTTTTATTTACTACTTACAACCTGGAAAAATAAACACTCGTTGGATAAATTTAAGATTAGCAGCTTAGAACCCCTTTGAAACAAAGCCTTTAAGCACTGGGAAGTAAATTCAATTAGCCTTTCTGGAAGTCCCTGTAATTTATTTCAATGCGCTTTAATACCTAAAATATCAGATAAGAGAGAGGCATATCACTGAACAGCGAGTCAGGCCCTGCCTCTGCCTCCAGGCAGTGTGGTCTGTGGCTGGTGGTGTTTCAGGAGAAGGAACCCTTCTTCCCGCGTTGCCTGCTGGTCTCCGGGGCCTGCTGGGGTCCTTTCTCTGGGGCATCCCCTCAGGACCCAGGGTCCCTGCAGCGCCCCCCCTGGTGAGCCCTAGCCTCACCTGTGCCCTGAGCCGGGAGCACCTGGGCCCTCCGGTGAGGCCCTGCTCACTCCTCTCGTGCTCTCTTCTCTTTCAGCAAGCAATCACTTCCTCAGGCCCGAGTCTAGCAGGACCAGCCTTGCATAGGTGACTGCCAGACCCCTTGTCCCACCTCCATTCTC
>NW_005371038.1:614401-614785 GCF_000412655.1 Myotis brandtii | reverse complement strand
AGCGTGGGTGTGGGGGGCTCAGGCTGCTGCGGGGCCTGAGTGTGCAGTGTGGGTGAGGGGGTGCAGGCTGCTGCGGGGCCTGAGTGTGCAGTGTGGGTGAGGGGGTGCAGGCTGCTGCGGGGCCTGACTGTGCAGCGTGGGTGAGGGGCGTGGGCAGCGATGGATGGATTTTTCTTAAATTATGACTTGGCTTCTACTTCATTGCTACTTTTTTATTGTGGTAAAATATACATAACATTTACCATTTTAGCTATTTTTAAGTGTACAGTTCAGTGGTAGTACCTTGTCGTGCAGCCATCGGCACCCTCTATCCCCAGAATTGTTTATCTTCCCAACTGAAACTCTGGCTCCTTAGATCTTATCTGGGAAGCTAATGGGCTGAGG
>NW_005371038.1:606385-614359 GCF_000412655.1 Myotis brandtii | reverse complement strand
TTGTTCCGGGAAAGAGGAATCAGAAATACTGGACTTTTGTGACTGGCTCATGTCATTTAGCCGGATCCCTCCAGGCGCATCCCGGGTCTGCCAGGAGCCCCTCCGTCCCTCAGGCTGTCCTGTTGGGTGTGCGCAGCCGCATTTCATTTGTCCGTCCAGCTGGGCTAGGACACCGGTTGTTCCACCTTCTCTCTTCTAGATCCTGGGGCCTTGGTGGGTCAGAGGGTGGTTCTCGCTTTCCTTTTCCGAGGGACCGCTGCGCCGTTTCCCACGCATCTGCACATTTCACATTCCCGCCAGCAGTGCGCAGGGGTTCTGGTTTCCCCCAGCCTCGCCTATAGCGCCCTTTAACAGCCCTGGGCGTGAGCGAGATGGTGTCTCCTTGCAGCTAACAGGAACGGCCACTTGCACTTGCGTTGTGCTTTGCTTTTTTATCCCAAACTCCCTTTGAATGTGAGTTCACAATGACTTCCTTGGGGTGGGGGTGGGGATTCCCCTGTGGCTCTAATGCTGGGTTCCAGTCTGAGCTTGTCCTCCTCTCAGTACACAGGGCTGTATGCTGCAAACTAGACCCACTCCCCACCCCCACCTCCGAGCTCTGTGGCCTCCGACAGGCTCCTGAACCTCTGGTTTGAACACTAAAATGGCATCATAATGATTCCTACCCTAGAAAAGATGAACTCCCACAAAGTCATGGAGCAGGGCCAGGAACTCAGCCAGCACTCTGTGAACATTCGCTGCGGCTCTTACTCCCCTTACAGTCTTCCTGCCTCAGTCTTCCTGCCTCGGCAATGACACGCCAGCTCACAGCAGAGCCAGCGTCT
This sequence comes from Myotis brandtii, assembly GCF_000412655.1. Lineage (NCBI taxonomy): Eukaryota > Metazoa > Chordata > Mammalia > Chiroptera > Vespertilionidae > Myotis > Myotis brandtii. Next base: position 613,535 of record NW_005371038.1, on the reverse strand, counting down.
TCAAATGGTGTGCGCTCTCCTGGGAAATGCCTCCTCGGGCCGGCCTTCCTCCCATCCCAACTCGGTCCTTCCCAGGGCTCCTCACCGCAGGGCTCACTCTCACCTCAGACCCCTAAGAATTTGCCCAGCAACCTTCCCCCACTAGTCTCTCCTAAAACACACCACATTCCTGTCCCCAGGTCATGCTCACCCGCTTTTGTCCAGCTTCAGAAGTCACAACGGCTCAGTGACATACAGATGCCACCTGCCTCCTGCTGGCTGGCTTTCTGGCTTAGCTGTGTCTCTTGTTTTTGTGTTTTCAGGTGAGTTTGTTGAGGTCTGACACCCCTGGGGAGTGACAGGTCTCCAGCGCGCAGCTCGCTGGGATCGCACACATGCACACCGAGAGGCTGCCACCAGCGGGGCAGCTCCAGGCCCCAGGTCGCCCCCTGTGCCCTCCCAAGCCAGCAGCCACCTCACAGGCTCACAGCGGGAGGACAGGACGCACCCCGTGCCTGCCGTTCCTCTCCCTCTGCTGCTCCCCGTCCAGGAGCCTGTCCTTCCGCACTGCTGAGTGGCGCCCAGGGTGCCGACACCACGGACTCCGCACGGTGTGGTGTGCGGCTCTCTCTTGTGGGCGTGGGCGTGGGCGTGGATGGGTCAAAGGGAGGCTGTTTCCTGTTTGATTACAAATGTTTTGTGCGTATAAACCAGGGGTGGGCAAACTTTTTGACTCGAGGGCCACAATGGGTTCTTAAACTGGACCGGAGGGCCGGAACAAAAGCATGGATGGAGTGTTTGTGTGAACTAATATAAATTCAAAGTAAACATCATTACATAAAAGGGTATGGTCTTTTTTTTTTTTTTAGTTTTATTCATTTCAAACAAGCCGGATCCGGCCCGCGGGCCGTAGTTTGCCCACGACTGGAAACTATACATTTCCCCTAGCTTCAGCGAGGTCTCAGTTACATGCACAGGACGCGCGCATTTTAGGTGTACAGTGTGACGACTGGTGGCAATTGTATGTCGTCATTTAATTGCCACCACAAAGAAGACAGAGAATATTTCTATACGCCTCCAGCCCCCAAATTCCCTTGTGTCTTTCACAGGACACAGCGGTCCTCAGTTCTGTCCCGGGCAACCGTGGTCCTTTCTGGCACTATAATGTTGCCTTTTCTAGAATTTCACGTAAACAGACTCCTACAGAATGAGGCCTTGGGGTCAGCACGTGCTTGAAGGTCACCATGGTGTGTGGGTCTTCGCCAGGAGGCCTGCTAAGTGGCACAGAACTTTGGAAAACAGCTGAACAGCTTTTTAAAATAAAGTTAAATATAAGTGTTCCATATAGTCCAGCAATAAAAACATATGTTCTGTATGTCAAAGTTCACAGCAGCAGTATTCACAGGAGACCCAAGAAACACCCAAGCGCCAACCAGCCCGTGCGCAGAGAAACGCGTTCCGGTGTGTGTCTGCTGGAAGTGCCCCTCAGCATAAAACAGGGATGACTTACTGGCGCGTGTGACAACTTGGACTAATTTTTTGTTCTATTTTTTCTTTGTAAAAATTTAATTAAAACAACAGACGAGTCAAACAACATAGAATATAGAAAGAAAAGATAAAGCTTCTCCCTGGTTCAATCACAATTATTTGAAGTGAGGTAACAGGTACCACATGTTTTTTAGCATTTGTATACACACACACACACACATTACACAATACATGCACACACACCACCCATACACACACCTCATATACCACACACACACACACACACACACACACTACACATTACACAATACATGCACACACACCACCCATACACACACCTCATATACCACACACACACACACACACACACACACTACACATTACACAATACATGCACACACACCACCCATACACACACCTCATATACCACACACACACACACACACACACACACTACACATTACACAATACATGCACACACACCACCCATACACACACCTCATATACCACACACACACACACACACACACACACTACACATTACACAATACATGCACACACACCACCCATACACACACCTCATATACCACACACACACACACACACACACACACTACACATTACACAATACATGCACACACACCACCCATACACACACCTCATATACCACACACACACACACACACACACACACTCACACACTATATACCAAACACTCTGCACACCACACACACCACACATATACCACACACACACACACACACACACACACACACACACACCATATACCAATCTCCATACACACAGAACTCCCTCTCTTTTTGTTAAACCAGGAATGCCACCACACCCACTACCTCCCCATGTGACCTCTTTGTGAACAGATTAGTAGATTGGGGTCTAGCTTTTTAATTTTTATAGCTGCAAGTCATACGGCTATATGACAATTTAGCCAACTGTCCCCATTTTTGTTTTGTTTTGCTGGGCTGAGCTGTGCTGCGGGGACGCACGGCCTCTGTGCTCCCGTGTGGAGTGATGGGAGGACGAAGGCCATGTGCAGCCCCCGTTGCGGGATGCACACAGGTGGCTCTCAAGCCCTCGGTGGGAAGGACTCGCACAGCATGAATGCGCCTGGGAGCCTTGGCGGCTCTGCCCAGCGGGCTGCTGTGGGCGGCCTCCGACGCTCGCCCTGTTCGAGTGACTGGCGATGCTGCCTTCCTCACAGCCTTGCCGCACTGGGCCTAATGTCGTTCATTTTAGCTAATTTTATGGTCAGAACAATGTTGCTGTGGTTTTCCTCCGAGGATTTTGTGCACCAGAAAGGTGGCATCTGGTAACATAGTTTTGTGGCTGATGTCATTCCTTTTAATGAATTACCTGTTTGCATCACCTGCCCATTTTTCTATTGGGCTTTCCTTATTTTCTCATCAATCTGCGGCAGTTTTTGCATATTTGATATGTGCTAAAATATTTTACAATTAAAATTTTTTATTAGAGTACATCTGTCAGTGGTTCCTTTATGACTTGTCTTGAATTTCTCCCTCACTCTGAGATTAAACTAATGATTTTCTAATATTTTTATTTACTTCTGACTTTTGGGTTCTTTTCACATGTAACAAGAGAGCCACCTCACCCACTGTGAGGTCCCCGTGCGCGTGGCCCTCGTGGCCTGTGCAGCCCGGGCTGGGCTGCTCCTGTGGTGTTAGCTGCGGCTTCTGGTCCGGGCCGTGTTGCAATCAGGTGCTTTTTCTTGTTTAAAAAAATTTCTTCACAAGTTTTGAACTTTCTTTGTTTTCTAATAACATAGTGCTCAGTGCAAAAAGGTCTCCTTAGGATTACAGTTATCAAATTAATTTAATGCTTTTGGGAGAACTGACGTTTAACAGTGTTAGGTCTTTATATGCGGCACATGGCAGAGTTTCTGTGCATTCGGCTCTTGCTCATGTCCTTCCATGTCATGTTAGACTGTCTTCACGCAGGCCCTGCCACTCGTCATGCTGCATCCAGGGGCTGCCCCTTTTGGCCGTGATGCACATGGGGCTCCCACCTTAACCCACCATCTTCATTCTACGTGCTCGCTGCTGTCAGAGGGGAAAGATCCTTGTTACTCTCTCCATCACCAAACCCTCATGTTAGTTCCCAGTCTTTTTTTCCTTATGTCACTTCAACAATGTAATCTCTCCCAGCATCCAGGGCCTCACCCGTGTGGGGTTCCTTTTGCCTGTTTCTTTGGTTCCCTGTTATGGGTCCTGCTCTGGGTCACCCTTCTGTCCTCAGTAGCTGCCCCTTTCCCCCAGGTACCTGCTGGTCCACTCAGGAGGGAGCCTGAGTGGAGTCGCCAAAACTACCAGGGCTCAGGTGTGCTCAGGGGCGATGACTGCTCCTTCCGACCCTGCACCTTGAAGGCCCGAGATCCTGCCTTCCTCTTGTTACTGGATGGAGTCTGACCCGAGCAGGTCTGCCTCGGCCAGCCGGTAATGTGTGGGCACTTGAGTTTGTGCAGGAAAGATTTCACAGCTGGAGTCCAAGTGATTCCGAGAGGACGTTTACTAAAGCTGGAACAGTGAAACAAGGAGGGCTTAAGGCAAAGAAGCAGCAGGAGAGGGGCTAGGCAGGGCTGCTCTGGCTCTTTAGAAATGTTGTAGGAAAGAAGTGAGCCATGCTGGGCTGCATGGACTCACTGGGAAGTGAGGGTCACAGTGACAGCGTGAGCCTGGGCGGGCTGCTTTAGCTCATTGGGAAGTCAGAGAAAAAGGGGGCCTTGGAGACAGGATCAGGGGGTGAGCCTGGGACGGGTTGGTGCTGCCTGCTGCTCCTGTTCCCCTGGTTGCAAGTCTGGTGGAGACCCTTCGAGTTTAGGAGAAAGGGGGTGGAGAGACATGCCTAAGAGAGAAAGGCGTGGGCGTGCTATAGAGAGAGTGCCCCGTGGGCAGGTCCTTTGCCTTGAGGCTTTTTATCTCTTTAGCCAGCAGGAGTCCTGGGGGAGGTCTCCGGGGAGAGTCTTAACAGAATATTCGTTAGCTTTGTAGGTGTGTCTTGCAATATGCTGATTTATCGAAATGTGCCTATAGAGGGGTCAGGTTAGTTTCCTTTTTAAAGAACATTATTGAAGAGGGACTGGAACGCAGGCTGGTCTGTCCTGGAACGGTTTGGAGTGTGTAAACCATTTGCTCCTTGGTGTCCTTGGTGAGGGAAGATAAAACCCTGTGATTCATTAGCTGACTATAAATTACTCAAATCATCTGGCCTTGTTTAATTATTTCGTCTCAGTTCCCCTCATTCCACTCGCCAAGGGATTTCTTTAGCTTCTTACTATCCCGCCTCTGGTTGAGGCCTCTGCCACGTCACACAACGTGCAGCGTGAACCTCGCATCACTCAGCTGGCCTCCCTTCTGGTGCTCACTGGCTGCATGGCACTGAGCCACTGGTGGAGCTGGCTCTTCTCCTTGTCTGTCCCCCGCCCACAGGGTCACGGCTGCTGGGCACACGCTCAGCCCCCAGAAAGGGCAGGGCTGGCCCAGGCTGACCCCACTGGCTTTGTGGTCTTGGCAACCGGATGGGTGTCCCTGCGCCTCCTGAGGAGGGCGAATGGACAGGGACACCGTAAGTGCTCACCTGCCTCACAACATCTGAGTGACATCCTGGTCTCATGGGCCAGGCCTGACCCTTCTCACCAGCGCTGGGCGCCCAGCCGTCAGCGTGTTTATAGGACTGTGTGTGGGCCCGATGATGGGCTGGGCAGATTTTGAAGGCAGGCAGGGGCGTTGATCATTCTCGTGAGAGGTGACGGCAGCTCTGGGACTGTGCCCAGCGTCACCCAGTAGCACCGGGCGGCCAGCCCGCAGGATGTGCTGCCCCTGATCGTATGGGCTTTGGTGATGGGGCAAGATCTCACCCCGAAGCTGGGCCCCTCCTTCTGGGGTGACTGTCTCCTTGCTCACGGGGGCGATAGCAGAGCCGGCCCCCTTGTCACCATGTGCCTGGATGGCTTTGGGCCTGGGAGTCAAATTCTAATTTGACTCCACTAATGTGGTGTGATTCTGGGAAGAGTTCAGAACCTCCTCTGAGTTTAATTTCTTTGATCTTAGTTTATTTTTCCCAAACGGGAAGGAATGGCACCTACAACTCAGGATGGGATGCTGGCGCCGGGAAAGGAGGGTCCCGGGTGGAGAAGACTAGCAGTGGGGGTCCCTGTCTACGAGGGGCGTCTGCAGTGCCAGCAAACCCTCCCTGCTGCCTCTGTCCTCAGCCGCTCCTGGACCCCTCAGGATCTGCAGGACGGCCGGGGGCCAGTGGCGGTGGGGTGGGGTGTTGGCACTGCAGCCTGAAGGCTAGTGCTCCCTCAGTGTGTACTGGGGGGCGGGCAGGCACTTCAGCAATTTTAAACTGAGCCCACCTTCCTTAGACACCTTTCCCGTGTGTAAATGGCGAATCCACAGGCTGCTCCTTGGGGACACCTACAACTGCTGGTGGCTGGAGGCTGCGGATGGGTCCTGGATGGGAGACAAAAAAAGTCTCTCGCTCAGGGTTCCTCAGCCTGGCCGTCATTGACACTTGGGCTGGGTCTCGCTTTGTTGTGGGGGGCTGTTCTGTGCATTTTAGGGCCTTCAGCAGCCCCCTAACCTCTGCCCCCCAGAGGGCCCCGGCAGCATGTGACGGCCAAAACTGTCTGCAGACTTCCCCATGTCCCTGGGTTAGCACCGCTGCTCTGGCCCGATCTACACGCCCGAGGACGGACTTCCACGTCACTGTGAAAGCCATATGGGATGCCACTAGGGAAAGTTTAGAAAACAAAGTACAAACAAAGGGATGGGAGGTTTTCCCTTAATTTTCACATATTTGCCATCATACTTTATACAAAGTTTTGGGTCCTCCATTTGTTCTTAAATGTAATATTAAGTAATCAGATTCATATATTGATTTAATGTTATGTGCGTATATTATCTCTAGGCCACTCCCCTGCAACCTATTAATCTCACAGGAAGTGAACGGGGCCTTCCCACTTGGCGAGAGATGAGCCGGCATAGACCTCGCTTGGGGGATGGGGTAGGGCTTACAGTGTCTGGACCGCAGGGCGTGGGGATCATCTGCCCACTCACCAGCAGGCAGCATTATTATGTTTGGCTAAATTCTCATTGTTATCTGAATGTGACTCTCATCTGTAGTCAACATTAGTGCACACGGCAGAGGGGAGCCTCTGGAACATACGTGCATGCGGCAGAGCGGGTCCTCTGTCTGGAACCTAGTGCACGCGGCTCTGACTCCTCTGGAACCTGCGTGCATGCAGTAGAGCTGAGTGGGTCCTCTGGAATGCATGCGCCCTAAACATGTTACTTTTTATTTCTTAGCTGTGGCTTGTTTACCTCTGAGGCGGGCTTCCTGGCATGTGGCTGGACGCCCACAAAGCCTTTTAATAACTGCAGAGCACAGGTTGTGCTGGGGAGGTCCCATGAGAATCATATTGTCATCCAGGTTTGAAGGGCCCTGGCTCAATTATTTATAGCCTCAGGCAGGGATTCTGTCATTAGGCATAATAATGCATCGAAAATGATTCACTTGACAGGGACTACTGTAGGTTTAATTATTCTCAGAATAAAGGAAGAGATGAAAGGCCGCGTGAGTCGGGCGGTGGTCCGGTGGTTCAGCTGTGGGGAGACACCCGCAGGCTGCAGCGGGGCCTGACTGC
>NW_005371038.1:591781-597853 GCF_000412655.1 Myotis brandtii | reverse complement strand
GATCCCAGGGAAAAATGAATAACTCCCCAAGGTGGCTTAGAATCCAGATTTAAATACCTTCTTCCTAGGGAAAGGGGACGGGATATATAGGCCTCTTAGAGGAGAGTACATGATTTTTAGGAAAGATGAATGGGGTTGGGGGAGATAGTTTGTAATAAAGTTTGGGTGTGATGTCAACTTCTAGTCTCCTGTCCTGTGACAGGAGTCAGTCTTCACTGGCTGTTGACACTTTTCCCATCGAGGGGACCTATGACATTGAAGCTCTTTTGGGGGGTCCGATCTTAGGCAGATCAGGAGACTTCAGTGAAAGCCTCTCCTTGCATTTGCTGTTTTTCAAGCATCTGCAGCTCAAGATCATCAGTATAACAATACAACATATGTTGGGGGTAGCATGTTCTCTGACCTTCAGAATAAACCCAACCAAAGCTTGTTTCCTCTCTTAGATGATTTGCCACAGTAGCATTATTCCCTGGAGACAGTATTCTGACCAGGCCTTCCTGGGAGTGGTCATAACATACACTGTGCTTGTAGAAAGTTGAGGGCCATATCACAAAATAAATCAGGGTCAGTTTTCTCATCTTGTGGAAAGGGAGATAAAGTAATATTTTATCTTCCTTTCCACAGGTTTCCTGCAGATTTGTGTCTCCGCTGCTGCCCCAGTGGCCTCAGTTCCGCCGTGGCTACAAGGCTTGGGGCTGCTGGGTTCCAGACCTGCCTGTGTCTCTGCTCCTCTGGCCCCCGCAGCAGTGGTGAAGAAGCAGACCCAGAGGCCCTCCGTGGGAGGGGTGGGGCTGAACGCTTGCATCATTGCCATGGAGATGAAACAAGCGTCCCAGCCCAGCTGCCCCCATCTTTTTCATGGAGTGACAGTCAATTTACATATTCCTCCTAATTGGCTGTGGATGCCTCCATCTTTGTCCCAGAGTTACGTTCAATTTACATATTCCATCTTTATTAGTTAGGATTGATTTCAGAGTGGAAGGAAGAGAGAGAGAGAAAGAGAGAGAGAGAGAGAGAGAGAGAGAGAAAGAGGCAGATCCCCTCCTACAGTGCAGAGTCTGTTCTCAGGAGCCCCGAGACCTCCCCAGGCCCCTCTGGCGCTGCCCTTAACTCCAGGGCTACCTTTCCTCACAGCACCCACCCGAGCGCCATCTTCGCAGGCGCATCAGTGACTTCTAATGCTTCCCTCTTGCCCTTTCTCCTCCCCAAACTCAGTCGGAGCGACTCTGCTTTCACATCCCACAGAAACCCATACGCAGGGGCAGTGGGTCAGGCGTGAGGGTTGAGAAGGGCCTCCCGCAAGTGCTGCAGACAGAGCAGCTCAGTAACTGGGGGGTGGGGGGGTGGAGGGGGGAAGAAGGGGCGGGGAACACTCTGTCCTGGCTCAGTAAGCACCGCCCACAGCCCCCAGGAGGCTCGGAAGCAGCATGGCAACCAGCAGGAGTCACCCATTGTCTCTTGCCTTGCAGATGTTCGCGAAGAAGGCACTTCATGCAGGACCTGCGCCTCCTCCTCCGCCTCCACCTCCACCTCTGCCCGCCCTCAGCTGCTGTCCACATTGGACTGTCCAGCTGCGCCCACCACGGCCCAGCTTCAGGAATGCTGCCTGCTCTGCTCCCTCCTCACGGGGCGACTTCTGTTTGTTCCAGCAGCCTGACGCTGCCCTTCCAACAGATGGTGTTGCAGCTCTTTGCCGGATAGTAAACACATTTTTGAAGAAACAACCCCTTGTGTCCACGGAGCATTTATTTCTAGGAGTGTGCACTTTGGGGTCCTGTATTCGACGTTGCTCGTCTTGTAGGGTTAGTTTATATAATAATCTGCAGTGTCTTACTGTCAATGACATGGTGACAGGGAGGACATTTCTGGACCAGTCAAGTGGACCCCTGGCTCTCCTGCCCTTCCTCTGACCGCTGGGCTCCGGGGCGCCTCCTGGTGACCCCCAAAGCCCCGCCAGCAGCCCTGAAGGGGGAGCTCCTGAGGGGCCCCCAGAGCCTGGGCTCCATGCAGTTTCCCCAGGGCCTGAGTTTTGCACTAAGTCAGGCCGAGCGCAGAGCAACTCCTGCTGCGGGCGCTCTTCTTCCTCGGCGTCTGCTGGGCTGACTGACAGCCCTTCCCTGTGCTCGCCTCCCTCCAATCCTCCTTGATTGGAAACAGGACAGTTAGTTTTAACTCTGGCTTCACCTCTGACTTGCTGAGGTTTGTGCTAGCAGCGAGCATGTCTGGGACCATGTGTCCGTGTGCGTGGCCGGGGGTGCGTTGCAGGAACCCGATGGCTGTGAGGGGCCAGGGTCATCCTGGCAGCCTCTTAGCTCAGTCTCTTGCACATAAGAATACAAAAAAGCTATTAATACAAATCCAAAAGTGGGCTTTTCAACGGCTTATGTTCACACATGAATCTGCTTATTTTCCTATAATTTTCTAGAGACCATATGTTTCTTGGGACCATATGTCTGTAAACGAATGAGATGACGGTCAATGGGAACATGTATCGTGTCTGAAGCCAGAATTAGCTCCCAAGACTTCACATTCTCTTTCTCCCCTGCCTCTGACTCTCTCTCTGTTTATATGAGCCCACATGTAATCGTAGAGAAGTCTCTCACATCCATATGGATGTAATTGTATATAATCTATCCAGTTCATAAGCCTCCATTAATTAAGGCCCCTTTTTCAGTTCTGAGGGTAGGTGTGTGCTTGTTGCTTGGAATATTGAGGATGAAAGCTTGGGTGGTGATTTTGCGTTTCCCATGCCAAGCACTATGAATGCTGGGAGCTCTGTGGAGTCATAGAGGATCTCATTTCAGTTTCTCACAGAGATGCCATAACACAGGTGTGCTTGCTAACCCACAGGCTGGGCTCAGCATGCATAGGGAATCTCTTTTCCAGTTTCTTACATTTTTTTTCTAATGAACTTATATGATACTATATAATAATCAACCAGTATTCATTGACACCGACTGTGTCCGTGTGTCTGGGGGCATCTTGCAGACACTGAGACTGCGTGTGGTGGTGGACTGGGTGACTGTGACACTGAGGCTGTGTGTGACGGTGGCCTGGGTGGCTGTGACACTGAGACTGTGTGTGATGGTGGCCTGGGTGGCTGTGACACTGAGGCTGAGTGTGATGGTGGCCTGGGTGGCTGTGACACTGAGGCTGAGTGTGATGGTGGCCTGGGTGGCTGTGACACTGAGGCTGAGTGTGATGGTGGCCTGGGTGGCTGTGACACTGAGGCTGAGTGTGATGGTGGCCTGGGTGGCTGTGACACTGAGGCTGAGTGTGATGGTGGCCTGGGTGGCTGTGACACTGAGGCTGAGTGTGATGGTGGCCTGGGTGGCTGTGACACTGAGGCTGAGTGTGATGGTGGCCTGGGTGGCTGTGACACTGAGGCTGAGTGTGATGGTGGCCTGGGTGGCTGTGACACTGAGGCTGAGTGTGATGGTGGCCTGGGTGGCTGTGACACTGAGGCTGAGTGTGATGGTGGCCTGGGTGGCTGTGACACTGAGGCTGAGTGTGATGGTGGCCTGGGTGGCTGTGACACTGAGGCTGAGTGTGATGGTGGCCTGGGTGGCTGTGACACTGAGGCTGAGTGTGATGGTGGCCTGGGTGGCTGTGACACTGAGGCTGAGTGTGATGGTGGCCTGGGTGGCTGTGACACTGAGGCTGAGTGTGATGGTGGCCTGGGTGGCTGTGACACTGAGGCTGAGTGTGATGGTGGCCTGGGTGGCTGTGACACTGAGGCTGTGTGTGGTGGTTACCTGGGTGACTGTGACACTGAGACTGTGTGTGACGGTGGCCTGGGTGACTGTGACACTGAGGCTGTGTGTGACGGTGGCCTGGGTGGCTGTGACACTGAGACTGTGTGTGATGGTGGCCTGGGGGGCTGTGACACTGAGGCTGTGTGTGATGGTGGCCTGGGTGACTGTGACACTGAGACTGTGTGTGATGGTGGCCTGGGTGGCTGTGACACTGAGGCTGTGTGTGATGGTGGCTGTGACACAGACTGCGTGTGACGGTGGTCTGGGTGGCTGTGACACTGAGGCTGTGTGTGATGGTGGCTGTGACACAGACTGCGTGTGACGGTGGTCTGGGTGGCTGTGACACTGAGGCTGTGTGTGATGGTGGCTGTGACACAGACTGCGTGTGACGGTGGTCTGGGTGGCTGTGACACTGAGGCTGTGTGTGACGGTGACTGTAACACTGAGGCTGTGTGTGAGGGTGACTGTGACACTGAGGCTGTGTGTGATGGTGGCTGTGACACAGACTGCGTGTGACGGTGGTCTGGGTGGCTGTGACACTGAGGCTGTGTGTGACGGTGACTGTAACACTGAGGCTGTGTGTGATGGTGACTGTGACGCTGAGGTTGTGTGTGATGGTGGCTGTGACACTGACAATGAAATTGGGGTGTCAGTGGGGTGTGGGCATTGTCTGTAAAATCCTGGTATTCTGGGGGATAAAGACAAGTGGGCATTTGGAGGTCAGACACCTCCCTCCGGCTGGGAGGGATGGAGGTCACCGCAGAGTAAAATGGGACGGAGGTCCCATGGGGCCTGGCTCCACAGCCCTGAGCGCTATCCGGGTGCCCCAGGCTGGGGGGGGCGAGGGCCGTGGGCATCTATTGTTGCTGCTATTGTCCAGCAGGGAAGGTGTAGCAGGACGAGGCTGGGAGTGGTGGAGAGGATTTCTTAGGTGAGAGTCCTGTGCCCGTGATCCCTACCCCCAACTCAGACAGAGTGGGGTGTTCGGGAGATCACCCACACTTTGGCATGTCACCCAGGGCCGGGGGCCCAGCGGACCGATGCACTCACACAGGCATTGAAGTGAAGTCTGAAGCAGAAGTAGGTGCATTTGTGGAGAAATTGCCTCCTGCCCACAGCCAGGCAAATATGCTATGGGCAGGGGCAGCCTGTGTGGGCCAGGAGCCCATTGGACCCCAGGAGGGCTTTCTCCTGGAGATTGGGGATGTGTGGCATAGGCCCCCCGAATCTGCAGGGGGCAGGGTCTTCAAAGAAGCAAGGAGAATGCCTGTGAGAGAAGTCGCTGCCAACCTCAGCCCTGGCCAGAGGGCCAGCCCCAGGCTGGCGGTGTCCTGCCTGTGCCCCGACTTCTCCCTGGGCACCCCACCCCCACCCCCGGCAAAGTGTCAGCAGCTGCGGCCAGAGGGTGGGAGGCCCTCCCTCTTGGGCCCTGCAGGTTCCTGCCCAGCTGCTCCGAGGGGGGGACGGGGCATCTACACTGAACACAGGAAAATGAAGAAGGTTGTCAGTGGCTGAGGACGTCTCCTGGTCTGAAAGTGAATGGACTGGATTAGCTGGGACTCCACAGTTTAGAGGCCGAGCCACAGAGAAGGCCAGGCACTGGCCGAGGGCGGCCGGAGGGCAGAGGACGGCAGAGGCGCCTGGGGCCAGGAAGCCATGATGGGAGCGGGGACAGGGGACAGAGATGGCCCATTTATTTGGTGCCATGGAGGCTGTTGGTGAGTTTGCAGGGGCAGCTAGTGGGAATTAGAGCTGGTGTGGAGGGGAGCGGAGAGGGCGGAGGGCATCATCAACATCACGGAGCTGGCGGTCCATTTTGTGGCGGTGCCGTCATGTCTAGGAATGGCCTGTGATATGATAGACACTGGTCGCTCCCCGTCAGGTCAGCTGGACACTTGCTGCGTCAGTGGAGGTGCGCACGCGTCGCAGGCTCATTTGCAGGTGTACTTAGAGGGTGTGCAGGAGGCAGAGCTGCTGGGCCCCAGGGCTGTGCATTTTTCATTTTGCTCGGATTTGACCAATCTGCCCCCATGGAGACTGTGCCGAATTACCTCCTCACCAGTGCAGAGTCCTAATACTTGGCTGAGAAATAGGAATTTTAGTGTAGGCTTTTTTCACTCAAAGATTTTAAAAATGTCCTCCTAGTTTTCATTTAGTACTTTTGCAGTTTCATTACAAATAAATTAAATTTGTGATCTATGTGTAATTTATTTGCATATAAGGCAAAAGATGGGAACCCACTTGTTTCCCTTGGATAGCTGCCCAGCCACTCAAATGTCCCTCCCTGGGCAACTCTTCCCCCTCCTGACAGGCGTCA
>NW_005371038.1:585269-591747 GCF_000412655.1 Myotis brandtii | reverse complement strand
CGGGGGGGGGAGGAGACATTTTTGCTTTGCCCTCCTAGGTTTTCTGGCTTAGGCTCTGCAAATCAGACAAAAGACAGATGAGCAGGAGAAAGACAAACGATGGATTAATGCATAATGCATGCCGTGCCCATGCAGGCAGGGAAATTCAGTGATGAGCAGCTACAAAAGTGTTTAGAATTTAGGCTTCGAAACCATCTTAACCAAAGAGCAGTCAATTTGTACAGAAGAGACAGGACGGAGGAAGGGAGTTTGGGAGCCCGGGGCAGCAGCTGTGGGAGGGTAAGCTCGTGCCATGCAGGAACTAATGGAAGCTGAGGGCTAGTAGGTTTCTCAGGCAGATCCCTCTGCTGGTCTCAGGGCTGGTCAGGGCTGGAGTTGTCTCCAGTGATTAACTTCTGTTCTCCCTGGGAGTGAGGGGAGGGGCCCGCCTTTACAAATGTATGTCCTGCTTTTAGGCAAATAGAGGAGAACAGAGGGCTTTTCTGGAGTCTGCTTCTTCTCAGTTGCCTTCAGCTTAAAATAATCTTTATGCCAAAGAGGCCTATTTGAGGGTGACTGTTCCGATCCTCTTCACTACGTGTATCTCTCCTCTTTGTTTGTTCATAAAGTTGATCGCAGTTTGCTGTTATATGTGTTTGTTTGTTGCCCCTCCCCTACTCACTCTAATCCCATGAGTGCAGAAATCACCCAAATGTTCTTTTGTTCTTTTTTAATAGCTTGCGTCTGTAAAGAGTGTGTGTGTGTGTGTGTGTGTGTGTGTGTGTGTGTGTGTGTATGTGTGTGTAGATCAGGTTGGTAGGAGTGAGATGGATGATTAGGGAGAAAGATGCTACGACTTGAAAGGTTCCAGTTCAAAAATCCTACATTCCAATGAAAAAGTTATGAAAGGCGAACGGTACTGGCTGTAATGGTGAGAATTTTAGCTGAACAGAGGAAGATGTTGACGTTATGAGAAAGTGGGCTCAGCATTTGGGATTACTTTCAGATAACCGTGAAGGTGCCAGATGTTCCATTTTCCTATTACCTTGCTCTGAGCTCATGGGTTGGCTTACCGAAATGGGGATGCACTGAACAGAATGCTAAGAAGCAATCTCTATTATTAAAAACAGGGCAAAATTGCTACCTGAGACTCACATTGGGATTAAATGGAAGGACACAAAGCTTAATAGTTATTGCTAAATGAACAAATTGAAATAGAATGCTCACCAAAATGCAGAGTACTAAACAGTAAGGAGGGTTGATGAGAATTGTGACATTTAAAATTAGACCTTGGAGTTAAGTTACTAATTTCATTCATGTAACTATTGCAATTACTTTTAAAATATATTTTTATTGATTTCAGAGAGGAAGGGAGAGAGAGAAAGAGAGAGAAACCTATCTCTATTGACCTTCCTCAGGAGGCATGTGCCCTGACCGGGAATCAAATTGTGACCTCCTGATTCACTGGTCAATGCTCAACCACTGAGCCACACCAGCTGGGCTAAGTATTGCAATTAGAATAGTCATGTTACATTTCTATTTCAAATAGAAATAGTTACCATCAGCCTGATTAAAATGAGAATCACACACACATACTATCATATGAACATTAGTAACAAATTTATGCCAATGAAAAAGGAGGACATTTTTCTGAAAAGCAGCTTGATTTGCAAACCTCTTTGGGGCTTCTGAAGGCTGCCTCTCAAGGAGATCCTAGGACTTTCCTGAGTCCATGAGCTCTGAGAACTTTCCGGAATTTCTCATGCTGCACATTTAAAGACAAAAGATTGAGTCTCTAAC
Organism: Myotis brandtii; assembly: GCF_000412655.1. Taxonomy (NCBI): domain Eukaryota; kingdom Metazoa; phylum Chordata; class Mammalia; order Chiroptera; family Vespertilionidae; genus Myotis; species Myotis brandtii. The sequence continues at coordinate 589,968 of NW_005371038.1, read as the reverse complement.
TCTGCCCTGAAGTGCTTGCCTGCCTGGTGGGGGACTTGTTGCTCATTGTTTGCAGTGTCTTCCCCACAACCCTATTCTTAATGCTCACTGTTCCACCTCCCTCTCCCAGACACATTAGCAGCGCAAGCTCTACGTGGCCTCTCTAGAGTAGACCTACAGCACAGGTTAGCTGTCACCCAACTGGCTTCCCCCTCTTACCTCCATGTCTGTGGGTGGAAAAGGAAATCCGATGCCACTGGGGGAATTTAAGAAATGACTATGGAAGACTTTCCTCCATGAAATGCGTTTCCAGCGGCTGGGGCCAGCAGAGAATCAGCTGCTTTGTTTAGCTACATATATCACTTACTGTACCAAGTACAGTGCAGGGACGCATCCAGGTTTTAAGAAAATGAAACAGGTACAATGTAGATGCTGGGGTTCGTGTAGCTGTTTAAGAGAGACTGCTTGGCCTTCAATAGGAATGTGCTTTTAGAAAGTACTTAGGATGGTCATTTTGATGGAACCACAGCAAGAATATTATTATAAAATAAATGACTACATATAAACATCCAAGTCATTTATTTCTTTTAAATGCACTTTTTGTGAGTCATGGTGATTCATTGTCTACAGTTTCCACGGTCTCTGACCTTTTAGAATAGCACTTCTTTCTCCGCTCTCTACAATAAATCCAATGGCAAATGTGAAACTTATCTTCGTGGTCTCTAACCTAATTTGACAAGGCTGTGTTTCTCTTAAAAGCAATGCATTGTGATGGCAATTCTGTTTCCAGATGAGAGAAAATAGTTCCAAGACGTGCTCAGCTGAGAAGCTTGTGGATGTTTCTGAGGACCCACTGTCTTCTCTACCATTCAGCGCGTCTCCGATCCCGTCGTGTACCTTGTCCAGGGTTCTCTGACTAATGTGTCCTTCCTCACGTGGGAGCTGGGAGGCTCACCGGCCTCTCTCTGGCTCCTGACGTCAGCAGATCTCCCATCATTATCTCTGAGGCTGAGTCACAACATGGAGCTTCGTTTGCTTTCAAGTGGCTACGCAGCCACATCCTCCTGGCCTGAGGCCCCGCCTCCAGCATGCGGACTGTAGCTGCCTCCTTCTGGGCTCACTTGTGCACTTTCCCCTCTACTTCTGCCCCATGCGGCCCTGGGGTCAGACCCCCTGCAGCCTGTCCTCCTGTCAGGCCCCTCCCCCCAGGACCTAGGACACTCACTGACTCCTTCAGGACAGTGCCTGGCACATAGGAGCTGCTTCCTAAATGCCTGCTCCATGGCACTGACCTGCACGGAACCTCATTTCTGGCTCATTTGTATACCCCTGGAGTTCCTCTCCTTCAAACCCCTTCAGATTATATGATATTTACTAACTACAGAGCTGTTGCTAAATAAAAACCTTGGGGGATGAAAGTTTTTCTGAAATAAAGGGTTTGCTGAGCTGTATTCTAGCCAGAAAAAGGACCAGATCCTGGAGCAAGCAGCCTGAGCCACCAGCGGTGGGTGGCCGGGAAGATGAGCGTGTGTGTCCTGGGATTCATGGGCCTCATATACAGTGAGTGTGGACAGGAAGATGTCACTTATTTGGAAAGAACTTACTTTGGCTACAGATAAAGGGGGTGGGAGAAAGGAAGTGGGGCACAGAGTCCTCTGGATTGGTGTGGGCGGGTGCGGTGGAGTCTGGTCATCGCCGTTCTCGCAAGATAAGAGCCGAAATAGTCACCAAGGTTGACCCAAAGTTTCAGTACATTCAGGAATGTGAGCAGCTTTAGCTGGGTTGGCCCGAGGCTGTTAACTGATTAGCCTCTTACCTCTCTCTCCCATCCTACGCTGCTGCTGCGATTGATTCAGGACATCTGCGGGTCTCTCTCTTGTCACGGGGAGGGACACTCCGAGAACCGCGTGTCCTTGAATCCCTTCTGACTCATTCGGAGGCCCTTGCTCAGTGGCAGCGCTTGGTAGCAGTGGGCCCTGGGCCATCCCCATGAGCACAACCTCCGGAAGAGTCCATTTCAGGGAACCACGTCTCTAACATGGAATCTGAACCAAACATAAAAACAAACAGAAACTAAAGCAATGAGTGCATCGACATGTCCATCGCACACATTAGGAGGCAAGCCCCGCGACAGCACGGGAGCTTGAGCTGGCAGGGCTGTCCTCTGTGGGCACCTGCAGGGCTGGGCTGGGCGGGCCTGGCCGCCATGTGAACGCTCTCTCCCTGTCCTCGCAGGGAAGCCATCAGCCGCGTGTGTGAAGCCGTCCCGGGCGCCAAGGGAGCCTTCAGGAAGAGAAAGGTACTGTCCTCTCAGCGCTGCGTCTGCCTGCCTCTCCCTCCTCTGTCCCCTCCGCAGCTCCCTTACACACATGGCTCAGGCCTCTCTTCCCAGGGCCTGGCACTGTTTCTTTGTGGTGTTTTGTTTTTGCCCAGGGAGAACCAAAAGGCACCCCTTGTTGAAAGGGGGTACCTTGCAGTGGCTCTTGTCACTTTAAAAATGGAAAGAGCTTAAGTCCCCTCTCTGCCACGTGGTTGACGAGATCAGCTGTTGCTGCCAACCCAGACGCCACACCCTGGTTCCTCGCTGTGGCCTCAACGTACAGACAGGGATGGCAACAGCCGCGTAGAACAGCCCGCCTTCTCCCAAGCTTCGGGTCACCCATTCACTCCATGGGCACAGCTCTCGTGGCAGACCCCCCAGCGCTGGGCTGGTGCAAGTTTCACAACGTCTCTCAGGCTGGGGGACCGAGAAGCACCAAGTTTGTGGCCTTGCCAGTTTTTGTCGCCATTTTCAAGCTCTAACATGACACCCTAAAAGGGAGCTGGGAAGAGGGGTGCAGACACCATTATACAGTGTCCACGCAGTTCACACAGGCACACTGGACACAGACAACCTGAACTGCAGGGGGAACAGCTGATGCAGCAAAAAGTAGGAAGTGATGAGTTTTGAGTATTTATTGTTTTTTAAATGTAATGTATTTAATTGCAAGTTTACATAATTAATTTTTAATAGCAGCTGTTTTTAATGGCCAGCTCATGATATTCCCAAACATTTGATCATTGTCTCTCATTAGCTAGCATGAGCGGCTCTAGAACGCCGCTGCGTGTCCCCATTATACAGAGATAAAAACTGAGGCACCGACAGGAGAGCCCATGAGGCCAGCAGGTGGTGGAGCCAAGCTCCAGCCCGACTACTTGGCTCTAGGGGCTGTGTGTTCAACCCCTGTACTCGACCTTTTCATCTTGAGGTGTTTGGACCAGAAGAAAAAAACAACTGGATTAAGAGAAAGCTCAAAAAAACTCTGAACTTAAGTGCCCAGTAAACACAGAAGTAAATACCCGCCATCAGGACCTGTCTGCACCTGGCCTGAATGTGGGGGCGCCCCTCTGTGTATCTCTGAGTCTGTCCTGAGGTGGTGGCGGGGGCAGGGCAGGCTGGTGCTTGCCTCTGCTGCTACCTGGGCTGTGAGTTGTTTGTGTCTTTGTAGCTTGGGGACATTGGTGACCAAAAGGGCAGCTGAGTGTCAGAGATAGAACTTTGGGTGAAGGCTCAGATGTGCTGGCCTGTGTTCTGGTCATCCCACAGGGGACATGGGAAGCAAGATGCCCCCAGAATCTTGAATATGGGAACTAGGAGGGTGTCTGAGAACAGAGCCAGCTGGCGCCTGAGCAGCAAGTCTTGGGGTCCCTCCTGGTTCTCTGGGTGCAGGTGATGGAAACAAAACCGACTTCTAGGCTCCGCACCAGGCACTGAATCAGGGCCCAGCAGCTCTGCCTTTCACTAGCTCAGGCAGGGGATTCACATGTGGGGCCAGCCTGGTTAGGAACTAGGGTTGGTTGGGATATCAAAGGGGGTGAGCTCTAATCTGAAGAGGAAGGTTGGGGGGTTAGCAATGGACAAGTGTTGGTAGTGCCCATGCAGGGACCCAGGAAGAGGTGCCTGGCTGAAGCATGCAGCCGCGGTCCCTGTGCCAAGGGCAATTATGGTCTGATGGGTACACCTGTTAGAGCCGAACGGAGTCTGTCACTCCGCGGTGCCCCAGACCCGTGTGTTCTGACTGGACCAGAGGACGTGACGGCCAGAGCATTCATGCTCCAGTCCTCCAGCAATGAGCGCTCTCACGGCTCAATGGGATTGCTCATGACCCCCGAGTGGACCGACTTAGCCTGGCCTGACTAACATGGCTCCCGGTGGATGAAGCTGGTTTCTGAGTGCAAAGCTGCAGGCCCTGGCCTGTGGCCCTTTCCCCAGGCTTCCACGTCACTCTCTCAGATGCATCCCAACATGAGCTGCCCGGGACCCTGACCCCGCCTTTCCCTCATCTCAGCGTGTGCATAGATGTTCATAATCCCCACACTGCGCATTCTAGAATCTTTGTGTTAGTGTCAGATCCATCCCCCCCCCGCCCCCGCCAGCTTATTCGAAGCACAATTTTCTTCATGTGCCTAATGAGGGTGGGAGATGGAGGTTTGGGGTGTGGCAAATAGGAACAACAGAGAGGCCCCAGCAGTGAGGCCTCCAGTCACTCAAATCGAAACTAATGCTGCTTGACTTCACAGCCTCCAAGCAAAATGCTGTCCAGCATCTTGGGCAAGAGCAACCTCCAGTTCGCGGGGATGAGCATCTCCCTCACCATATCCACCGCCAGCCTGAACCTGCGGACGTCCGACTCAAAACAGGTCTGTAGGGGGCTCAGGCCCCTGCCCTGCTCAGGGCCCC